>NC_139235.1:3929344-4267932 GCF_977018435.1 Lepisma saccharinum
TTTGTTATAATCCGTGGGGAAAGTGATATGAAGTTGTAATGAAGATAATACTAATTAGGTGCTTTGTACAACCTAACCCCCAGCAACTTCGCCGTTGGCTCGCCTCTGCTAAGCAATGCTTCTGGTTTCCAGCAGAGCTCACAGAGGGCCAACAGCTGGTAATCGTTCCACGCGATGCTAAATGATACAGTTGTAGACTGTCAGAAATGAAGATTAACCCCCTCCCGAGAAAGTAGCGGCTGCGGGAACTGACTGATTAATTGCCTCCAAGTCCACTGGCCATCATGGCGGCGCTCGTGATGGACGTGCGCCTTCTGTAGGGCGATGCCCGAATGACAAAGGCCTTCCTTTCAGGCGGGGTTTCTGAAAGGCGGGGGCTGAAATATTGTTTTCTCCTTTCAGGGGAACTTCTTGGCGTGTCATGGAAAGTTAATATTTGAAGGGGAAGGAAAACGGATGCTCTCTGCCTTCTAAGGTGAACGAAACAGAAAATCGAACGAGAAGTATCAAAAGGGGGAATCCCCGTAGACAGTGGCGTATTCTCCATGTTATCACGTTTACCACCGCTAAACCAACTTTTCCCATATGTTATTTATGCATTTAGCTTGAATACATGCGGAATCGCTCATTATACACGATGAGCCTAAGAGAAATAGACAAGATTAAACGCTTTATATATAGATAACGGTTTTATCACGAAGCGTTTAGTACTGTTTTACAGAAAAAGTCTCCAATTTTTCGACCTCCACTTTTTCGTTTGTTTTTGTGACGTCAGCATCACGTGAGCGCCCTTGACGTCGGTCGAGCAATATGGTCGCTAGCTATGTAGAAAAGCCTTTCTGAGTGCTTCAATTTGCAAAAACAAATATTTTACTGTCGTGCAGCGTCGTTTTAGATCACGTTGTGGCAAATAACCACCCAGAAGGCAGTCCATCTACGATTGGAGCAAGAAATTTGAGGAAAGTGGTTGTCTGTGTGGGGTGAAATGACCTGGGAGAGGAGAACTGTACTATCGCATTGATATCTGTCGTGTTACAAAAGGGTCACACATAGAACATTTTGTAGCTTAGCCATGCAAGTTCAGGACATACTCTTCCAACCGCGTGCGTTATTAAAACTCTTGTTTCTATCAAACTTTGAAACTGTATATTTCTTTCAGGACCACCCTGTATATTATGCAAACTTTTAAAAGAAGTTTTTAAATCCGAATTTAAGTACATTATTTAAAGAACTTAGAGACTGGTTTACGTACGCCACTGATCGTTGTCCATCGCACACCATTCTAACAACCGGGTTTCTTCACCGATTGTACGCTGGGAGGTCGAGGGAGCCGAAGCGCGAGGGGCTTTTAAAGAAAACACGCGGTCAACGTGCTCAGTTCCACAGCTGCAAACAACGTTCCTTTTAGTTTCTCTTTCGCGCTTAGCAGAGGCAGTGTTGCTACATAAAGGGAAATTTCCCTTGCAGCAAGGACATTCAGGTCCAATTTTTCGGCGAAATGGGATTTTTCGGACCCCTTTTTTAGATTTACTTGCGTGCGTGCATTGGTGTTTTATTTCTATCATATCTAATTAATATATAATAAATATATACAATAAATAAGAATTGTTGCTGTAAACCTGGTCAAATTTTCAGGAAAAGCCAAGTCCGTACCTTTCCGAAATAATCTGGTCTAGACCGATTTCCGAAAAATGGGTGTGCAGGACATTGAATACGATTATTGCCACTTGTCAGTTACTATTTACAACAATTTGTTTTGTAAATCCAGTAAAAAAGGGGAAGGAAGCACAAATGAAGCATTTGTAATAAAAACATTATTGCATATTGAGTAGTGTCAAGACGGTCAAACCTCTGCACAAGGAACTACGAAAAGCGAAAGAGGAGAGAGGAGGGGAGGAATGATTTGTCAGCATCTGTGGCGGCGATTAGGGCTGACGTGAGGGGGCAACTGCCCCCCTCCCAACTTTTTGCCACTATTGCCAAGCATTATGCTGAAGCTTTTGTACCAAGGGAAAGTAAACTTCCCTGTCCCACCAGTTTCGGAACCCAATCGCCGCCACTGGTCAGCATCAAATATCGGGATACCGGAAGTAGGGTCCCTAGTCCCAAAATTCCTGCATTATACTATCTATGCGAGATTGCATTCCCTGCATGTAACAGTCAAGTTTTGTCTTTAAAGGAATGTTGAAAACTTTATACGTAGGTGGCGTGACCAGGATTTTCGAAAGGGAGGGGTTACGTATACTTTTTTTGATAGTCAGCTCTCATATTGCCATCTTACTCTACCTATGACGTTTTTTTTTTTTTTGGGAATACTGGGCCAAGGGGGGGTTGTAACCCCCACCAACCCTCCCCCCCCATTGGGCACGCCACTGCCAGGAACGTATTATTTGTAAGCGAAATTGACGTAAAATGTTGTCGTAGATTCAGAGGATCGTTTATCCTTCCTGCAGTTATTGATAGTAATTCGTTTGTTTTACCGACAGATGGCAGTCAATCTCAATAATGTGATTAGGGAGGCAGGTTTTCTGATATAGGTCAACACACCGATCATTTCGACCATTGAGAGCTGCATTTACATTAATCTTACAGGCATTCTTGTCTTATTTCACTCTTTAATGCTTTTTGTTCAATTTAAAACAGTTTCTATATTGATTGCTTCAGTTTCTTTGACAATAATAGTATATAGCCTATCTGATGGTGACTTTTCGTCCACTGTATGTAAAGGTTTAGAAAAAAATTCAAGTGAAGATCACCAAGTAACTAAGACTGGGAAACAGACAACCTACTACTGCCACAGGTATCTCTGGAGCAAGGCCGCGCATAGCGTCAGAGAAGGGGAGGAAATCAAGTGGGCAGAGCTCACGTTGCTGCGAAGGCTGGTAGCTGCAGTCGCTTTCCTCGCCTCCACGCAATCCCGTTCCTTCTCACGTGTTCATTGGTGGAGCCGTCTCGTATCACTACTTGCGCAGAAACTTGTTTTCGTTCACCTGCTCCGGAGATAACTGCGACAGGGTAATTATGTAGATGCTTGAAATACAATATTGGAATATTGAGTTTCAACAACTAGCAATGGAAACGTTTTGCTTTTGTCGACCGCTAAATGTGTCAGAACTGGCCTATGGCACGCAACATATTAAAACCGGAATCAACCCTTTTTGTGAGCTTTCACTGCCCACCCCCTCCACCCGTATTCGTACCAGTGTTGCCACATGAAGGGAAATTTCCCTTTTGCAGGGATATTCGGATCGAAATTTTAGCCAAAATGGAAAAGGGAATTTCGATGAAAAATACCACAATTGCAGGGATATTTTAAGGTCATCTGACTACATTATTACATTTTATGTTAATTTCGAATTTCATACCCACATTTTTATGTTATTTACTTATCTTGCTCTTCCTACTTGTTTCTGCTCCTTTAAGTTTATTGTACGTTGCTTTTATGCATCTTTGGATAAATAATAACAATGAGGATTAACGATGAAATGGAATCCTGACCAGGATTCAAACCTGGGACATCTGGTGAGGAAGTGATGAAACTGAAATGTGAAATTTCTTAAAAATATTTTTTATTCAAACGAATAACGAATTGAACGGAATACTTAACTACGTACTACTACTGCTTCCACCACCACCCTAATAATGCTGCTAATACTACTACTACTACTAATTATTATTATTATATAATTTGCTTAGGTGAAGGGAAAAATTGGTCCAAGAAGGGAAATTTTGCCCTCATATTGTGGCAACACTGATTTGTACTAACTAAGCTGTTTACGCGCGGAAGTACAAATATGCCTGGAAGCTTTTACCCCCATTGCCGGATTTCATCCACCCGCGCGAAAACCGCGCTGTATGTATGAAAAACATCAGACAAAGGGACCTCAGTCGATGCGCTGTGGTTCGAATTCCCCTGCGGACACCGGAAAGGGGAGGGGGAGGGGTTGTTGTATTAACGCTGCCCCCAACAATGGGGATTGGTCATACGGGGGCTAACGAGACGTAATGGAGGAGCGTGTGGATGCGTTCATGTGGTGGCAGGGTGTTGTCCGCCATTTGTCCAGTTCCCACACCTTTTATGTCGTTTTCAGGAGTGTTGCCCCGTACAGGGTATATTCAATGACATTCCGAAGAGGTTTAGACAAAAGGACGGGTTATCGAGATAAAGGGTTGCCATAAGAAGAAGCAGCGTTGCCACGTCTATGTAAATAAATCAGTTTTCGGAGAGTTGCTGGGTTGCTTGTTTCAAAAAGTAACGGTTATTTATAGTAATCTTGATTTTTCGCAAACGAAATCACCGAAAAATGTAATTGTTGCAAGAAATGCATTTTTATTATTCGGTACACCTTTACATACCCTACAACCCCATAATCTGCCCGTGTATACCACCGTAAACAATATAGTTGGATTTTCATTTCGCTGATATGTAGCAAAAATCTTGTACACACCGTTTTCTTGTAATGATTTGCAAACTCAGGCATAGAATTGACTGCAGAGTTTCAATGAAACCGGGAAAACTATTTCTTGTTCGTTCTGCTAATTGTATCTGTTTAGGTCGTTGTATTTCAGGCAGCCATTTTTCTTTTTTTAAAAAACTAAATTTCGAGTGTTTAATTTAACACCACGATTGGATAGAAAGTGCAGTGACAATCCTATTTAATGTAATATCATTGGTTTAGACTGACACGCATCAAACTCTCTCTCTGCCTGTGTGTTTATTCCAACATACCAAAACGTTCAAAGAGCGTAGAATAGCCTCTATTAGATGTCCAACATGATATTACTGAAGCTTAAATTTTTATTACCTAATTATAAAAAAATATTGCACGTATGACCCAAAATTTCCATAAGATATGTCCTTAAACATCAAAAGTATGTCCTACCTTGCATCATAGTGTGAACTATATTGGTATAATAATAATAATTTTAAAAAAAACGGAAGATAGGCACTTAAAAAGTACGGAATTTGAAAGCATGGAGGCTTATTTATTGTATTCCAAATACCAGTGCCATCTTTTGGGAAATTTTTACATCAACCTTGTCAGTTCATTTTTTTGAACCCTGAGTTGCTATGGACATACAGTGATATTTTCTGAAAATTTTCAGATATAAAATGTAGCATATTTTCAGCGCACAAGGCTTGTACCCAAAGAGTACCGGGTTCGATACCCGGTGGAGGCACGTTTTGGTTCGGATCCCGGTTGAAAATGTTGGACCAGTCCCAGTTAGCCTTTCTGTGTTTAAAGTAGACTTAAAAATAAGCTGAAACAGACACGCGAACCTGATGCCACACGAGCCTCACGGAGGATCAAACTGGTTGTGAGTCCAGATGCCAGAGCTGCATTCGTTCATGATGTACAGTCAACGGCAAAGGTAATGGTAAGCAAATTGTCCACCGCTATCTTCATTACTTTTTTATTCTACGTCCTGTGTTGTTTTAAGGAATGAAACTATGTTGGTTCGAAGCAGGCATTGTTCTCTGGTAATTGACATCTTTATTTCAATTCATTGTCATCACACTGTGTAATTCAGACCGAATGAAAATTGTGGTGGAGAATTCGCCTACTGTTTCTTTCGCCGTTGGCTGTACTACGTGTCGTGATTTATCCACACACCCCAACACCCTCCTAAAACCCTATGTTGTGGCCATTTTGGTTCTAAATTTACTCTTACACTAGGCACGTATTCAGTAATATATTTCGGGGTGCGTCCGAAACAAGTGTCTCAGGAATAATAATAATGTTTAAAATAATTATATCAAATTAAATACTAATTAAGATATTTAAATTACATTGTTATTATTACACACGAATAGATAAAAAAGACTATATTAGAATAGATATGTAACAGCACGTATTCATCATGTAGCTTACGTGTAGTTGAGATTGGCAAAATTTGTATAAAAACAAGTGCCCTGGCAAAGAAATTAATGTCAAATTGATAAAGAAATGAATATTTATTGAATAACGAAAATGACGTCAGATCAAGTTGGCGAAAAGTAAAGATCCTGATTAATATTTTATGTATATTATCATAAATAATAATGTGCAAGCATAAATCTTTGGTACTGTCCTTCAGAGCCGTATGATACCAATATAATCCTTACCTTCCAATAAGTTCAGAGAGAATTAATAACCATCGATTATACAAAGAATGCTAAATAAGAATATTTTCATTACTTAATTGTATTAGTCTGTGAGTCTTTCGGGAAGTGGGGTCCGGACCCCCTGGACCCCTTCTTAAGTACGTCCTTGCCTTACACCCCTCCAAAAGCCCGACCTTATAGCCCCCAAGATGAGAAATTCTGGATAAACCGCTGTACGTGGAAGAGACATCTACACTCAGAATACATGCACAAGTCTTTATCAGCCTCTTCTGCAGTTAACGCACATGCATTAACATGCTAATTATGAAATTTGCAACCAAGCAAACCATAATGTGCGTATGCTCGCTTTTCTGCTGCAAGTTCTTTCCTTGTTCGCCGCATGATTTCCCTATGGACTTTAACTGGCTACATAGTCATCGTGCCCCACGCTACGACCCTAAGCCAATTTGCTCCAAATTTTATCATAGTAATCATAGAGGGCGTCACGAGCGGAAGTGCATTTATGACGTGTCCTCTCACGTGCTTCTGTCACGAAAGCCGATCTTGTTTATTATTCCCACTTCCTCCAAAGCGAAGACTGGTCGCGTCCATACTTTATCGCCATCTGCTCGTAGTTCGCGCGGTGTCTACCAGGTGGCAGTCGGTTTTATGCGTCAGAGTAGTATTAGTATTGTCATTCATGTATCGCACCGCCATAAATTAGTGACTCCGTTGCGGCAAAATCAGTTAAAATCGTTGTGACATGAATCGGAAGGATGGTATATTTCAATACTGTACATGCAACGTGACGCGTGCTGCCACCTGAGGACGAGCTTGAAATTCAAATGGACAACTCATCGTGGTGTTCAGTTCAGCATTGTTTAGCTACCACATGAAATTTGTCACGTACACAAACTGCATTGCCATTCTTTGAAATAAAGGACCATAGATGGCAGCATGCAAAAGGAACAACGGTTATATGAGGTGATGCATAAAGCAGTTTAAGAAGTGGGTAACAGATGGTACCACCCAGGAGAACTTATACGATTGTAAATAGAGACAACGGAAAGAGCAGATATGATGAAATAGTGATTGTATATATTAATATTAATTATGAGGAAATAAATAAATAAATTTAACATAATAACAGGATATAAATAAGGAGAAAAGTGGAATTATCATTCAGTAATGGCATAAGTGATTAATATACAAAAGTAATGAAGTCGAATTGTAATTTCGATTTTGTGTCTATTACAGTTCCCACGAACTGAGAGTTTCGTGTGGCTTTTGGGTTGTCTTCCCCAGGTGTAGCGCCATTTCACGGCAGCACCCAAGCACATTTGGAAGCGCATACATTGTAGCTCCAAGTTAAGGTTAGCGCCGGCTAGGCGGCGATCTTTAACTAACCCCTTTCTCTTTGTTTGTCTGGGGGATTGATTTTATTAATATTTCCGTAAAATTGGATCGACAAAGAAAAGGAAGAAAAAATATTATTGATTACAAGAAGGAGAAGCCTTAGCGATTATAAGAAGAAAAAGCCTTATTAATTGCATGAAGAAGGCACCTTAATCATTATAAGAAGAAGATACTATATTGATTATAAGAGGAAGATGCCATATTAATTAAGAGGCTATAAGAAGAAGATGCCAGATTAATTATAAGAAGATGCCATATTAATTAAGAGGCCATAAGAAGAAGATGCCATAAGAAGAAGAGGCCATAAGAAGAAGATGCCATAAGAAGAAGAGGCCATAAGAAGAAGATGCCATAAGAAGAAGAGGCCATATTGATCACAAGAAGAAGAAGCCTAAAGAAGATTAGAAGAATAATATTGTATAAAAGGATTTACAAAGATATTAATATTTGTATATAATTATTCAAGAATATAGTACGAATTGTACCCTCCGTAGTGGGTTAAATCTGTTGTTTCTTTACATATATTCTTAGCGTAAGTAACCTTGGTCTGTGCCCAGAGGTATCTCATTGTTTCTACCCTGTGCTAAGCTGGTAGGTGCTCACGTGAGAGGACGTGGCAAATTACAATCCATAATGATTGCACTGAAAGAATTGAATTAGGAGTGTTGGTATCGGTATTTCAGTTGTAAACTAACGAACTCTGGCATTCCTAAACCGAAGATTTATGCTGCAGCAACATAAGTCTTCACTCTTAATATTATCATTCCATCTTCGTTCTCGTACCAGAAGTCTGCTTGATTCAATTATTGCAATAATCTCTCATGAGGTCCTGATTGAAAAAAAAAACAACTATTAATATGTATTTCTCTTTTCACAATAGGACCTGCTGCTAGCATAAATGCTTTCAAAATTCTTAGTGGAAATTTTATAGCAGACAATACTTTTCACGCAAGCATTTCCTGTAACATTCCAGTCAGCATTTGCCATTGCGATGCGCAGAGGACGTTAGATAATATATACAGCACGAGAGGAATACGAGATGAGCCATAGCCCGCTGGTTACAACTGAAATAACTAATGAAACATGTAAATACTTTTCTTACAAACATATTAAAATTTAAAAACTTGCCCGCAATCATTATCATCTTGTTAATGAGAAGGATGACGCTCATTTTCATCTACGTACAATAGTACCGGGTGTCCCAGAAGTCTTTCCCTGATTACATACTTTATTCATATCCGCTATATGCAATGTAGAGATGTGAAAGTGGTGCCAAAATGTTGGAAAACTAACCAAGTTTATTTGTTGCAGGTTTCAGTAATGTGGCTGTAGTGTAGCAGTGTCAGTGCCAAGGAATCCGGAATTAATGCTCTTGACATCGGGTGGCATCTTTCCATACAATGTTTCTGGGACTTGACAGGATTTGGGAATGAAGATAAATTCCATTTTTTAAATACCATCTTATTGATGGCAGATATTCTAGACGAAAGAATTCTGTACATTTGAAAGTTCCTCTGCACTGTTATTGTGACCGGGTCTCGTGATACCAGAGGACATGCTGAGCTTTTTCCTGATTTGTGAACATTTCCGGTTTTCTGGGCACTGACACTGCTACACTACAGCCACGTTCTCAAACCTGCAACAAATAAACTTGGTTAGTTTTCCAACATTTTGGCTCCACTTTCACATGTCTACCTTGCATATAGCGGATATGAATAAAGTTTGTAATCAGGGAAAGACTTCTGGGACACCCGGTATTTTGTAAATTGGATAAATCGGTTGCCATAGATATTGGAACAAATTGTCCAGATGACCACCTATCGAAAAAAAGCCAATTTGTCTGCCGAAGATTCACTCAAATATTACCGTTCTTATCTACAGTCTATTTTAGCCAACTCCCTCACGAGCTACTGGGAATGACCTCGCGAGCTACCTAAGGCATCCCCCTCAACTAGGATAGTCTGCTTAAGCATCCCCCCACTGGACCTAGGACCCCCACCAAGTAATTTCCACTTCGATCACTAAATCCAACATCCTAGTAGTTTCGGGAGGAGGAAGGGGGCGGGTTGAACCCTAAGCCTCCTTTAAATACAGCAGTGAACCCAGGACATCGAACCCCCGCTTCCAGAAACTGCTTCTCATGGATGCCCGTGCGATTTCATCGTTGGTTGAGAGAGAATTTGAAGCTTATACAGTTCTCATTGACAAGTGATTGCACAGTGGTGTTGACTCGGTACGTCCGAATTGGCGGCCCTCTGTGTATCAACACACAAACGCTGCCGAAGCTCAATGAAGCACATTACTTATGAACACATGACCTTTGTACAGGTGTACCTCGTGCAGTGTTCCCTCCATGTTGATTCAGCCTATGGACATGTGTGGAGAATTTCGGTTTGCTTTGTCGAGGGAAAATATGTCTTCATGGATTCTGCTACATTTCTGATTGGTTTGGTTTATTTTACTTCGCTTTTCTGCCACTTTTGGCTAATCGCGAAGATGAGAGTGAGTGATGAACAAAGAACACCCATTCCAAGGCCGGAATTCGAACCCGGAACCTCTGGCGTCGCAGCGCGCTGTGCTAACCACTCAGCCACGGAGGCTGACGCTGCTACACTTCTGTTCAGTAACACACCTGTCGGGAGTGTAGAAATATCTGATATTACATTACACTAACGTAAAAGACCCTGTACTCAAGGTACTTGAAATACATATTTATTATGGCGCGACTAAGGGCGGACTAACTTTGGGTTTGGGGGGGGGGAATCGAAATGTTTTCCATCCCATGCAAATAGCGTCCAGGAATATTTGCTAAATAATTTACATTTGCGAAATTACAAATATCACTCTTTATTACTTTGCTCTTGCGGAATCAGGAAACCTGATGGTAAGAGACCTGTAAGGGAGGCCAAGACGAAGATGGGGGGATAATGTTGAGATGGGACCTAAAGGAAATCGGTAAGGATGGAAAAGATTGGATTGGTCTTGCCCAGGATAGGGACAGATTGAAGGCTTGTGTTGCTGCAGCCGTAAACCTTCGGGTTTCAGAAGGCTGGAGAGTTAGTTAGTTATTACTTTGCTTCTCAGGTCGCAGGACGAGTGCCTCCCCGATGGCGTAGTAGAAACGTCGCCGCCTTGTAACCAAGGGGTCTCGGGTTCGATACGCCGTGGAAGCACCTAGTGGTTCGGATCCATTTCAAATTGTAGGTCCAGTCCCAATTAGCCTGTGAATAAAAGTGGACTTACAGCAAGACTCAAAACAGGTCGCAGGAGGTTCACAAAAATACATTTCCATGAAGGTGAAAATTTGTGGTAGGGAAGCGCCACCCCTTCTCTCGACAAGTTCGGCTAACGACGTTCGTTGGCTCGAGTACCGGGTAGGACATGAATGTTTCTTTTTGTTGTTTCGTACCCTCATTCTATGTAATCCGTAGGGATGGTATCAACGGTATTGAGAGGACTGCCCAGTCCAAGCGACACGTCTTGTCGCTTCGCTTTGAAAGCGAAATGTTGCATTTATGTTTGAGAGTCAGTTACCAAGAGACAAGTGTCGCTCGTCGATTGGGAACGAGCCAATCAACAGCAACGTTGCACACCGTAGCTGCATGGCAGGTCGCACAAGCACGTGTCGCTTCAGTGTGAAATCTCCCTTATGCTATATATTTCGACCATCTCGGCCATTGTGAAAGTGATGTGATCAGCACCACGCTCAGGTCGACTTTGACTTCTTAGTGTTGGATCCAGGGAAACGTACAAGGGTAGATTCCAACATTGTCCCTCTAATGAATAGGAATAGTTTTTCAAAGTATGGAAGAACGTAGGAAGGAACATTCCACGTGCAGTCACAGGGTACAGTCTACGCTTCCTAGACAAAGGAACGAGCAGACCGTTATCTTGTGCTTATCTAATATTTACTCAGCTTTGCAATTACATACGGCTATGTTTAGATTACCTGAAGGGTGCATGGCGGGACCTTCAGTGCCTGCAGGGTGCGTGTGCTGCTGCTGTTGTGCGTTCAAAAGCCTGGAGCCACCTCCTCCACCCCCCTGCGGGCACGCACCTGCCACATTCCCTGGTAGCATTTGGCGCCAGTAAGCCTGAAAGTTGCATTGCCACTGCTAACGGAACCTGGTCTTGTATGAGAGAAGTGGTAGGTATAACGTATCCAAAACACTTGGTTTAGTAAACATTCATCATTAACTGATTAGGATTGTTTTACTTCGCTTCATCAGTGATGATATAATGAAATCGGTGGACAATCACAAATAACATACATGCCGAACCGTGGGTTCGTAGCGCGCTGCGCTAACCATTCCGCCACTATAATTATATAACAGCAACAATATTTGATCCAATCACTATGTTGCTTGAAAGCATTTCACACTTAGACTGAATGGTCTCATGTCCTTGGAGCCGACCTCCGTGGGGGAGTGACTAGCACAGCACGGTACGACGTCATGGTATCCCGGGTTCGAATCCCGGCTTGGGTATGTGTGGTCTCTGTGAGTGTCTGTTCAACTTCATCACTCATCCTCATCTTCGCGATTAACCAAAAGTGGCAGAAAAGCGAAGAGAAATAAACCAAATGAATCAATCAATACAGGCACCTCTTGAGGAACTTTGGTGCTCAGAAAGTGTCCTCCCCCCGACACCCATGATAAGGTATTTCTACATTTTCCTTTGGAATGTTTTGTTTGCTTTTTCAGTTTGGTTTTGTGTATGCTTTACATTTGTAAAGGTGAGTCAATAACTATGCACAAATGCAGTAAATTTGTCGTTTTTTTGTGCCCATTACTAGGTGTCGTTTCTGTTACTCACTGATATCCAATTTGAAACCACTCCTACTGATGCGCGCGAAAAAACAATGCTGACAACAAAGAGTTGCAGTTAATTATTGACTCACCCTCGTATTAATATATTTATGCGTAGCGGTTGACGAAATTAATTTACTGTAATTATTTTTCTTCTTTTGCAGGTATGTACCGAACGTGCTGTATAAAGTGACGTGAGGTAGGATTTTCTTATTGTTTTCTTCCATTTTCTTCACGCCATTTATAAGTACTTTTATTAATAATAGAGGGCAGCATCATGTGCAATAAGAATTCAAAATATATATGCAGATATGCACTGACATTTCGAAACGTTGCCTTAATAGGTACATGCAGAATAAAACAGTAAGGAAAACGAAACAGTTAGTGTGTGGAAATACAAAGCACAAGGCAATCGCTTATTAATAAGTGTGAATATCTTGGATATTGTTGATGATTAAGGGCTGTGTTATAGTTCTGTCGAATGACGAATGGTGGCGAATTCTGTTTGTCGTAAGCCTGTGCATGAAAGGGGGTTGCGATAGGTTAAACGTTAAACATAATGCCATAGAAGCAGAACCTAGGCACAGTCACGGCCAATAAAAATGGGACATCTGTATCCTGGCTTCCCTGTTATGCGTGTTGCCTAAGTCTACGGCGATGAGCGAACTTCTACAGCTTTTTCATTGTTGACAATTTCAACGTAAAATGGCCATTTGTATCTGGAATTGTCTCAATAAATAAATCTGATCTTGTGAGATAGATTCGACTCCTCAGATACACAAAATCCGGTACATGTTAATTCATATCCGAAATAACAAGGAACGAAATTGAAACAAAATAGAGTATGTTTTAATACAAAGTAGTAAAAAAAACACCCTACAAATCTCCCAAACTCGCTTAGCTGCAGCTACATACACGTTTCAAAAATGGCGAAATTTCGCGAGAAACGTTTAAAAAAAGATCGCGTTTTTTCGCACAAAAAATGTGTGGTACAGATTATTTTATCCAGCTGTAACCACTTTCTCGCAACAGTCGACGTTCAGTCTCGCAGTATGCTCGCCGTAAACTTAGCTCCAACATATTTTCTCCGCTTCTGTGATGAACGGACTAATTCATTACCGCCAGAGACTTTAAAGCACACCGTGGACCTTCGTGACAGATTTCTCCCCTTTATCGCCCATAGAGTCATCTGGCGGGAAGGGGTGTAATGAAGCCCGCATGCTGCATTGCATTACCCGAGGTGGTGTAGATCGAACCTTTGGCTGGCCACGTGCCTTCATCACGGGGCGTTAATAACATTGCAGCAGTGTTTAAATTAACTCGGGGAAATTTCTATCCTCGTATCCAGGCACCTCATCAGAGCGAATAAAGGCCTTGTTGCTTTGGAACCCGAGGGAAAGTGACAGCCATCTTTTTTTGCCCCTCCCTACTTCTAGCGCGCTGGAAAATTGTTTCCCAGTTACAATTTGGGAAACTTGATTTTAACCTCGTGTTGAGGAAAATGTGTTTTTTATTCTGTCCAACCGAGATCTTAATTAATGTTTTATCACCGTTAAGCCCGGTTTTGGCGGAAGCATTTCTTTTATAATTTTTGGTAGCATAAATGCTTCCAAAAATCTTATAGCAGACAGTACTTTAATGGAAGCATTTCATGTAACATTTAGGTTAGCTTTTGCCATTACAATGTATAATATATACAGCACGAAAGGCACGTCGAGTTACACCATCTATGGCGAGTGCACGGTGTTCTAAATTGAAACAACTGAAATATTATCCCATGCGTGTACTGTATGCGTTATAAAGTATGTATTTATGTAGTGCCATTGCTTTGTGCCTAATACCTTGATATAGGAAACGTTTTTTCCTCTCGGTTGAATAGTTATCGTCTTTTAAAAATGTGAAGTGATGCGTTGTTTACATCTCACACGGCCGCCATTACAACTGCACTCGTGACCTAGAGCTCGTTTCTGATTGGTTATGCTACGAAAAATGCTAAGCAAATAGAACTGATCCTATCCTTGAGAAATGCCATGGCATCTGAAAAGCCATATGATTTTTCACTTTACACAGTAGCACGTTGGTCATGGCATAAACGTTAAGAAAAATGCTAAGGAGAAAGCCTTACTCTAGTTTCATTAACGCTTAAGGAGGAGAGGAATAATTTCCCCTAGGTCCTTCTCTCTGCGGCAGCTGCCGAGCACTGTTGCTAGCTTCGCTCTTTTGAAGCCAGATCTGGCTCCTTCGTACACTCGTTTGGCTGTGAACTGTGGTGCACCCTGCCCCACTTTGATGCCATTACTGGTTCAAGCCCACAAATACCAACTTTTGCCATGAGTATATACGTATTTTGCACGTGATGTGATATTGTTATATTGGCTGCGTCGCCCCACCCCCTTTTACCTCCTCACTTGTTTTTTTATTGCGCCCCGGTGGAGGCACATAGTGCTTCGGATCCCACTTTAAACTGTAGGTCCAGTCCCGATAAAGTGGACTTAAAACACCAACTGAATCCAATCCAATTTTTATTGCGCCGTAGCTGACGTGAAGATGATATAATATTGTTACCCTAAATTCAAATTACCCTAAGTTCAAATCCGGGAACTTTTCTAACGTTTGGAAGCGGCCCCGGCGCCCACCCAGCGTCGAACGACTTGGGTACCTGGGGGAAACCCTGGGGGGTAAAGGCGGTCAGGGGCGTGATGCTGATCACATCACCCCCACTCACGACCGGATCAAGAAAGTGTGGGGCGTTACCCCCACACCCCCTATACGCCTTCACGGCGTGGTGCTAAGCACAGGGGAGCACTTTACTTTTTACCCTAAATTCCTTTATTTCCAATTTCATGAAACCGTTGGTGATGCCGCCAGATCTAGACGGTGAGAACTAAGAATAAATTGTCGGCACTTTAAAGTTAAAGGTATTAGCAGCCCCTCCACCCCTCTGGCACCTAAAATTATCCTAGGAAGCACTTTATGCAGTCTTAGATAATGTAGTTCCTTTAAAGTTAATTTTAGCTCCATTTAAGATTAAATTTAGTTCTTTTATGCACATCAGGTTTGGCAACACTACCAGGATGGGCGTAGGAGGGAAGGAGAAGTGCATTAAGCTTATGGGAGCATTATTTTATTAGTTCTATCAGGAATATCAAACATTCAATGACGTAGAATAGTACATGGACGGAAAAAGGACACGTTGAACTATGTCTTAGTCGTAGGAAAAGTCGAAACTCCCATTTGATTAGCCGTAACTTGAGTTGATTTCCCGTAAGGAATACATAGGATTCAAATATGATCACCTTAAGCTTCCACATGCAACGTGGAGGGAAATTCATACTCTCGTATAGTGAAGGTTTTTTTTAAAGTAAATGCACAACTAGTGCGTAATTGTTACTCTTCCCTTGAACAGATGGCGGGCAATGCTTATGAAGTCCCTCATGTCGAGATAATGTGTTAGTTAGCACCAACTAATACACGAAACTTAAGTTAAAGTCACCATTTTTGAATTAGCATTCCAATCCGTAAATTTACGCTGATGACGGACAGCAAATTAACTTTCGCTCGTATCTAGAACCTGTATTACACTTATGAATTCTCATCACAGAAAGATGAATTCAGCTTTCAACGCGGCTTTATGGGCTGAAAAAAAGGTCACCCCTTCTCTTAGCGCTCGCAAGATATTAGTAAATTAAATGATGTAAATATCTGGTTGTTGCTGGAAAAAATAATTTGGGAACGATAGTAAATCCGAAAAATACTTTCTTCACATTTTGAAAATATATATATATATATATATATATATATAGAGAGAGAGAGAGAGAGAGAGAGTCCTCTTCCGTAATTATATTGCTGTTCCTAGTATTGGAATATTTGACTGTTCTTAACCTAGACTTTTCCATTTTTTCGTAACGTTGAAGACGCGCAAGTGTCAATCTCTCTTCCACGTAGTACATACCCTGAACTGCATTTTGCAAACTTACGAGGCCCTGGCGTCAGGACTCGCAGCCGATGTTGTCCTCTATGAGATTTGTATTCGTGCTGTCCGTGTGTCCTTCATCCATATAATTTTATCACGATTCATCGTCATCGTCGCGATTAGCCAAAAGTGGCAGAAAAGCGACGTTAAATAACAAGTAAAATCAAGAGCAATGTAGATACATTTTTTAAAGTTTTTATACATAAATTCACGATTTAAAACAAAGGGGTAGGGGTTGATTTTTCTTTAACTAAAAAATCGGGTCACGGTGATAGATATTCATAGTTCGATGCCACCCCTCCCCCCCCCGCATGCCCAATTGGATTAGACCGAATGCCAGCCGAGCTGACAAGACCATGTGTTCAACTCACTCCCTTCCCCCCTTCCGCACTCCCCGCGAACCTTCTGAAAATGAACAATAATGCAATTAATGCCGACTGGAACCGTCCGACCTCAACCTTTCTCCGTCGAATCAACGTCAACGGGTTGTCGGACGGAGTTAATGCCGTTTCCGCCGCGGTACCAACCTCCATTTAGGACATTACGGAGCGACGTTCACTTGTCATCACGCTGAATCGTACACGATAATGCAGTTACTCTCCTCCCCCCCCCCCATCCTTTTTTGGATTATTTAGTCGCCTCCTCCTTCGGAACGGAATGTTTTCTGAACGGAGATCGTGCCCTGGGTGAACAAAAAAGGCGGCAGTTAGCAGATCACAGTGTTCATTGGTGTGTCAAGTTCTGACATGTTGACGTAAGCACGTCCCAACTCGCTCTCGTTATGATTGCCTAAATTTCTGAATATTTGATCTTCATTGATGTGATCGCCCATGAATTCTGTGAAGTCCACTAATGCTTGTTTAATATTTTGTGCAGGACCTCCCCGATGGTGCAGTGGTAGCGATATACGGTGGAGGCACAAGTGGTTCGGATCCCACTTTAAACTGTAGGTCCAGTCCCTATTAGCCTTACTGTGCATAAAGTGGACTTAAAAACAACAAATCAACCAATATTTTGTGCCGGTCCCCGTGGCAGAGTGGTTAGCACATCGCGCTTCGACGCCAGGCGTCCCGGGTTCGAATCCTGGCTTGGGCATGGATGTTTGTGAGTGTCGATTCATCATATTATCACTCATCCTCGTCTTCGCAAATTAGCCAAAAGTGGCACAAGAAACTAAGTAAAACAAAGCAAATCAATCATTAATGTGTGAAGTTGTACGTGCTTTGAATCGTATCTTGTTTAAAAGGTTACGTTAATATTCTTTACCTTTATTCTAAACCGGTGGTTACATTGCCCTTTATCCGGATCACGGCAGCTGCATCGATAATTATTATAAAAGGCTGATAATTACAAATACGAGTCCACAGTGCACTTCAGGTCTCTCCTTACCGCCGGACACGCAAGTTGCCCCGGCCAAACGGATACAACAAGAACTTTTAATAAGTGAAGGAGCGTGGAGGCTCATCCCTCCAAGTGAAGGAGCGTTGAGGCTCATCCCCCCAAGAAAAAAAAGAAGTGCTAAAAGCAATACCCACACTCACTCTTCGCCTGAGACAGTAAGGCACGAATGCACTAAACACCGAGAAGACACAAACTACATTAAGCAATACGGGAACGTATCCAACCAGACTGATTCTCCAAAGAATATACCCCATATGTAAGGGGTGACCCTTCCACGTAGTACACCCTGGGCTGCATTTTGCAGACTAACGAGGCTCTGGCGTCTGGACCTACGGCCAGTATAATCCTTATGTGTGTCCTTTACAGCCTCAGCTTTTAACCCAGGTAAGAATATTTTAGTCCTCCGACATTATAGTTATATTTTATTAGTTCTATTTTAGTGGCTCGACCCTGTATAATGTGACGTGCAAAATAGCCTCAGTGCTGACGCACCAAAAATTTCTAATTCAATCATTCAAAACTCCAAAGAATATAACCCGCCAAGACGGAAATCCGTGGCAAGGATTATTGGAGGAACACAATATCATTTAGCTCGTGAGGATTATGATGACGATGATGATATGATGAAATTGACGAATGGACACTCACAAGGAACACCCCATGCCCCTGGCGTCGTAGCGCAATATTGATATAGAACCACCCGAAAGATACTGCGAGGAAATATGGAGGGAGGCCGAGCAGAAAGTGCCCTCCCTGATACCGGAGCATTTCTGTTATCTCTGTTATTATGCTTTCTACAGTGCCCTGTGATGGAAATCTCGCTTTGAGCATCCTGGAGAAGAGCCGGCCCAGACGTTCCATTGTTCCCATCACTCGGTTGGAGCAGCTTGGTCGGACTCATGCGGGGAGCTGCGACTTGGACTTCTGGTCGTGATAAAGGGGTGTCAGCCACAACTGACATTAAGGCCTGGTCTGGGGACGGTAATTCATACACCATGAATGCCTACGACGATGATACGAGTTGGCATTTTCAAAAATCACATAACAGAGAAAGCTGTCCGAATGCTAGCTTTCTAGCGTCAGTGGTGTTAGGAATAAGGTACAGTGGGATCCATGAGTATTACTGTGCAAATTGTCCATCACCATGTTCGTGCACTTTATTTGACCCAATAAGAGCTTCAAGAATTAAAGGAAAACTTAAAATAAGCTGTTGACAACTCTCTTTATGATTTTACCATAATTTGTTTACTAATATTTAATACATAATATTAGTACATATTAAATAATGTATAAAGTTAAATAAGCAGTGGCTGAAATGGAAATAAATAGCTGCCGGTATGTTCATATTTGCAGACTTGCCTTTTGATATAATCCTTTTTCATGCGATTTCTTAAATAATACATCGATTCTCATTCTCTCTCTTTTATCACCACAAATTTCGCATCTTTTTTTATTTTTGCCACATTAATTTTAATAACTGATAATGTATTAGACATTAAACTACTCATTATTGCAGAAGTTCCTAAGACAAGCTGCGTATTATGAGTGACGGACGTATCATGTTTTAGTAAGTAGTTAATAATAAACAATTACATACACTAATTAGTAATTTACTAAGAACTGGATTAGCCTATTTTAGCAGTGTATCCGAGATTCTTGTAGACGAGGATCTTGCGTTTCATCATCGAAATTAGAATGTTTTTGGTCATTGCGTAGTTCTTTAAGCGATCAGCTCCATTAAATAAGTGCCAATTTTAATTAAAATACTGCGGGTATGCTTTTTGGCATCTTGATTTACTACCGGTATACCATACCGGCCCAATTCTATCACTATAAATAAGTTATAAAGATACGAGGGTGAGTCAAATGAAAACCTTAAAAGTGCTGTAAAAATATATTTATTCAATGGAAGTGAAACAAATGGTTATCATTTTTCTACATAATCCCCTCCACGTTGAATGCAAGTTTCCCATCGTTTACAAAATGCTTGAATGACTCGGAAAAAGAAAGTTCTTTGGTTGCATGCGTAACCACGTATGCACCATCTCTCTTTGACCTCGTTATCAGAACGGAACTTCTGTTTCCCTAGGGCCACTTTAAGTGATCCAAACAAGTGGTAATCACTTGGGGCCAAATCTGAGATGTAAGGAGGATGAGATAGACACTCAAAATGCATGTTGTTAATTGTCACAACAGTCATTCGGGCAGTATGTGGCTTAGCATTGTCATGCTGCAAAATAACACCTGACGACAGCAGTCCGCGTCGCTTTGACCACGTCATGAATGATGTTATGTGCTGAACCATGACTAATACCTATAATAGCAGATATTTCATCCACAGTCACTCGGCAATTATACCGTAGAACGGCCTCAACAGCCTCTATATTCTCCGGCGTCCCAACTCCATACAAATGTCACACTCCTTCTGAATTTCCTACTCCACTCATATACCTGTTGCTGTGACACACAAGCTTCACCTTACTGCGTCTTCATTCTACGATCAATATCCATAGGTTTAATACCCTCACTCGTCAAAAATCTGATCACAGAACGCTGTTCTTCCTTGGTGCATGTTGTTAGTGGGGCGGGCCATCTTGCAACTGCTCCTACAACGACGACTGGTCACCAACTCTCTTCTACCACCTATTGGAGAAAAAGTAAAGTACGAGAAAGCAACAGAACCAGCAAATCTCATCACAATAGCATAATTATTAAACATTTTATGACACTTTTAAGGTTTTCATCTGACTCCTCCTCGCGGCATCGACTTTTAAAAATGTAATTCACTGGACCGCGGCCTCCCGATGATTTGAAAAGTACATCCTTATATCATCTCATCATTACTCATCCTGATCGCGGTTAACCTCAACAGGCACAAACAACACAGTCCATCCTTCAGATTTACATTTTATACTGGCAGACAAAACATGCTTAATATATATATATATATATATATATATATATATATATATATATATATATATATATATATAACCAATGGTTCCGAGGGTTTGAGCAACGTCGATATCAGTGCAGGGAAACATACAGAAGTTGGTTTGTGTTACACCGTCAGTGTTATCTGGCCCCGACAGCCAGTGTTGCCACAATGTAAGGGCAGAATGTCCCTTTGCAAGTGAACAAGATGTTCCCTTTTCGACCAATTTATCCCTTCATCTAAGAAAAAAAAGAATGTTAATAATAAGTGATTTACTTGTAGTATTTCTGTTGGCCCATACATGAAAACGTTAAACAAATTAATCACATACGTGTTAAAGTTATACTGGTCGCATTTCCAACTGGCGGCTGGGAAACAGCGAATCAGCGATCAGTTGAATTTTCTTCGACTAACATCGTGCTTTTTCGAGTCACAATGCACCGACCGCTGTTGATGATACAAATGAGCGTCGACTACACCACATGTTGCCAAGCGAGAGAGTTCCCCTACAACGATATCGCCATCACCAGAAACCAACGGGGGTTAATGCCACAACTGCACACGTGGTCCTGAACAATGAAGCTTACGGAACTACACACACACGTTGGTATGCAACTGGCAAAAACAGAAGTCGGCTTGGCAACGTAGCTTCGGGAGAACGATGTTACTCCTACAGCTTTTACTTTTATTTGTTGCCACGCACCCCCGTAGAAGATTGGGGGACAGAAAGAGCGAGAAACAGCCATGATGGTCAGCCACCAGCAGGAAATGCGACCAGTAGCTTCTTTCTTACCAGGCCAGATGTCCCAGGTTCGAACTCTGGTCATTAATGAATGTTTATTCCATTGCCCATTTCATAAATGTATCGTTCATCCTCATCATCGTTATTAACCGACAATGTAAGATAGCAATGAAAAACACAACTTATGTGGGTAACAGCAAGAGATCACAGATTAGAAACTGGTTTTCTTGAAATTTCCTTCCCTAAAATTGTGTCTTAGAAATTCGTTTAAAATTCGGTCTGAATTTCCCTACAAAAAGGGAAATTTCCTTTCATGTGGCAACACTGCCGACAGCAATCTGTGTACCTATTGTGAGGCTTTGAGCAAAACGCTCCTTCAACCGCACGCCAGGCGGTTGAGCTGCTGCGAGCTGGCGTTTTGTTTCCACCCTGGCAATAATTCTCGACTATTGCAGAAGGTGGAAGCGCAGACCGAGCCCCCCCTCCCCTCCGTGCAGAAGCCGCAGCCAGCAACAGAGGAACAACCCCGCATGATAACCACCGACCACTTCTCCTGACGGAGCAACCGGGGCCACGTCATGGATTTCGATTGCAACCTGTTCCGTGTCATTGTTGCCCTGGATTTCGAATTTTTCTCTCCTTTTGGGAAAAGCCGCTATGATATTCCAAATTCTAGAGCATTCACGCGAATCCTCGTTTTGCTTTGCTTTCACTATCGTCTATACTGCTCGCATTTTCAACTGGCGGCTGGGGAACAACGAATCAGCAATCAGTTAAATTTACTTCGACTGAGATCGGACATTTTCGTGTCACAAGACACCTGAACGTTGCTGGCGGGACGAAACAAACGAGCGTCGGATGCACTGCATGTTGCCAAACTGAATACTGAACCTGAATTTTCTCACGGAGACTCGTGAGTTAGCGTTTGAAATTATTGACATTGGGCACACCTAACCTAAACTAGCACTACACATTGGTCTTCCTATGTCTCCACATTGGAAGAATGTAGGTGTGATATGTATGTATGTTTCAAGTACTTTAATTGTGTATATTTTCTCCACTTTACTTCCTTGTTAACCACGTTAGGTAAGGTTAGGTAAAGGAAACACAAGAAAATAAGATGCATGTTTTATTTACCTAACCTAACCTAACCTACCGTGGTTCACCATGACGTATCGCGAAAAAATGTGGAAACATACTGCCGTGATTTAAATGTGGAGACATACTGCACCTATACCCATCTGAAGAACCTCCTGTTGGCTTAAAACGTAATTTCACCTCATTTGATTTGATTGAGTTGACGTTTTAAGTCCACTTAATGCACAGTAAGGCTAATTGGGACTGGACCTACGGTTTAAAGTGGGATCCGAACCACTATGTGCCTCCACATCGAATCGAATCCGTAACCCCTCACCTTATTTGACATGCAAAATTTAGCAATGGGGGTTAACAAAATTTAATTTACATTATCATGGTTAAGACAATTTTTAGAGATATCAGTTTTAACTTTGACTACACTTCTACATTGCAGTACACTTTGTAGATGGCGCAACCCTCTCAGTTTTGAATTCCTGTAGGCGATGTCGCGTTTAGAATTCCGTCGGCCGCTGCAAAAGATCGCAGGTATTTGAAGTGCCGTTTGTCTAATTTACTTCGTCTCGTTAGATTACGGCCTCAATTGGCGCCCCAACAGCCCCGCTCATTAGCCGCAATTACGAGGCCGTCGGAGCGCCTTTTGAATTTGCAACGGAAGTTCTCGGCAGGCGATAATTGGTTGTGCGCTGCTTGCAATTAAAACAGCAAGGTGGAGGAATAAAGGGCGTTTCATCGTGCTCGAAGTTCTCCGTGTTTTGTCCTCGCTGTTTATTGAATTTTAAACGGTTTCTTCAGCCGTGCTTTCATTGTTTTTGTTCGTCTCCAAATTCCCCCTCCTCCGCCCCCGTTCAGCATTCCTAATGTTTGCCAACCACCGTGGTGGAATGGTTAGCAGAACGCGCCAGGGGTCGCGGGTTTGAATCCCCATCCGTGCGTTCTCCGTGAGTGTCTCTTTATCAATTTCAGCATACCATCACTCTTGCTAATCTTCGCGATTGATCAAAAGTGGCAGAAAAGCGACGCAAAATAAACAATCTATAAACATTCTTCGTTTGGTTGTATCATAAGGGTTGGCAGTGACCTGGATAACATGAAAATGTCAGCAAATTCAACCTTTTAGTGAAAAAAAACAGCAGAAAAGTCACGGAATTATGAAGAAAAAGACTGAAAAAATCCGGGAAGATCAAGTGTTGATTCGCACTTACCACGTTTGGGCATGAATTCCGCCTTTTCTTGAAACAGCTTGTTGATCGAAGATATTCTATATAAATGTTTATAGTTTATTGTTGTTCATTTAATACTTAATTCTTTTCAAATGCTCAGTTTTACATTAAAAGTGGGTTGTAGAGCGACCGCAAACTAAGTAACATTAGGCCAAAAGCCTTCGCACATAGTGGGTTGTAGAGCGACCGCAAACTAAGTAACATTAGGCCAAAAGCCTTCGCACATCTTCCCCATCCGTTCAAGTCGGCCATAAGAAAGCCTGCTCGATTCTACTCCTCCTCTCCATGCACGAGTACGATGCACAAGAGACGCGGTTCTGCGCAGGCCCCTTTGCCTGTGGTCCCACTGTAGTAGCATGTTAGAGCACCACAGAATGATCTGGTTAAGATTGTCTAGGAATATCTACAAAAGCCAGGAATTTGTTTTGACAAAATGCATGGGAATTCTGATCATGAATTTCAGTTAGAATTACATTATAATTGCCTTCAATGGGTTCCTGGTTCGAACCAAACTGTAGAATGTCGATCCAATTTCGATGAGTAAGACAGATGCCCCAAGTTCGAATACTGGACGTTTCTTCCTGTTCCTTCATCTATTTAAGCAATTCATCATTCATCCTCATCGCCGTGATTAATCTAGAATGGAGGAGAAGCGACTTTAAACGACCAAAAATTCAAATATGCCGATAATAATTAGGCTATTTATGCATAAGACTTCCTTGAAGATAATTTCATTTGGGCTATGTGTACATAAGACTACCTTGAACGAATACAGATTAGGCTATACAGGGTGTCTCAAAAGTAATAGCGCAAACTGACACAGGTGAAAATACACGATAATAGAAGCAAAAAAGTCTCAGTAAACATTGGTCCTCGAGCAAGCCGTTTTCGAGATAATCGCGAATGTGTGGTTACAAGCTGCTACTGACTTCATTGTTTGTAAACGTCGTCCTAGTTGGTAAAATGCTAATAATACAGTAAGAAAAGTAATTAGAGATCTCATTGTTAGACTGTGTACTAATTGTATCAATCCTGTTTGATTCCAACGCCACCTCTCGCAAATGTTCTGTTTTGTAAACAAAGAGGAAACCTCGGAACGCGCATGGAGTAAAGCACTCGGTGTTTACAAAATGCAAACAGTGACGACTTCTAACCACACATTCGCACACATTATTAGCATTTTACCAACTAAGAAGACGTTTACAAACAATGAAGTCAGTGGCGGCGTGTAATCACACATTTGCGATTATTTCGAAAACGGCTCGTTTGCAGACCCATGTTTACTGAGAC
This sequence comes from Lepisma saccharinum, assembly GCF_977018435.1. Classification (NCBI taxonomy): domain Eukaryota; kingdom Metazoa; phylum Arthropoda; class Insecta; order Zygentoma; family Lepismatidae; genus Lepisma; species Lepisma saccharinum. The sequence continues at coordinate 3,954,313 of NC_139235.1, forward strand.
TTTTTTGCTTCTATTATCGTGTATTTTCACCTGTGTCAGTTTGCGCTATTACTTTTGAGACACCCTGTATATGTAGGCTATAAGATTGCCTTGAACGGAAACCAGCTGGAATTCAATAGAACATAGTAGAAAATTAAGTTAGCAGACTTTATGAAAAACGAGGCATTACAAGGGAGAGTCAAAGCAAACCCTTAAAAATCCGACAAAAATTTCAGGACAGGCTGCAACACTGATCAAGTGAGCTTCGCAACACCCTCGTTATGTTAAAGAAGGCGCCTCCTGCATACACATTCACCAGCGAAGAGCAGTGGTTTCTTGTCCCCTGGAAGCCTAAACTTATATACCGGGTGGCCAGAATTGAAGTTACCCAACTCAGAGCCCTCTGTGGGCTGTTTGATGCATCGTAGAACTCTGAAATTTGGTGAATCCACTATGCAGACCAGGGGGAAGAGGATGGCGATAAAATAAAAATAGTTCAATTTTCCGCCACCAAGTTGAAATGTGGCGGTGTACTTCCATGATGGGTTGTACAAATAATCACGTTAAGTGATTTAGCTGAGTTATTAATTAGAAATACATTTGTTAGTGGCTGGAAGTTTCGAGAAAATAATATCTCGTTTATTGCAAGATTGCAAGGTAAAGGCAAATCCATAACCAATTGGAGCAGTTTACGTCATCATTACAACCCATCATGGAAGTACAGCGCCACATTTCAACCTGGTGGCGGAAAATTCAACTATTTGTATTTTATCGCCATCCTCTTCCCCTTGGTCTGCATAGTGGATTCACCAAATGTCAGAGTTCTGCGATGCCTCAGACAGGCTACACAGGGCTCTGAGTTGGGAAACTTTAATTCTGGCCACCCGGTATAGATCCACCAACCCATCTGAAACTGCGCGGGAGCAGTGGCGCTAGTGTCGCTAGTTAAAGTTACGGGGATGCCTGTAGTTCGCATATTTTCCGAGGTTTCAGAAATCTTGGTGGATCTATATCTGTAGACATTTGTATGGCAAATTAACATTCAATATCTCAACGCATGTTTACTAGCCAAGAAGTATACGAATAGAGGAGGAAGCTCGACAATGGCCTCAGTCCGAGTGGAAAGACCTTCGCGGTGGCTCATAAGTAGACCTCGTAGTTTAGGTTTTTAACCTATTGTTTACCTTTGCAGGTAAATAAGAAATAACAAGTTAAGTAGATGTTGTCCCCGCCAACGTCAATCGCTATTTAATATTCGCAATTAATTTGCACGTAGTTATAACTAATTTGCACGGGTTTTAATTAATTTGCATGTACTTAGAATTCATTTGCATGTACTTAGAATACTTTACATTTATGTATTTGCATGTTTATAACTTTTATGAATATATAATTATTTATTTTATGAAAAATATGTATATAGAAGGTAATTAGAGGCACTAAACGCTATGCATATGGTTTTATATTCATTACTGCAAAGTATGTAATGTATAAAATGTTAATAATTAATGAAAAAACTAAATGCTGACCAAGGCAGTAATTTATTTTATTAAAAACATAAACTAACGTAATGTTTCAACCTTCTAGCAAGGTCTTCTTCAGACTCTGTATCAAGTACAAAAGTAACCTGATACAACAAAAGGGCAATATATATACACAAACATTACTCCCTCCAGACTATTTAGAAAGTTGTTACGTTGTTGAAACGTTACGTTAGTTTATGTTTTTAATAAAATAAAATTACTGCCTTGGTCAGCATTTAGTTTTTTCATAATCATGGAAACAAGGCTTAATGGTGTTATAATTGGACATTTTCCAAGGCTGATGAGGAAAATTAACAACTGGAAAGACTTGAAGAGGAAAGAAATACACAAAGACGAACAAGAGAAGTTTCTGAGAAAATGTTTGGAGAGAGGCACAGCGCCTAAAGGATTAAAAATAAGTAAGAAGGGAGTGGTTTGCAACACCAGGAGATGGAGGATATTGGTTCAGAAAATGGAAAAAGAACTGATATGGAATGAAATAAGGGCAAGAAGAAAGGAGATAAAGATAATAAAGGAGAACCTGACAAGAATTGAAAAAGCTATTGAAGATGGTCTCACCATTTTTACGAGAGAATATACAGTTCATGAAATGAAAATCTGGCAGGAGAAATTTAGAGAGAAATGAAAATAAAATTGAAGGAGAAGGGAGAGGGACTAGGATGGAAAGAAGAAAGAGGAGAAGAGGAAGAAGAAGAGGATACCAGAAAAAGGGTTGTGGTAATAGGGAATGTAGACCTAACAAAAGAAGAGGAAGCTTTTTTAAAACTAGGCAGAGGTTTCAAAGTTAAAGAAAGAAATGTAGATTATGAGGAAGTTATATATGACATTGAAGAAGCAGTGCTCCATATAAAAGAAGAACCAGAAAGAGACAAGATTAGAAGAAGAACAGCAGCCATACTGAAGAAAGAAATGGGAAAACAAGGAAAAGTAGATAATTTGAGTCAAAAAGAAAGGGAAGGGATGAAGAAAATCAAAACAAGAAATGATGTGGTGATAGAGCAGGCAGATAAAGGAGGAGCAATTGTGGTGATGGAAAGAGAATGGTACGAGAGGAAGTTTGAAGACCTAAAAGAAAATGGATATGAGGAGATTTGTGGAACAGGTGAAGAACAAACTATAAAAGAAAGAAGTGGATTCAAGAAATGCATAAAGGAGACAGGAAGACTACCAAGTTTGAAAGGCTTTCCAAAGATACACAAAGAGGAGATAAAGTTAAGACCAGTAATGAACTGCAGAAACAATATTTTGGAACCCTTAGAAAAGAAATTAAAGAAAGTTATTGACGTGTTAGTAACACAGCAAGAAAGCAGAGCAGTTAAGAATAGTGAACAAGTAGTAGACCTCATAAAAGGACTTAAGTTAAATGAGATGAAGACGACAATGTTTAGCTTAGACGTGAAAAGTATGTTCCCGAGCATCAAGAGGGGACACGTTTTGGACATTATTAAAAAGAGAATGGGACAAGAAATTATAGGAGAATGGGATAGTGAAAGGGTAGTGAAGGCGCTGGAAACCATTTGGAATAACGGTTACAATATAATGGGAGATAAAATAATGTTAATGAGTGAAGGACTAAATATAGGTTCCAGTCTAAGCCCAGCATTGGCTGAATTGGTTATGAATGAATGGGGAAAAAAAGTGATAGAAAAGGGAGGTGACAAAATGATTCTGTTTTGCAGATATGTGGACGACTGTTTTGGCATATGGAAGGGAACGAAGAGGCAGCTTGACATTTTTGCCAAAGAAATACAAGATGAAGAAAGAGGGATATTATTGGAACTTGAAATAGAAGAAGACAAGTTAAGCTATCTAGATATATTGATGAAAAGGAAAAGAGGACAAGAAATTGAAACCGCTTGGCATCAGAAGAAGTGTGCAGCAGGGGTATTCTGCCACAAAAGAAGTGATGTAAGTGAAGTGACAAAAATAAATTTTATAAAGAATATGGAGGACAGAATCAAGAAAATATGCATGAAAGAATGTGAAAAAGAAGGCAAAATAAATAGCCTATGGAAACAGCTGGAAAAGAATGGCTATGAGAAGCAGGATAGACTGGACATAAACAGAAGAAGTAAGAAAACGGGCAGGGGAGAATTGGAAGAGAAAGAAAAAGAGGAGAGAAGGTTTGGAATAAGGAGTATGGGGAAGACCACAGAAAAGATATGCAAAGTGCTTAGGAAAGCGGGAATTAAAACTTACAGGAAGGGAGGGAGAAGCATCTTAGGAATAGCGAGGAATGCTAACAAGAAAAAGGAAAACAGAGAAGAGGAAGAGGAAGGGATTATCTACGAAGTAAAATGTAAAGAATGTCAGAGTGTGTACATAGGAGAAACGAAAAAAAGGCTGAAAGACAGGTTGAAACAACATAGGGATGATGTACGACTTAAGAGAGAGAGAAATGCAATATTTAGACACACGAGAGAAACAGGACATGACATAGAGTGGGATGAGGCTAAGCAGATAGGAAGGGAGAAGAGAATGCTAGTGAGAAAATGGAAGGAAACCAAGGAAATAGAAAAGAAAGGTGAAGAAGACACAATGAACTGGAATGGGGGACTGAAGTTAAACAAAGAATGGAAGAAGATGTTGGAAAGAGTGGAAAGGACAAGAGAAAATGAGGAGAGGAGAAGGAAGAAAAATGAAGGGAAAAGAGCATGAGATTAAAAAGTCCAACCACATTCTATATGGAAGTAATTGTGTTTAGCCTTTTAGGTGAAAGTAAAGTTGGCAAGTGAAAGTCATCTGCTAGAAAGTTCCAAACAACTTTCTAAATAGTCTGGAGGGAGTAATGTTTGTGTATATATATTGCCCTTTTGTTGTATCAGGTTACTTTTGTACTTGATACAGAGTCTGAAGAAGACCTTGCTAGAAGGTTGAAACGTTACATTAGTTTATGTTTTTAATAAAATAAAATTACTGCCTTGGTCAGCATTTAGTTTTTTCATAATCATGGAAACAAGGCTTAATGGTGTTATAATAATTAATGTTTATAATATTGAAAATATGTTTTCTATGGTTTATGAACCGCTATGAATGGTGGTAATGGTACGAAAGAAGACGGTCCCGGTACTCGAACCCGCGATATGCAACGTTATTAATTAGTACTATGCAATAATTTCATTATGTCATGAAAGACGGTGGTCTCAGACGCTAGACAGAAGACGGTGAACTCCGCGCTGAGGGTAGAGGAGAAAGGAATTTGGGAGATGTGCGGTCAAGGTCAAATGACGTCACAACGTCAGAACAAAGAAAGAACCCAAGAACCTGATTCACCAATCAGACATCGCGTCGGTAGGTTTTCAGAACCGGTTTTTCCAAGGTTAACCAGTACGCAAGAACAGGGGAAAGCTATGCAATACTGTAGGGCAGGGGAGGGATTGAACCAGACAACAAAGGATGTCTGAGAATGCGCGATGTAGGTCAAATCTCTGAAGCTATGCGTTGCTTGTAGAACCGGTTTCCGCCGCCAATTAATATTCAGCTCATGGTTGCCCCAAGGCACAGGACGCTTTAGCGCGTCGTTTTAGGCTAGAACGCTTGCATGTCAGAACAGGTTTCTGGATAAGTAAGCCAAGTTTGCCCAGAACACAAGAAAAAAGGATTTTTGGATACCCAATTAGATTGGAGCGAGAATTTTACTTTGAACAAGGAGAACGAAGCGTAAGGTTTTTTTTTATATGTACTAGGAAGAAGGGAGAGCTATCAGGGACTGGACCTACCGTTTTCACTATTTGCTTTTATCAAGGGATATCGAACCTAGGACCCTTTGATTATTGATTTAGGTAGTAAATTTATGTTACTGTGTGCTATTTAACATAATATTGAGTTTATTTTTTTACCAAACTTTGACTTTATGTCAAACATTTTCCCAGCTTATTCTTATTTTTATTCAAATAACACAATTTAAACGATTCTAGCAAGAGTTTTTATTATATTTTCAACACACAAACTGCGTTCTTCAATTTTTAATTGTTTATTTTTCAAGTTTTGGACACACAAAGTGTGTCTTGTCAACTAATAACTTATTATTTTACCAAAATAACACAATTCAATTTGTTCAGGAAATATTTTTAGTTACATTTTCGATACACAAAGTGCGCTTAGTCAACTTCTATCTGTTTATTTCACAAGTTTAGGCTTATTATTATTCAAATAACACAATTTCATCTGTTCAGGAAATATTTTTAGTTACATTTTCGATACACAAAGTGCGCTTAGTCAACTTCTATCTGTTTATTTCACAAGTTTAGGCTTATTATTACCAAAATAATACAATTCAATCTGTTCAGGAAAGACTTTTAGTTATATTCTCGACACACAAAGTGCGCTTAGTCAACTTCTATCTGTTTATTTCACAAGTTTAGGCTTATTATTACCAAAATAATACAATTCAATCTGTTCAGGAAAGACTTTTAGTTACATTTTCCACACACAAAGTGCGTGTTCTCAACTTCTATCTGTTTATTTCACTAGTCTAGGCTTATTATTACCAAAATAACACAATTCAATCTGTTCAGGAAAGACTTTTTATTACATTTTAGACTCACAAAGATATTTTCACAACTTTTTAACTTATTATTTTACAATTTTATACCTATTTTTACCAAAATAACACTATTTATATTATTCAGGCACCATTTTTTATTAAATTTTGGACTCACAAAGACATTTTTTCAACTTTGAACTTATTATTTTAAAAGTTTATTTCAATGTTTTTACTCAAATAACACAATTTAAGGTATTCAGACAGAAGTGTTTATTTCATTGTGCATTTACAAAGAGAGATTTTCAATTTTTAACTTATTATTTACAAGTTCAGGCTTATTTTTTACTCTAATAACACAATTTCATCTATTCAGGCAACATTGTTTATTAAATTTTGGACTACCAGACACTTCTTTTATTTGTAACTTATTATTTTACAAATTTATGTTAATTTTTTTTACCAAAATAACACTATTTATACTATTTAGGCAAAATGTTTGATTACATTTTAGACTCGCAAAGACACACACACACACACACACACACACACACATACACTCACACAGAGAGAGATTTTTTCCAAGTTTACAGGATTATTCTCTAATTTTACCAAGGGGACTATAACTGGACGTTTATTTTCCCCCTTAAATATAACAATATAATGACAAATCACACGACAAGACGATGCTAGCAGATGACTATGTGGCTTTTAAGTCCATCTGCCAAACTTTTTTACCATGCTATTTAGCCTTATAGTTTTTATTCAGGGTAATTTTCAAGTATTACTGGCTTTTTGAGTGATAGACTTAATATCAGGGGTTATTTGTATCTGTTATATTATGCGAGTTTTATTTTTTACTACAATTATGACTAAATTCCACTGACTGAAGATTAAAGCTTAGGCTCTAAAGGGGCCATTTAACATGTATAGTGACAATTCATAGGACAATATGAACCTTACAGAGGCTTGTAGGAGGCATAGGAACACATGCCAGAGCTTTATTAGACTGCAAGAAGCACTTACAAGGAGTATTGCGAGGAAACGAAGTTGATTTTTTTTTGAGTGCTTTACCAGTTACACAGCCAATATTTGATATTTTGACACACAAAGTGTGTCTTGTCAAGTTTTGTCTATTTATTTCACAATTTCATGTAAGTTTTTATTCTAATAACACAATTTTAACTATTCAGGCAACATTTTTTATTGTAATTTGGACTTTCAAAGATATTTTTTAAATCTTTGTATTAAACTTTCTATTTATTGCGTTTTGTGTCTCACATTCACTAATTTTTCATTTAGATTTTATTTTTTTATTTTTCTAAACTAAAGAAAAAAGTATTTTTAACTAAAAGTTATTTTATAGTTTTCGGTTTTCAGATTTCAACTATGCTATTTTTGGTTCTGTATTTCTATATTAGGATATTACAAAGTTTTAAGGTGTGTATAATATTTCAAAGTATTTTCAGGGTGTATTTGTTAATGCATTTGGATGATAACTATTAGGTTTTTGAATGAACTAATGTTAAGAATAGTTCAACCAATCAGAAAACGCGTCGGTTTTATTTCAACCAATTAGAAAACGCGTAGGTTTTATTTCAACCAATCAGAGAAAGCTTCAGTTTTGCTTATGAGGTATAAAAACTGCGTAAAAGCAAGCAGAAGATATTTGAGAAGTATTTGTGAAGCATTGTGTCAGAGAAGAGATCAAGTTGTGATTATTGGCCGAGAGTTTCAGACAAAGAACTCAAGAGAAGCTATAATTAAGGTAAATGATTTTTTTTATTATGTAGTGTGTTTTTTAATAATGCGTAAATCCAAATATTGAAACGAAGGAAAAGTCAATGCAAACCAAAAAGAATATGCGTAATGTGAACAAGTACTACAACTATTCTATTTTTCAGGGGCTTCTAATTTTGTATGTGTGACTGGAAGGGACCATTAGTGAAAGATGGCGTTTTAAGCTCTACAAACATGGCTAACCACACTGCGGTGAGTTACCTTGCAAGAGATTTTACCATTGGAATGTATATTTCCCCACTAGTTTTTGAAATAATGTATAAGTAGTGCATATTGAGCGTTTCAAAGTAGTACTTAGTAGGTATGGTCTTTTTTTACCAATTGAATATCACTTTTTGACATACTTTGACAATTTTTTGTCGATGTTTTAGCGTTTAGCGATGTTTTAGTACAAATTTTCACTATACTCATTTTTCCCCCACTCGTACTTGGTAGGTATATCATGATGTTACGTGATACAACTTAACCTATCCTTTTTTTACGATTATTTAATTTTTTTACGATCCTAAGTGATATAACTTAACCTATTATTTTTTTTATTTAGGTACTGTTTGAACGTTATTATTTGAGGATCATATTTTGTAGGTATTTTTTTCATCAATCGAATATAAGTTTTTGACATATTTTGACAATTTTTTGTCGATGTTATAGCGTTTAGCGATGTTTTAGTACAAATTTTCACTGCACTCATTTTTTCCATTTATACTTGGTAGGTATATCACGATGTTACGTGATATAACTTAATCTATCTTTTTTTTTTACGATTTTTTTAATTTTCTTACGATCCTAAGTGATATAACTTAACCTATCATTTTTTTTATTTACGCACCGAACTAACCTACAAGGGGGACTCCGTTTGTTTTAATATTTCAGTATTATAAGGTTTTCACAAATTTTATATAACCTAAAATGTGTTGGATGTTGATTTTTAGTATGTGGCAATTTTTTATGAATTTAAAACTGCTCTGTGACCCTCTCGTTCTTCACGTCGTAGGCGAAGGACTTCTCTGCAATCAGGATGACACTGCATAGGGTATCCTCGGGCAAGGCATCGTGGAACTCGCAAACACCCACTCTACAAAAATTCTACTATATGATCTTTCACTGGCTAAGCTAACCTACAAATAGGAATTGGCAGCACTGACTTATAAACCCACTGGGTCTTCTTGGCATGTTTTTTCATGATGTGTTGCCAGGCTATTGGGCATCTTGGCGTATACAATGTATATATTTTGAGGGGGAGGGGTTATAGCTTTTTATGCTGTACGAATACTAAAAACTTGACAGTGACAACCAACAGAGTAAATAAACCTACATGCAGAAACTGGCAACACTAGTTTCTGACAGTGAATTTGAAATAAAATATTAAACAAAATACATGAGTAAGCACTGTGATTACAAATAATACCAGTGTTATGCCCCCAACTCCAACTGGGCAACTGGGGGAAATAATTGTACAACAATTTGTACCTAATTGTACAATACTTGTACCTAATTGAGAGAGCCTTCTCGTAACTTACTTCATGCACAATTTATATGATTTTACAACTGTGAAAAGAAAGCATATGTGTTCTGTATGTACACATTCATTCTTATTTTTCGAAGTTGAATGGAAGCACGTGTTTTTTACGTTCTCGTAATACTGACCTTGCCCCAGTGATTTTAAATTGCTTCCATCCGGTATTTTTTCTGTGCTATTTCCGCGTGCACGCAACATTCGCTTTCAATAGACAGAAGGAGTTTTAGTATAGCAGGCTCCGAGTTTTACAATTTATTAAATTAAACAATAATTTATGTAAGAATATACTTGTACTTACCGAACACAAAATAATAAAAGCACATGTGAATCTTTGCGTGCGTTCATGTTATATGACGACTGAGTAAAAAATAATGTTGACTCCCCGAAAGATAAAAGTTCCCGGTTCGACATCAGATGCATGCAAATTTTATGTTTTGCTCTCCAAAATCTTGATTTCTATGTTTGTGCTATTTGCCATACAGCAGAGGAGAAGAGGGGAGAGGGCAGGGGAGGGGGTACTATTAGCGCCATCTATTAGCAAACAATAGAAATAAAAAAGTAGGGTCAAACTTTTTCAACACCCAAAAATTTTAAACGTCCTCGTTTAGTAATACGATCAGCAGAAGACGTTTGAAAGAGTACTCTTAGTCGAGAAAGCTAATTGCTAGGGCCCATATATTGCTAAAATGTTCTTTGATTTGCATATTTCTCATACCGCCATATGTTGTTCTAGTTGACTTCTTCCAAAAAATGCTAATTAGCGAGAGTTAATTAAGCAAGGCAAGTAAAAGAAGCAAATAGGACAATATGTGGCGGCGTGGAAATATGTAAAAATTCGACTCGATTCGAATTAAAATTGGAGGATATTTTGCATTTTTTTCCTATAATGTACAAAACATTTACCGTACATAATCTTTTCTATTTACAACAGTATAAAATAAGAGGAGTGTGTGACAATATCCATATTAATTAGGAAGGTATGTTGTATGCTAGGTTAGCTAATTGTGTCTTCACTGTATAGAGGAAAGATGGAAAAAGAGAGCTCTACAAAAACTAACGCTCTTAACAATATTGAACGCCCCGAGAAAATTATATATAAATAAGGCATAAGCGTATTATCTGCTTTCATGTCGGATTTTCCCGACCTGTGAGCTGTAGTGTTTAGGCGACAAGCGACGTGCTCTAATATGATACCGTTGACAATATTGAACGCCCCCGTGAAAATTATATATAAATAAGGCATAAGCGCATTATCTGCTTTCATGTCAGATTTTACCGACCTGTGAGCTGTAGTGTTTAGGCGACAAGCAACGCACTCAAATATTATACCGTTGACAATATTGAACGCCCCCGAGAAAATTATATATAAATAAGGCATAAGCGCATTATCTTCTTTCATGTCGGATTTTCCCGACCTGTGAGCTGTAGTGTTTAGGCGACAAGCGACGTGCTCTAATATGATACCGTTGACAATATTGAACGCCCCCGTGAAAATTATATATAAATAAGGCATAAGCGCATTATCTGCTTTCATGTCAGATTTTACCGACCTGTGAGCTGTAGTGTTTAGGCGACAAGCAACGCACTCAAATATTATACCGTTGACAATATTGAACGCCCCCGTGAAAATTATATATAAATAAGGCATAAGCGCATTATCTTCTTTCATGTCAGATTTTACCGACCTGTGAGCTGTAGTGTTTAGGCGACAAGCAACGCACTCAAATATTATACCGTTGACAATATTGAACGCCCCCGAGAAAATTATATATAAATAAGGCATAAGCGCATTATCTTCTTTCATGTCGGATTTTACCGACCTGTGAGCTGTAGTGTTTAGGCGACAAGCGACGTGCTCTAATATTATACCGTTGACAATATTGAACGCCCCCGTGAAAATTATATATAAATAAGGCATAAGCGCATTATCTGCTTTCATGTCAGATTTTACCGACCTGTGAGCTGTAGTGTTTAGGCGACAAGCAACGCACTCAAATATTATACCGTTGACAATATTGAACGCCCCCGTGAAAATTATATATAAATAAGGCATAAGCGCATTATCTTCTTTCATGTCAGATTTTACCGACCTGTGAGCTGTAGTGTTTAGGCGACAAGCAACGCACTCAAATATTATACCGTTGACAATATTGAACGCCCCCGAGAAAATTATATATAAATAAGGCATAAGCGCATTATCTTCTTTCATGTCAGATTTTACCGACCTGTGAGCTGTAGTGTTTAGGCGACAAGCGACGTGCTCTAATATTATACCGTTGACAATATTGAACGCCCCCGAGAAAATTATATATAAATAAGGCATAAGCGTATTATCTGCTTTCATGTCGGATTTTCCCGACCTGTGAGCTGTAGTGTTTAGGCGACAAGCGACGTGCTCTAATATGATACCGTTGACAATATTGAACGCCCCCGTGAAAATTATATATAAATAAGGCATAAGCGCATTATCTGCTTTCATGTCAGATTTTACCGACCTGTGAGCTGTAGTGTTTAGGCGACAAGCAACGCACTCAAATATTATACCGTTGACAATATTGAACGCCCCCGAGAAAATTATATATAAATAAGGCATAAGCGCATTATCTTCTTTCATGTCAGATTTTACCGACCTGTGAGCTGTAGTGTTTAGGCGACAAGCGACGTGCTCTAATATTATACCGTTGACAATATTGAACGCCCCCGAGAAAATTATATATAAATAAGGCATAAGCGTATTATCTGCTTTCATGTCGGATTTTCCCGACCTGTGAGCTGTAGTGTTTAGGCGACAAGCGCCGCGCTCTAATATTATACCGTTGACAATATTGAACGCCCCGTGAAAATTATATATAAAATAACATACCTGAAAATTATATTCACAGTAGATTTATTTTTTGAGTTTTGTAATTACCCCAAGAAATTCTATATAAAATAACATACCTGAAAATTGTATTTACAGTAGATTGAATTCTTGAGTTTTTGTATTCGCACACAAGAAATTCTATATAAATAACATACCTGAAATTCTATTTACAGTAGATTGAATTTTTGAGTTTTGTAATCACTCCAAGAAATTCTATATAAAATAACATACCTGAAAATTGTGTCGCTATATACTAGACTTTTTGATTTCTGTGATTTTGGAGAAAGCAATGGCATCCACCACCAGTTTCAATCGTAAAAATGATAAAACTGAATGTGTTACTTGTGGGAAGCTAATCTCAAGGAACAATTTATCGGTACACAGGGCAAGATGTAGCGAAACAGGTTCGAGAATTAATCGTTCCTTGCCTTCTAAGCCTTGTGTTCGATGCGGAAAGATGATTAGCATTACAAATTTAAGTAAACATCTCAAAATTTGCAAACCATCGACCAAACAAGGAACATCGAAAAGGAAAATCGATAATTCAGAAACGGAAGCTTCCACTTCCAAACAAGTTAAATTATCTGATGAACGCAAACCAATTAGATCTGCATTCAACCGTCATATTCAGGATTTCTTTTTTACTTCGGAACCAGGCTGCGACATTCTTAGTTTCTTGCGTGAAACAAAAACATCCTTGATAAATATTCTAAAAAATAAATTGGAAAATAATTCCATAAAAGTATACGTTGATCTATTTTCCGAATACGAAAAAGTCGATGGTACAACAAGTATTTTTTATCATCGTACAAAAAACCAGGCTCTTCATTTGGCGGACGTCGAAAATTTGGACGAATTTTATTCTGATCTTTCCAACGAGCTGGTTAACAAACATGACGATTTCGAGGCTAAAGGGTCGGGATGGTCTCTGTGTGGAAGTCCTCACACGTTAAGCGTTTACGTGAACCGATTCTTGCCTCTTCGCGCTTCCAGCTACGTTCCTCTTCCACCGAACATTCAACACAAGAGGGCTGTGTTAAATATACAGAACAGCGATAACAAGTGTTTTCTCTGGTGTGTGTTGGCGGCACTGCATCCTGTTCATTGGTCAAATAATCCAGAACAGGTTTCTCATTACAAACAATACGAGACCGACTTTCAAAGTGTAATGTCTGGCATCGAATACCCGGTGACATTGTCGGATATAACAAAGTTCGAAAATCGTACAGGAAAACGCATCGCTATTAATGTGTATTCCTTCACGTCAGATAAATATCTCGTGCACCCTGTCAGGATAAGCGATATCGACGATGACGATGCCTGTGTAATAAATCTCCTTCTAATTTCCAACGAGGATGTTCATCACTATACGCTAATTCGTTCACTATCACGTTTGGTCAGAAGTCAATCAACCAAGTATGAACATTGCATCGAAGTTTGCCCGAGATGCCTAACCACGTTCGACGATCGAAAACAACACGATTATCGAAATTACACCGGACGTCAAATTGCTCTGGAGAAACTTGCCGAACATAAAATTTATTGCGGCGACAACAGACCGGCTAGAATGTTGATGCCCGAAACGAACGAAGTCGAAGAATTCAAAATGCACAAGGCATTGTTGGAACATCCCGCAATCATCGTCGCAGATTTCGAGGCGTTCCTCAAACCACTCTCCTACTGCGAACCGGATCCTGAAATTTCCTCCACAACGCCGTACCAGCTTCATCAACCTAATAGTTTCGGCTATGTTGTTGTGCGACGTGATAAAATAAATGAAGCATATATATACCGCGGGCCAAATGTAATCGAACACTTCCTGGAAAAAATGGTGGAGGAGGTTGAGGTAATTGGTAGCGTACTGCTTACATCAAAACCGATGGCACCTTTAACTGAAAATGAACTTCAAAATTACAATTCCACTGAGGTGTGTCCGGTATGTGATCAAAGTTTCACTGATGAGAACAAAAAAATATTCCACCACGATCATTTCAGCGGAAACTACATAGGTGGAATTTGCAACACGTGCAATCTTAAAATCCAGAAACCTAAATTCATTCCCATATTCTTTCACAACGGAAGCGGATATGATTTTCACCACCTGGTGAGACATCTTGGCTACGATCCGAAACGTATAGGTGTCTTGGCCGAGAATGAAGAACGCTACATTAGTCTCAGCAAGCAAGTGTCGATTCCGGGAACGAAAAATACAATCGAGATGCGCTTCCTGGATTCGTATAGATTTCTCTCTGCAAGTCTGGATGCTTTAGCGAACAAACTCACCGACGATCAATTTAAAATAACTAGAGCTAGTTTTCCCAACGTAGACATAGAACTCGTTAGACGTAAAGGGGTTTATCCTTACGAATATGTTAGTGATGGTTCTAAATTTAACGACGACGCTCTTCCACTTCCAAGAGAATTTTACAGCAGACTCAGAGAGAAAGGAATCGCGGACGAAGAATACCAACACGCGCAACTCATGTGGGAGAAATTAGAATGTACGACACTCGGAGACTACCACGACGCATACTTAAAACTGGACGTGACGATACTCGCGGATGTTTTTCAAGCGTTCAGGAAAACAGCAACGAATATTTATAAATTAGATCCAGCGTATTTCTACAGTCTACCGGGATTAGCGTGGTCGGCAATGTTATTCCAGACAAAGGTCAAGCTGGAACTGATATCGGACGTTGACATGTTGCTATTCATCGAAAGAGGGATACGAGGTGGAATGGTGCAATGCGTACAGAGACATGCGAAAGCTAATAACGTACACATGAAAGAAGATTACGATTCAAATCGAGCATCGAATTACATCTTCTACGCTGACGTTAATAATCTCTACGGACATGCCATGGTTCAGAAACTTCCTTACGGGGGATTCGAATGGTTAGATCCCACTTCGATAGATATTATTCATTTCGACGATAGCGAGTGTGGTTTCTTCGCAGAGGTAGATCTCCAATTCTCCGACCACGTGCACGACACGTTTTCGGATTTGCCTCCGACTCCCGAAATCAAATGTCCACCCGACTCGGTTCAAGACAAGCTTTTGTTAACATTGGATCCTAAACAGAGATACGTCGTCCACTACAAGAATCTCCGGTTTTTGATTGGGAAGGGTGTTCAGATAGTGAATGTTAGACGAATACTAAAGTTTAAACATTCCACGTGGTTAAGATCTTACATAGAAACTAACACACAACATAGAACAGCTGCCACTTCCGATTTAGACAAGGACTTCTTTAAATTAATGAACAATGCGGTGTACGGAAAGACCATGGAGAATGTTAGAAAGCACGTAGACGTGAAATTAATTTCCGATAAGAATAAATGTCGGAAGTGGATAGCCGATCCTAGATTCAAGTCGAGAAAAATTTACAACGAGAATTTGGCACTTTTCAATCTACATATAAAATTGATGAAATTCAGAAAACCAATTTACGTTGGCGCAACGGTTCTCGACTTGTCGAAACTTTACATGTTCGAATTTCATTATGACGTGATGAAACCCTTCTACAATGATAAAATATCACTTTTGTACACGGACACCGACAGCTTCATTTACAGCATACAAACACCTAACCTATACGAAGACATAAAAAATCCTTCCATGCTTGAGTATTTCGATACTTCTGCATACCCTCAACCCAACAGATTTGGAATTCCATCCCTCAACAAAAAAGTCCTAGGTAAACTGAAAGATGAATGTAACGGTGATATTATTGTCGAGTTCGCGGGTTTGCGTTCGAAGATGTATGCCATAAAAACAGAGAGTAGTGTCATGAAGAAAGCAAAAGGTGTGGGCAAAAATACGGTGGAGAACAAACTCACCTTCCACGATTACATCGATTGCCTCAAGACCAGGTCGTCGGTTCTAAGAGAAGAACAAAGAATCCAGAGCGTCAACCATATCATCACAACAAACGAAGTTAGGAAGGTAGCATTAGATCCGCACGACGATAAAAGATGTATTTTGTCTTGTGGAATCCACACGTTGCCTTGGGGACACTATCGTTTAGAAAATAGTAAAAATTGTAGGCAATGCAATTGAAAAAAAATGAACTTAAATAACTATAACTAAAATAAAAAAAACTTTGACTGTCTCAAATTATCACATACACAATAAAGAACTAGCAAGGACAATGAATCTCTTTGGTTTCCGAAAGCAAACAATGGAGACTGTACACCGCAAGGCAGATCATGAATTTCTACCTTCCATGTTATCTAAACTCAACGGCCTGTTGATCAATCAATTTTCAAAACGTTGCTCTTCTTGCTGGAACAGTGACGATTTCGGATTCGCGACGATCGACGTGACGAGGAAACCCAACGACGGAAAATACAGAAACAAAATCAACGACTTTCTAAACGTTGCAACGTTGTGAGAATAAATAACCAGCATGCCTATGAATTTGTTCGGTTTCAAAAAACAGATCATTATGGAAACCATACCAGATCATGAAGTCTTACCTTCCGTGTTACCTAAACTCAACGGTCTGTTGATCATTCACCTCAACAGCATTTGGACGAAACTGAATGACGATGTGGGCAAGATGTTTTATGTTTTTAATAACAATTTAGATTTCTACGAAATTCCGATCGACGGGAAACTTCAAATCACCGTGAATCCGGAAAACGCAGGCGAAATCAAAATTTCTACCGGCAAGAACATTTTTCGAATTAAGCACGACAAGATGCTTTCTAACATTACGTACGATGTTTCCGCAGGAGATTACCTGTACGTGGAACTCCTCGGAGATTACGACAAACTTATTCCTCTCTTCGTAGAATTACGAATCGTCTATCCTATTATAAATAACCGTTAACCAAAAATGCCTAACGATATTTTCGGCAACACCAAGCGTGTGGACCACGCAGAAGAGATTCTCATGTTGGACATTCGAGTTAAGAAGTTGAGGACCGATTTGATCGCTTTGCAGGAAACCTTAAACAAAAGTTTAGAGTCGGAAATCGCTACGCTCCAAACGCAATGTCTCGACCCCATTCTGAAAATCGATTCCGAACTGAAAACGCTCATAAAAAATTATGTCGACGTACCTTCTTACGACAACGTTCAAAATATACAGTTGAGCGTGGATTCGCTTCAAAATGATTTGGCCAAATTACAGCAATTTCAATCGAAAAATGAAGATTTGGAAAAATTGAAACTCGAAATCGAAGAACGAACTTCCGCAATAGAAAAGAATTTCTCTGAACTTCAAACCGTCGTGAACGATATTGATGTAGAACGCTTGCATGTCGTTGTTTCCAAATTACAAGAAGAATTCACCAGCACGTTGGAAGAAATTAAATCCAAGTTGCAGACTTTGGAAGATACCATGACGAACCTACCATCGTCGGACGAACTGCAGGTCATCGGTAAAAGCGTCGCGAACATAAAAATTCAATTGGAGGCCTATCGAGATTTCGAACACATTCAAACCACCATCGCTACGCTTCAGGCGTCCTTGGAATTGATCAACGAAGAAATTGAAAATATTCACGCTGAAGCGAGAGCGTTGACGAGCATTCAAGACACGTTGAGCACGGTTCAGCAGAAGATCGAATATTTAGAAAATTTGAACGTCGAAACGAATCTCGCTCATTTTCATCACGTACTCGACAACATACAGGGTGACTTGGAATCGTTACGGACGAGCGTGCCTTCGAGCGAAGATTTGGAAAAATTGAAAACGGCGGTGACGGCACTATCCGATTCGGGCGACATCAAAAGTTCATTGAGCGATCTCGAGAGTAAAGTGGCCAATCTCCCCACCTCCAAAGAATTGCACGTTTTGAAAAGAAACATATCTCGAATGCTGAAACGACTGGAAACGGAAACGGCGAACGTGGAACAGATTCGAGACGAAATTAGTTCGCTGGTGTCGACGCTGCCCACTTCGCAGAGCGTAGCCGACCTTCACACGCAGCTTACAGAGATGCGAAGCATCGTGAACGATCTTACCGAGAAGAGCTCGAAATTGAATCAAGTCGAGAACCTTCAGAGCATCGTCGTCAACATCAGAGATCAAGTTGGAGTGCTGGAATCCATGCAGGAATCGACGCAGGCCTCTTTCGGTGCCAAGTTGCAAGAACTCAACGAAAACTACAAGCAGTTGAACGTGGAAGTGAAAATCAAACCGTCGTTTTCTGCCGTAACGGATACCATAGTCGAGCATTTGCTGCCCATCGAAAATAAACTCGGACAAGTTCACAGTAACCTCGTTAGCGTCGACACTAAATTCGCTAAACTGCATTCTCTGCAAGCCATCGAAATCAACAGCGTACCCAATCAACAAAGAATCTCCACGTTCGTCGAAGGTAACAAACTGTACATGTTGCATCCTTATCATCCGTACTACAAGTTTCTCCTCGATGGCACGATTCAGATAAACGAATTTTCGTACTGGTCTCACGGCAGAAAAGCTAGCGTTCCCACCATGACTTTGATATCGAATCGTGGTGTCCAGAAAGCAGGAAACATTCCTCTGGCACGTTGGAACGAAACGCGCAACATATATGAAATACACGAAGACGAAGATCTCACCGTTTTCGACGTGAGTGCCGGCGATAAGCTGATCATTCAAAACACGAGCGAAGTGCCACCTTCTTTGAATCCTATCACGCTTGTGCTTCTCTTGAAACGTAATCTCTAAACAAAAAATGTCTAGGCAAGCCATCGTCGAAGAATTGCATAAACCTGCACGCCGCAACTACGAACGTTTGGCTGTGGTAACCAAGGGCATCGACGACCTCTGGCAAAGTGACCTCGTGGAGATGAGTAGCGGCAATTTGAAAAACGTACATAAATTGAACAAGGGCAACAAGTACCTCCTCACCGTCATAGACACGTTTTCGAAATTCGCATGGGCTCTACCTTTGAAGGCGAAAACGGGAACGTGCGTCACGGAAGCATTCAAATTAATTTTTCGCAAAAGCGGTGGCAGACGACCACGGTTTCTGCAAACGGACAACGGTAAAGAATTTTACAACGCCGTATTCCAAAAGTTTATTCAAAAACATGGCATTCGACATTATTCGACCTTCAGTCACATCAAAGCCAGCATCGTGGAAAGATTCAATCGAACCTTGAAAACACACATGTGGAAACGATTCACGCTTCGGGGAAATTACAAATGGATCGACATCCTGCCGGAACTCGTCGACACCTATAATGATACGGTACACAGAACGATAGGCATGAAGCCAGCCGACGTTACCAAGTCCGACGAGCAGCGTTTAATTTCTACAGTTTACTGTCCAAAGTACACACCCACGACAAAAAAAGCTAAATACAAAATTGGAGACCGGGTGAGGATCAACAAATTCAAACGCACCTTCGAGAAGGGATTCACAAAAAATTGGAGCACGGAACTCTTTACGGTGGTTCGAGTTCTACCTGGAAACCGACACACGTATATAATAAAAGATAGTAGCGACGAGATTTTGAAAGGAAGATTTTACGAAGAGGAACTCTCTAAAACAAAACACCCCGACACGTACCTCATCGAGAAAGTATTGCGTAGGAAAGGTGACAAACTTTTGGTCAAATGGCTGGGACTTCCGGAAAAGAGTTGGATCGACGCGGACGAAGTGATCTTGTGAGTACGTGGAACGTGGTGAAGCGTCTACCGGATCCGGAAAGTCAAACGAGAAAGAAAAAGAACGGCGAGTTACTTCCCGACAGCATTCGCTGTCTGATCGTAGGTCCTTCGGGGTGTGGGAAAACGACACTGCTCGTGGACAATTTTCTCCTCGCACCGAATTGGTTAGATTGGAAGAACAGGCACCTGTACGTGTTCTCGAAAAGTTTGGAGCAATCCAAATACCAGCAACTGATGAAACTGTACGATGGTCTGGACATTGCAACGTTCGCCTCGGAAATAAAACCACTCGACGATTGTCGTGAAAATTCAGTTGTTGTGTTCGACGACGCCATCCTGGAAAATCAAAATGAAATTCGCAACTTTTTCACGCAAGGTCGTCACAAAGGAATGGATTGTTTTTACCTAGCTCAAACGTTTTCCAAAATTCCAAAACAGTTAGTGCGCGACAACGCCAATTTCATATGTTTGTTTCGTCAAGATCACACCAACCTCAAGCACGCGTACGATGACTACGTAGGCGGAGACATGAACTACAATCAATTTTCGGAAGGCTGCTCTACTTGCTGGAACGGTGACGATTTCGGATTCGCGACGATCGACATGACGAGAAAACCCAACGATGGAAAATACAGAAACAAAATCAACGACTTTCTAAACGTTGCAACGTTGTGAGAAACGACGTATATAAATAACGTCATGACGAAACGAAAAATCGAAAACGAAAATCTCAAGCTTCGCGATTACCTCGCGAAACGCTTCAAAGGTTGGAAATCCGAGAATCGAGGATTCTACGAAGAGAAGAAACGTCAGGATCAACCCGTGATCGATGCCATCAGCAGTCTAGGTAAAGAAATTAAAAGTGTCACGGAACAAAATAAAAATTTGATTAATGAACTCGTACCGCTCGCAGCTAAAAGTTACGCTGTACCCACACCCATTTCGAGCATTCCTTCGACGCCGTTCGAACTGAAGGATGCACCGGCACGACGTCGAGCTATTGGTAGCACGTCCTCGTCTTCGGATAAAATCGAGTTGGGACCTTTGGCACGAGACTACCTGAGCACGGGGAAATTCGACAAGGATGAAGTGTTCGGATTGTATCCCAGCATGGAAACCAGCGAGGGTGGTGGTGTGGTGTGGAAGATTGGGAAATCGAAGGTGACCTTCGAAGGCAACGACATTAAAGTCAATTTGGGCGACAAGGATAGTTGGAACAGGTATCCGGGTACGGTGGGACTGTGGGAACTCGTCGCCAAAAAGCAGCCGAAAGATTACACCGACGAAGATTACCAAAGTTACAAGGAAATTCTGATCATGACGGATGCCTTGTACCAGAACAACGACGCCTCGCAGAATAGGGTGAAATCGAGCAGCGGCGAGAAGTACAGGAATCTCATCAAACCGATTTGGAACCAGGTCAAAACAGGCAGCGGCGTCAAACGCTACAACACGTTACCCAAAGAATTTGTTTGGGTGGACGACGTTAGGAAACTCGTGGATCGATTGTTGGTGATAGCCGGCGAAGAGAATGCAGGTAACCGTAATTTCTACAACGAGAAGGTTGGCATCGTGGACATGATCAGCACGAAACTTTCCAACTTCATCGTGAACGACGACAAGGGCATAGGTTACCTGATCAAAATCATCAACACGCTGCCTCCGAAATTCTGGAACGTGGCCGAAGGAAAGGGACTCGTGAACGACGTCATCAACAAGTTACCTTTCGAGATGCATCTACCTGGCTACCAGTACTGCGGACCGGGTACCAAACTCGAGAAAAGATTGGAGAGAGGAGACAAGGGTGTGAATCCGTTGGACGCGGCATGCAAAGATCACGACATCGCCTACAACACCACGCAGACGGATCTGGACGCACGTCACGAAGCAGACAGAAAGTTAGAGCACGCAGCTTTCGAAAGATTCGTGAGCAGAGACGCATCGTTGGGTGAACGGGTCGCCGCACTAGGCACCACCATCGCCATGAACACGAAACAAAAATTGGGGTGGGGTATATAAATAACATACCGTAAAAAAAAAACTTGATATATAAATAACACACATCGTAAAAAAATAATCTTCGGTATATATAAATAACACACATCGTGAAAAAAAAGCAATTAAATTTCTCTCTAACACTTTGAAATTTTTCTTGATATGACAACTGAAAAAATAAGCGATCTCCAAGCATTAAAACAAATGCTAAATTTGTCAGTCGAGTATGTAAAAATTCAGGAATTGGAAGTCGACAACCTTACACGATAACTTCCGGTTCAATCGTTTCTACCCAGTATGGTCCCAAGGTACGCCTGTTGCTCAACGCACAATACAGTCTATTTTTACCAGATCGATACGCTAACATGTTATCCGACGAGAAGCTATCTATTTTAATCGAGAACAAAACTCGAATCGTGTACAAGGGGACAAAGGAACTTCTTGGCAAGAAAACGAAACACGTAATAGAATTTGTGTAACGACTGCGAGGCCTTGAAAATATATAAATAACATACCGTAAAAAACTACACAAAAAAAATCTCAGAATATATATATAAATAACATACCGTGAAAATAACACATAGAGCATCAACATGAAGCCCAAGGGTGTCGTGTACCAGATACCATACTCCAATCTTAAAAATCTAGGTGCCCTCGATGGGTTACTCACGAAGAAACAACGCGAGAAGAAACGTTCTTGCTTGTCGAAAGGACATGGAATGAAATTGCTGCTCAGCACACCTCAATTGAAAAGATTGCAGCGTTCGCGGAAACAGCAAAAGGTCGGAGGTTTCATATTCAGCATCCCGGCCATCCTAGCAGCATTGGGGGCCGTTGGAAGTTTGGCTGGCGGAAGTGCCGCCATCGCGAAAACCGTCATCGACTCGAAGAAGAACAAGGCCGAGTTGGAAGAACAGAAACGTCACAACCTGGCCATGGAGAAGAAGGGGAAGGGCGTGATGAGAAAGTTTAAAAAAAAGAAACAGAAGCACTCACCAACCGAGACATTGAATCTCTGATCGAACCGTTACAAATCAAACACTTCAGAGGAGTTTTCATGTCCGACTCGTTACCTTCAACCGTGAAAAAAAAAGAATGCGGAGTAGTCAACTTGGACGGTCAAGAAAATCCAGGCACGCATTGGATATGTTACCACAAAAATGATGATAAAGCATTCGTTTTCGATTCTTTCGGAGGTGTTCCACCTACAAATTTAGTCTATTATCTGAAAACGAACAAAACCTCCATATACTACAACGACGAACGCATTCAAGATTTCGGAGACGTGAACTGCGGTCATCTCTGCCTCTCCGTGCTCGCGTTTCTCTCTAAAATAAATAACCCTACGATCGAGGATTTCCAGAAAGCATTGTGGAACCTCAAACAGCATCACTAGGATGGGCGTGTTCCATCTCACGAGCGAATCTTCAATCTTGAAACTCACGCTGCACGACGACATCGTCTATCCTAAATCCGTGGCTCTGCGTGCATTCTACAGCATGTACCTCATACCTAACGTCACCCAGCACAACAACAAAATTAGCGTCGGAAGCGAACACATCGTCGTCACGCCAGGCCAATACAATCTTTCCACTTTGCAAGCTCAATTACCCAAAGGCACATATCTTTCTCAAAATTCGGTCACCCACAGAGTGGAAATCCTATCCGCGACGGAGACCGTGGACCTGGGCACCATGGGAGAACTTTTAGGTTTCGAGAACAACACCAAACTCGAAGCTGGCATCAAGCACGTAGCAACCAACATTCCTAAATTCTTGGCCATAGAAACTCTGAACGTACACTGCAACGTGGCCGAAGGTATGATCACGAAATCCTCGGACGGTTTACTGGGAAGTCACAAGCAGACGGGAATCATAGCCACTTTCAAACCAAGTTCCGAGTTCATGGAACCGATCATCTACACGCCCTCTTCGCCGATCTATTTTCCAGTATGTCGCAACCGCATAGACGACATAGAGTTGGTGGTGACGAACGAGAAAGAAGACGTGGTGGATTTCGCAGGTGCCACTACGACGGCCATCGTGGAGATCAACGTATAATAAATAACCATACATGTAAAATGGAGCAAATCGAAAGTTACGAATTGCAATCTTTCCCTCCCAACCGTCGCACGTTCGCCAATCTGAACGAGGCGAACAGGGAGATCGAATACGACGTGGACGTAGGCGACGGGTTCATTCATCCTCACAGAGCGGACCTCTACCTTCAATTCGACGTGGTGAAGAAGGAAAGCGGAGACGCGTTTCCCGCAGCAGCAAACTTGATACTCGTGGACAACTTCGTGCCTCACCTGTTCTCGCAGGTGGAGGTGAGGAAACACAACACCGTCATCGACAGAATAGATTATCCAGGCATCGCGTCGACGGCGGTGGGAACTTTGAAATTATCCAAAACGGACGCAGCGTACTACCAGGCCGGGGGATTCGAAGCCGGGGCCAAAATATCGACGAGAAGTCACACGGTGCTCTTTCCCATGCGTCTGCTGCCTGGTTTCTTCTCGGACTACAAGGAGATCATGTGGAAGGGAGGACTGAGGATCACGTTTCGAAGAGCGGCCAACGACAACGACGCACTGATGCGATACGCTACTTTGGGTCCGGACGGCACCACGCCGATAGCCAACACTTTACCCGAAGCAGCAAAATGCGTCATCCGGAGCATGGAATTGAGAATGCCGGTGGTGGAATACGAAACGAACTACGCCCTCAAGTACAAAGCGGAGATCTTAAAAAGTCCGCAGGTGTTGATTCACTTTCACGGTTACCAGTGCGTGCAGAAAATGGCGTCGGGAAGTCACATGGAATTCGACGTGACGACGCAGTTCAACAACATACAGTTCGACATGCCAGATTTCGTCGTAGTGCTCTTTCAGACCGGGAGGGACAAGAATCAGGAAAAAGATTCCAGCAAGTTCGACGACTGCAAGATCAAGAACGTTTATCTGAAGAACGGACGCAACGAAGTGTTCCCGCGCGAGAATTACAACCTCGACGTGACCAAAAACGATTACCTCAAACTTTACGAAGCGTTCTCGGCTTACAAACGCGTGACCGAGGGAAGCGTGGACATGTACTACACGCCCAGCGAGTTCAAAGCACGGAGACCCATGACCGTCATCAACACATCTAAGAGAAAGAAGGTTGTGGTTAACGATCGAACCAACATCAAGGTCGTCTGCGAGTTCCACGATGCCTTGCCCGAGGATACCCTATGCAGTGTCATCCTGATTGCAGAGAAGTCCTTCGCCTACGACGTGAAGAACGAGAGGGTCACAGAGCAGTTTTAAATTCATAAAAAATTGCCACATACTAAAAATCAACATCCAACACATTTTAGGTTATATAAAATTTGTGAAAACCTTATAATACTGAAATATTAAAACAAACGGAGTCCCCCTTGTAGGTTAGTTCGGTGCGTAAATAAAAAAAATGATAGGTTAAGTTATATCACTTAGGATCGTAAGAAAATTAAAAAAACCGTAAAAAAAAAAGATAGGTTAAGTTATATCACGTAACATCGTGATATACCTACCAAGTACGAGTGGGGAAAAAAATAAGTGCGATGAAAATTTGTACTAAAACATCGCTAAACGCTATAACATCGACAAAAAATTGTCAAAATATGTCAAAAAGTGATATTCGATTGATAAAAAAAGAGGATACCTACAAAATATGATCCTCAAATAATGACGTTCAAACAGTACCTAAATAAAAAAAATAATAGGTTAAGTTATATCACTTAGGATCGTAAAAAAATTAAATAATCGTAAAAAAAGGATAGGTTAAGTTGTATCACGTAACATCATGATATACCTACCAAGTACGAGTGGGGGAAAAATGAGTATGGTGAAAATTTGTACTAAAACATCGCTAAACGCTAAAACATCGACAAAAAATTGTCAAAGTATGTCAAAAAGTGATATTCAATTGGTAAAAAAAGACCATACCTACTAAGTACTACTTTGAAACGCTCAATATGCACTACTTGTATAAATCCAGAAAACAAAGAAACGAAGAAAAAGTAAATACCAAAATGAATATGCGTAATGTGAACAAGTACTACAACTATATTTCTATTTTTCAGGTGCTCTTATTTGTGTACCTGTGAGTGGAAGGATCTGTTACTGAAAATGGCGTCAACGAAGTAACCGACAAGGGCATGAGTAACATGATTTCAGATGTTATCCATAAGGATTGTGTGTTGGAGACTTTGAAGAGGTATACACCTAGCAAGTATATTATATGCAGGGGTTGCTATCTAAATGTAGGCAACCATTTTTATGAGTGCGAGTGCGTAAGCTGTAAAGATGAATTTCTGATTTCCGAATGTTTTCCTATTTGCCAAGGGGAAAGCTGTTTGAATGAATGCCAGCATTGTGTTGAGTGGATGTGCAAGAGAATCCAGTGTTATTTGCAGGATCAGGACAATACAAAACATATTTTTGATTTTTATATTACTAACCATGAGGATGTTGCGGATGCTTTGACGGCACACGAGGTACAGACAGAATACAAAGCTTTCTATAGTGTGTTATGTGAAATTTCAAACAATATCGAACTAGTGAAAACTCTTATAGATCCTATACGCTCAGCAGAGCTTACTTATGGTAGCACAGGATTTTTGTGAGAGTTGAATAAAGAGAGAGACTGACTAATAACAGCGAAAATGGTGCAATACATTATTGATGTACAAGGATTTATTTATAACAGAAAATTTATATTGCATGAGGTTTGTGTGAGTTCTACAAATTTGAACACTGTGTATTATGCGCTTGTGAGTGTTCCCGATTATTTCAAAGAGAACAAAGAATCGCGCTGGGTTAAAGACAATATCCATGCATTAATGTATGATATTCCTTGTGGATGTGAAATATACTATGTCCGGAGGGCAGTTAGGAATTTGAACTGTCAAGGTGGTACATTTTTCTGCAAAGGAAAATCCCAAATTATCAAAGATTTGTTTAATATTGATAACATTGTTGATTTACAAACTGTAAACTGTCCATCCCTTAAGAATTTGTATATGTTTCAAGGAGGATTGTGCAAGTATCATTCTGATACTTCTCCCCCAGCTGAACAAGGTTGCGCATTCAGAAATGTTCAAAGACTTGTATGTTGGTACAATAATAAAAATATTAAGGTGTAATATATTTTAGTGCAAATAATAAAGACTTGTGAAAAAGAAATGTTTTCTATGTTGTTATTTAGTCTTAAAGCCTGCATTCAAGGTATTTTCAAGTATTACCGGTTTTTTTTTGAGTGATTGACTTAATACCAGGAGTTATACGAGCCGTATTTTAACTACAATCACTATATGTCTATGAGGACTAAAATCCACTGATTGAACCTTAAAGCTTAGGCTTACTATGTATATTGATTACTCACAGGACAACACGAATCTTACAGAGGATTGTAGGAGGCATAGGCCCACACGCCAGAGCCTTGTTAGCCTGCAAGAACAATTTATATGTTGAATTGTGACTGTTTAGAAATAATATTTATAAAGTTTAATTCATTTTCATTAGATTACATATATATTTTGGATTCAAATAAAACACTCAAGTTAAGTTTTTTAAGTTTATTTTTATTTAATATACAAATATAGAATATATCAAATTTACATATATGAAAAATACTCTACCAAAGAGCAAAAGTCACATAGGGATTACGATTTAGCCGATGCTGAAATTCTTCCATGAGGGATTTGTAGTAAGAGAGAAATTTTCGCCATTGGTTAAAGTTGAGGGTGACTCCACCAGAGATGTTGGTGATTTCCACTTTTATGTTTTCTCCACTGCCCTCGAAGGTGAAGTAAAGTTCTTCTATAATGTTTATAGATCTGAACCTGTCTTCTCGTGTGTGGAATCTGTTTTTGTAAGTGTCGAAGATCGCATCTGATTTGTACACGCATGATGGGTACTCTTCTCTATTTAGGACAATGTAATTTTTTTCATGTTTCAAAATCAATTCAGTGTTTGTGAAAGTACCTCGAATAATGATATCCATGTTGGCATCGATGATGAATCTGGTTTCTGGTTTTATGTTGTTCATTTGGTGGGTACCTCGGATAGACTGCATTTTGGTTTGCTATCAATAAAAAGTTTTAAAAATATGCAACTAGTGCTACAAAAGGAACGGAAATTATCGACAATTTCTGGATTATAACTAAAATTCAGTTTGCCTTTTACGTATCCAATATTTACAGACCAACACTAACTAGACTTCGATTTATATAAATGTAGCAGAAACTATACTTCTGAGAATCCAACTATATTAGGATTATATGTTAAACATATAAAAAACCAGATTATTCTATGTAAGTATATTTATATTGACTGGATTATTTAACAGATCAAACAGAAAGAAGGCAAAATCCACTAAACGTAGGTGATTGCAAGAAAATAACTAGATCAAGGAGTGACCAACAGTGAGCTGAGGTTATATATAGAGGGTCGCTCTTTATAATTTTTACCTTCGCTGGATCGGTGAAGGAACGCACTTGTGGGCGGTAGAACCTGAATGGGCTTCACCAAGACATCGGAGACTCGAAGCAGATGTCTTGGTGGATGAACCCAAGTAGGGTCATAGGCGCTAGGTCAATTTGGTCATTTTTTTTGTATGAGGAACCAATTTGGCCAACTTCCAAATTAACTTACATTGCTTATAACTAGAGGCACATATTTTCGGTAAATAAAAAAGCAAAATTTCGGTACAAAAACTGAGTCAATTTCGGGTTCAAAAGCGGTAAATAAAATAAAATATCGGTGTTATAGCGGTGAAAAAAATGGATGAAAAGTGGTATATAAAAAGACATATTGGTTTTAAAATTGTGAATATAATCCTAAATTTGATTTAAAAACTACACTTATTCCACAGAATTAACATATCACTTCTAATAGCATATTTAGGTAGTTATCAGAGTATTAAGTTTATTTCTGTGTAAAGGAGTCCATTTTTGCTTCTCCAATATTAACAGCACAATTAATCAATTTTCCGGGAATTGCATAACTCTCAGGATAATTCAGACCTCAGAAGGTGTCGCGTCGGTGAATAAACCCTAAATTTCGTGTTTAAGAGTTAATTTCGCTTTTTGCAGTTCATTTCGCATTATTTCGTGACAAAATATGGTCACAAAATGCACCTCACACCTTTCGAAGACATGAAAAATTAACACTACAATGTGTTTTTTCAAATTTCGTTTTTTCGTCAAAAACGAAATATGCATGCCCCTACTTATAACTAATTAAATTTGAAGAAAAATTATAATCTCTTAGACTGTAAACATATTTCATATTTAGGCTGTACAAGATCACTTATATCCATTTCAGGACAAATGATGCTAAAACTCTCAAATTTACTGTCAACTCATCTACTACTAGCAAAGTTTTAGTATCATTTGTCCGTAATTAGATATAGTGTAACTTGTTAAGTGTGCCAAACACAAAATCTTCAACATATTGTGCTATATAACCTCAATTTTGAAAGCTAACTGAAGTCTAGAGTTTCGAATTACATATAGTAAAGGCCTCTATGATGGTAAAATACATCCAGTCTGTAAAATTTTGGAAATGCTGTCTCCTTCTCTGTCGACCCAGATCAAAAATGTTCTCAAATGATATTTCTTAACATAACTAACTTTTCAAGAAAAGAATACCTTGTGCCCAGATAGCTTAGTTGGTATAGCATTTGGGTTTTAACCTATCTGTCCAGGGTTCGCGTCCCTGTCTGGGTGGTTACCATTTTTTAATTTTGTCATCGGATCTTGTACAGCCTAAATATGAAATATGTTTACAGTCTAAAAGATTATAATTTTTTCTTCAAATTTAATTAGTTATAAGCAATGTAAGTTAATTTGGAAGTTGGCCAAATTGGTTCCTCATACAAAAAAAATGACCAAATTTACCCTAGCGCCTATGACCCTACTTGGGTTCATCCACCAAGACATCTGCTTCGAGTCTCCGATGTCTTGGTGAAGCCCATTCAGGTTCTACCGCCCACAAGTGCGTTCCTTCACCGATCCAGCGAAGGTAAAAATTATAAAGAGCAACCCTCTATATATAACCTCAGCTCACTGTTGGTCACTCCTTGACCTAGTTATTTTCTTGCAATCACCTACGTTTAGTGGATTTTGCCTTCTTTCTGTTTGATATGTTAAATAATCCAGTCAATATAAATATACTTACATAGAATAATCTGGTTTTTTATATGTTTAACATATAATCCTAATATAGTTGGATTCTCAGAAGTATAGTTTCTGCTACATTTATATAAATCGAAGTCTAGTTAGTGTTGGTCTGTAAATATTGGATATGTAAAAGGCAAACTGAATTTTAGTTATAATCCAGAAATTGTCGATAATTTCCGTTCCTTTTGTAGCACTAGTTGCATATTTTTAAAACTTTTTATTGATAGCAAACCAAAATGCAGTCTATCCGAGGTACCCACCAAATGAACAACATAAAACCAGAAACCAGATTCATCATCGATGCCAACATGGATATCATTATTCGAGGTACTTTCACAAACACTGAATTGATTTTGAAACATGAAAAAAATTACATTGTCCTAAATAGAGAAGAGTACCCATCATGCGTGTACAAATCAGATGCGATCTTCGACACTTACAAAAACAGATTCCCCACACGAGAAGACAGGTTCAGATCTATAAACATTATAGAAGAACTTTACTTCACCTTCGAGGGCAGTGGAGAAAACATAAAAGTGGAAATCACCAACATCTCTGGTGGAGTCACCCTCAACTTTAACCAATGGCGAAAATTTCTCTCTTACTACAAATCCCTCATGGAAGAATTTCAGCATCGGCTAAATCGTAATCCCTATGTGACTTTTGCTCTTTGGTAGAGTATTTTTCATATATGTAAATTTGATATATTCTATATTTGTATATTAAATAAAAATAAACTTAAAAAACTTAACTTGAGTGTTTTATTTGAATCCAAAATATATATGTAATCTAATGAAAATGAATTAAACTTTATAAATATTATTTCTAAACAGTCACAATTCAACATATAAATTGTTCTTGCAGGCTAACAAGGCTCTGGCGTGTGGGCCTATGCCTCCTACAATCCTCTGTAAGATTCGTGTTGTCCTGTGAGTAATCAATATACATAGTAAGCCTAAGCTTTAAGGTTCAATCAGTGGATTTTAGTCCTCATAGACATATAGTGATTGTAGTTAAAATACGGCTCGTATAACTCCTGGTATTAAGTCAATCACTCAAAAAAAAAAACCGGTAATACTTGAAAATACCTTGAATGCAGGCTTTAAGACTAAATAACAACATAGAAAACATTTCTTTTTCACAAGTCTTTATTATTTGCACTAAAATATATTACACCTTAATATTTTTATTATTGTACCAACATACAAGTCTTTGAACATTTCTGAATGCGCAACCTTGTTCAGCTGGGGGAGAAGTATCAGAATGATACTTGCAAAATCCTCCTTGAAACATATACAAATTCTTAAGGGATGGACAGTTTACAGTTTGTAAATCAACAATGTTATCAATATTAAACAAATCTTTGATAATTTGGGATTTTCCTTTGCAGAAAAATGTACCACCTTGACAGTTCAAATTCCTAACTGCCCTCCGGACATAGTATATTTCACATCCACAAGGAATATCATACATTAATGCATGGATATTGTCTTTAACCCAGCGCGATTCTTTGTTCTCTTTGAAATAATCGGAAACACTCACAAGCGCATAATACACAGTGTTCAAATTTGTAGAACTCACACAAACCTCATGCAATATAAATTTTCTGTTATAAATAAATCCTTGTACATCAATAATGTATTGCACCATTTTCGCTGTTATTAGTCAGTCTCTCTCTTTATTCAACTCTCACAAAAAACCTGTGCTACCATAAGTAAGCTCTGCTGAGCGTATAGGATCTATAAGAGTTTTCACTAGTTCGATATTGTTTGAAATTTCACATAACACACTATAGAAAGCTTTGTATTCTGTCTGTACCTCGTGTGCCGTCAAAGCATCCGCAAAATCCTCATGGTTAGTAATATAAAAATCAAAAATATGTTTTGTATTGTCCTGATCCTGCAAATAACACTGGATTCTCTCGCACATCCACTCAACACAATGCTAGCATTCATTCAAACAGCTTTCCCCTTGGCAAATAGGAAAACATTCGGAAATCAGAAATTCATCTTTACAGCTTACGCACTCGCACTCATAAAAATGGTTGCCTACATTTAGATAGCAACCCCTGCATATAATATACTTGCTAGGTGTATACCTCTTCAAAGTCTCCAACACACAATCCTTATGGATAACATCTGAAATCATGTTACTCATGCCCTTGTCGGTTACTTCGTTGACGCCATTTTCAGTAACAGATCCTTCCACTCACAGGTACACAAATAAGAGCACCTGAAAAATAGAAACATAGTTGTAGTACTTGTTCACATTACGCATATTCATTTTGGTATTTACTTTTTCTTCGTTTCTTTGTTTTCTGGATTTATACATTATTTCAAAAACTAGTGGGGAAATACACATTCCAATGGTAAAATCTCTTGCAAGGTAACTCACCGCAGTGTGGTTAGCCATGTTTGTAGAGCTTAAAACGCCATCTTTCACTAATGGTCCCTTCCAGTCACACATACAAAATTAGAAGCCCTTGAAAAATAGAATAGTTGTAGTACTTGTTCACATTACGCATATTCTTTTTGGTTTGCATTGACTTTTCCTTCGTTTCAATATTTGGATTTACGCATTATTAAAAAACACACTACATAATAAAAAAAATCATTTACCTTAATTATAGCTTCTCTTGAGTTCTTTGTCTGAAACTCTCGGCCAATAATCACAACTTGATCTCTTCTCTGACACAATGCTTCACAAATACTTCTCAAATATCTTCTGCTTGCTTTTACGCAGTTTTTATACCTCATAAGCAAAACTGAAGCTTTCTCTGATTGGTTGAAATAAAACCTACGCGTTTTCTAATTGGTTGAAATAAAACCGACGCGTTTTCTGATTGGTTGAACTATTCTTAACATTAGTTCATTCAAAAACCTAATAGTTATCATCCAAATGCATTAACAAATACACCCTGAAAATACTTTGAAATATTATACACACCTTAAAACTTTGTAATATCCTAATATAGAAATACAGAACCAAAAATAGCATAGTTGAAATCTGAAAACCGAAAACTATAAAATAACTTTTAGTTAAAAATACTTTTTTCTTTAGTTTAGAAAAATAAAAAAATAAAATCTAAATGAAAAATTAGTGAATGTGAGACACAAAACGCAATAAATAGAAAGTTTAATACAAAGATTTAAAAAATATCTTTGAAAGTCCAAATTACAATAAAAAATGTTGCCTGAATAGTTAAAATTGTGTTATTAGAATAAAAACTTACATGAAATTGTGAAATAAATAGACAAAACTTGACAAGACACACTTTGTGTGTCAAAATATCAAATATTGGCTGTGTAACTGGTAAAGCACTCAAAAAAAATCAACTTCGCTTCCTCGCAATACTCCTTGTAAGTGCTTCTTGCAGTCTAATAAAGCTCTGGCATGTGTTCCTATGCCTCCTACAAGCCTCTGTAAGGTTCATATTGTCCTATGAATTGTCACTATACATGTTAAATGGCCCCTTTAAAGCCTAAGCTTTAATCTTCAGTCAGTGGAATTTAGTCATAATTGTAGTAAAAAATAAAACTCGCATAATATAACAGATACAAATAACCCCTGATATTAAGTCTATCACTAAAAAAGTCAGTAATACTTGAAAATTACCCTGAATAAAAACTATAAGGCTAAATAGCATGGTAAAAAAAGTTTGGCAGATGGACTTAAAAGCCACATAGTCATCTGCTAGCATCGTCTTGTCCTGTGATTTGTCATTATATTGTTATATTTAAGGGGGAAAATAAACGTCCAGTTATAGTCCCCTTGGTAAAATTAGAGAATAATCCTGTAAACTTGGAAAAAATCTCTCTCTGTGTGAGTGTATGTGTGTGTGTGTGTGTGTGTGTGTGTGTGTGTGTGTCTTTGCGAGTCTAAAATGTAATCAAACATTTTGCCTAAATAGTATAAATAGTGTTATTTTGGTAAAAAAAATTAACATAAATTTGTAAAATAATAAGTTACAAATAAAAGAAGTGTCTGGTAGTCCAAAATTTAATAAACAATGTTGCCTGAATAGATGAAATTGTGTTATTAGAGTAAAAAATAAGCCTGAACTTGTAAATAATAAGTTAAAAATTGAAAATCTCTCTTTGTAAATGCACAATGAAATAAACACTTCTGTCTGAATACCTTAAATTGTGTTATTTGAGTAAAAACATTGAAATAAACTTTTAAAATAATAAGTTCAAAGTTGAAAAAATGTCTTTGTGAGTCCAAAATTTAATAAAAAATGGTGCCTGAATAATATAAATAGTGTTATTTTGGTAAAAATAGGTATAAAATTGTAAAATAATAAGTTAAAAAGTTGTGAAAATATCTTTGTGAGTCTAAAATGTAATAAAAAGTCTTTCCTGAACAGATTGAATTGTGTTATTTTGGTAATAATAAGCCTAGACTAGTGAAATAAACAGATAGAAGTTGAGAACACACACTTTGTGTGTGGAAAATGTAACTAAAAGTCTTTCCTGAACAGATTGAATTGTATTATTTTGGTAATAATAAGCCTAAACTTGTGAAATAAACAGATAGAAGTTGACTAAGCGCACTTTGTGTGTCGAGAATATAACTAAAAGTCTTTCCTGAACAGATTGAATTGTATTATTTTGGTAATAATAAGCCTAAACTTGTGAAATAAACAGATAGAAGTTGACTAAGCGCACTTTGTGTATCGAAAATGTAACTAAAAATATTTCCTGAACAGATGAAATTGTGTTATTTGAATAATAATAAGCCTAAACTTGTGAAATAAACAGATAGAAGTTGACTAAGCGCACTTTGTGTATCGAAAATGTAACTAAAAATATTTCCTGAACAAATTGAATTGTGTTATTTTGGTAAAATAATAAGTTATTACTTGACAAGACACACTTTGTGTGTCCAAAACTTGAAAAATAAACAATTAAAAATTGAAGAACGCAGTTTGTGTGTTGAAAATATAATAAAAACTCTTACTAGAATCGTTTAAATTGTGTTATTTGAATAAAAATAAGAATAAGCTGGGAAAATGTTTGACATAAAGTCAAAGTTTGGTAAAAAAAATAAACTCAATATTATGTTAAATAGCACACAGTAACATAAATTTACTACCTAAATCAATAATCAAAGGGTCCTAGGTTCGATACCCCGTGATAAAAGCAAATAGTGAAAACGGTAGGTCCAGTCCCTGATAGCTCTCCCTTCTTCCTAGTACATATAAAAAAACCCTTACGCTTGGTTCTCCTTGTTCAAAGTAAAATTCTCGCTCCAATCTAATTGGGTATCCAAAAATCCTTTTTTCTTGTGTTCTGGGCAAACTTGGCTTACTTACCCAGAAACCTGTTCTGACATGCAAGCGTTCCAGCCTAAAACGACGCGCTAAAGCGTCCTGTGCCTTGGGGCAACCATGAGCTGAATATTAATTGGCGGCGGAAACCGGTTCTACAAGCAACGCATAGCTTCAGAGATTTGACCTACATCGCGCATTCTCAGACATCCTTTGTTGTCTGGTTCAATCCCTCCCCTGCCCTACAGTATTGCATAGCTTTCCCCTGTTCTTGCGTACTGGTTAACCTTGGAAAAACCGGTTCTGAAAACCTACCGACGCGATGTCTGATTGGTGAATCAGGTTCTTGGGTTCTTTCTTTGTTCTGACGTTGTGACGTCATTTGACCTTGACCGCACATCTCCCAAATTCCTTTCTCCTCTACCCTCAGCGCGGAGTTCACCGTCTTCTGTCTAGCGTCTGAGACCACCGTCTTTCATGACATAAT
The DNA here is from genome assembly GCF_977018435.1 of Lepisma saccharinum. NCBI lineage: Eukaryota > Metazoa > Arthropoda > Insecta > Zygentoma > Lepismatidae > Lepisma > Lepisma saccharinum. Next base: position 3,990,070 of record NC_139235.1, read on the forward strand.
GAAATTATTGCATAGTACTAATTAATAACGTTGCATATCGCGGGTTCGAGTACCGGGACCGTCTTCTTTCGTACCATTACCACCATTCATAGCGGTTCATAAACCATAGAAAACTTATTTTCAATATTATAAACATTAATTATTAACATTTTATACATTACATACTTTGCAGTAATGAATATAAAACCATATGCATAGCGTTTAGTGCCTCTAATTACCTTCTATATACATATTTTTCATAAAATAAATAATTATATATTCATATAAGTTATAAACATGCAAATACATAAATGTAAAGTATTCTAAGTACATGCAAATTAATTAAAACCCGTGCAAATTAGTTATAACTACGTGCAAATTAATTGCGAGTATTAAATAGCGATTGACGTTGGCGGGGACAACATCTACTAAGTTACGTCAGCGTTTCATTAAAAAATAAAACGACTGATGAAGTTTTATAGTGCCTAAAATAACCTATTTTGCTTAGATCCTATTTTAGGTTTATGCGCCTAAATCAAACCTTTTTTTTTAGGTTTTTATATACATTTTAATGTTTTTCAGGATTTTTGTCACACAGAGGTATTTGCTCTGTTTGATACAAAAAAAAATCAATGACTAACGTGTTTGAAACACATTTTCTGTCGATTTCCCTGTCGTGATTTTCCACGCAGCTTTCTTTTCTTTTTCTTCTTCTTCTTCGATAAAAATAAAAGCTAAACTGTGAAAAGCGTCAGGGCATTTATAAATATGTATAAATTCAATGACATTTGGATTAATAAGAGTTGCAATTTTTCACATCTGTGCAGAAAAAATCACGCAGAATTTCCGGAGGCAATATTTCGCGGACAATTCCCGGAATTCAAGAAATTCCCGTCGACTAGCCACACTGGTATTGTGCAGCAAATCATAGATACTTACTTCTTGATCTGAAGAATGAATTAACTTCTGCTAACAACACAAATATATGATTACATTAATTTGTGGATAATTTTGAAAATGATGTATGCTAATGAAAATTTGGTTAGAAAAATAATATTTCGTTGTTACGTATAACTATTACAATTTCATATGGCTCCTTTGAAATTTTGTTTTTGAAGATGCACCAAATCAGTATTTTTCAGGAATTTTGAAGCGTTTTAAGTTTCTTTTGGAACGTACTTCAGGATTTTTCCCGCCTAATTTAGGATTTTTAGAACCTATTTTGGGATTTTTAGAACCTATTTTGGGGTTTTTAGAGCCTATTTTAGGAACCTAAAACCACACTTTTTAGAACCTAAAAATCCGAGGTCCACTCATAAGTGACTCAACATAGATACCAAATATTCTTTTTGAGGTATACAGTCACTAACTCAGACTTGAAAATATATGTGGATCAGCAATTGGTCTATCCTAAATTGCAGGAAACTTGTGCAATCCTACATGCAGAAACCTACTAGTTTAGAAACAAAAACAAATTAAGGTTTCATTTGACTCATGTGATATGTATAATGAACTGTAAAAATACATTAATGTACGAGGACAATTTACATGCAGACAATACAGTTCTGTGACCTAGGGCAAAATTGTTTGTTTTCAATCAAGATAACGCAATAATTTAACTACTACTTGTCTCTTTCTTATGTCAATGCGAGCTTCTGCACCTTTCTAGATATTCTCCAAACATTTCCAGCAAATGACCGAGTTAATTTCTAAAAAAATCATTGCGTTCATTACAATTTTAAAGATCAATTTAATCTAGCAAAATGGAAGCAACAGCAAATCGAGAATTACCAACTCACCTTTACCATTGGTTGTGCTGCCATCTATCCGTCATTTCTTGAAGTGTGCCGGTGCCAAGTTGCGTCCTCCATAAGAATTTCCAATCCAGTTTGGGAATTTATGGCCAGCCTCTTTCAGTGCCGGTGAAGTGCTACCGAATGGCGAAAAGGTGCGTTAAATGAAGGATTGTTTTCCGCCGAAGCCGTTAAAGGGCTGAGTGGTTTTTAGGGGCGATGAATCAGGAAAGGTTAATGGATAAAGTTGAAACCACATCCGTAGATTTTCCCTCGTTTGTCACGTGATTGCCTTTGCACTTTGAACAGCGCCACGTGCGGCAGGTGGCGGAGTTACTGACCATTTAAACACGAGCGCATCGCGACAGTCTTAGCAACTTTGAAATACATGCTAACTGCATCAAACCTGACCTGCCTAACCTATCCAATTATGCATATAATAGCTTACTAAACAAAACTTAACTTGCCTAACCTATTCACATGCTTTTTCCTGCTATTAAATGCATACGTGGATAGGTTAAGCAGGTCAGGTTTGGTGCCGTTAGCATATATTTCAAAGTTGGTAAGGCTGTCCCTAGCTGCTCGTTGTTTAAACAAGGGTGGCCCATCTACACACGAGCCAGTAGTGGTACACTCAAATTCGCCACATTATATACATTTAGTGTATTACTATCGATTGATTTGTTTAATTTTACTTCGCTTCTCTGCCATTGTTTGGCTAATCGCGAAGATGAGGATAAGAGATTATACAATGAAATTGATGAAGGAACAGGAAAAAACGTCCACAGAGGCCGGCTAGTATATTACTAAACAGTGAATCAGTAATATTGATAGTAAAATTCAGTTACATGTAAGAAATTTGGCATTGAGCCGTCTTTCAATTTCCAGGCCCTCTTCCGGGCGGCCCCGGCCTCTCCGCAAAAAAATATGACCTTCTTCCCTTGTTTGTTTCTCAGGATCACTCTTGTCATTTGTGCTTATTTCAGTGAAATACTGCCTTCAAATATAAAATACTTTTTATTTTCTTCCAAAATAGTGCATTCATGGATTGATTTAGATATTATGGGCATATCAGGACATAGGCCATTTTTCACGTCACACAATACAGGGACAAGGCTTTTAAAAGGAGCGTATATTCCAAGCTAGCCAGGCTATCTGCGAAACCTGAAGCCTAGAAAGTAAAATACTGAAGAAATATCGATTAGAAACTGAATAAACCCGATTTCAATAAGAAGATAATGGTGATTCTGAAGTTGGCGAACTGAATTCTTAGGAGTTGGCAACCTGAATTCTCAGGAGTTGGCAACCTGAATTCTTAGGAGTTGGCAACCTGAAGTTTTATAAGTTTGCAACCTGACTACCGTTGGGATGACAAAGTGGCTTCCTTGAAGACGTCAAAAACGAGCCTATAGTCTTCCCCCTTCCTCCATAGATTTGGACCACGTGTCATACTGATGTAGTCCAGGTTTTAGACATCATACGCCACTGGCTTTTAACTAAATCAAAATTCAGGACAGGCAAACAGAAAATAAAATATGTCTATTAAGAACTGCCTCACTCATTCTTAAAACTAATTCTTTCATTTACTTCTTAACAAGATATGAAAACTATACCGTTTTCGAGGACAAAACCTCCTTACCTGTTAAAAGCTGAGGCTGTAAAGAGGCACTCAGCACACAGAAGGATAAACACAGGACAACAGGACTCCACAGAGGATTATCCTGGCTCTGGGATCGAGACACCAGAGCCTCGTTGGCCTGCAAGAAGCAGTTACGGGCTGTCTGAGAAATGTACTTAAATGTACAGTCACCACAATAAAAATGGGACCCCCAGATCCTGAAATACTCGCTTCTGTGCCTAGATCTACGGCGGTGGTTGAAGTTGCCATTGACAATTTGATGTTAAAATCCACGTATCGCCGTAGTTAGGCAAGTCGAGCATTTCAGGATCTAGGTTCTCCCATTTTTATTGCCTGTACCTTCGCAACCTAACCTAAAAACGCACTTATACAGGGTGTATCATAAGTAATAGCGCAAACTGACACAGTTGAAAGTACACGATAATATTAGAAGCAAAAAAAGTATCAGTAAACATGGGTCCGCAAACGAGCCGTTTTCTAAATAATTGCGAATGTGTGGTCACAAGCCGCTACTGACTTCATGGTTTGTAAACGTCGTCCTAGTTGGTCAAAACGGAGTGCTTTACTGCTTGCGCGTTCCGAGATTGCTCCTCGTTTACAAAACAGAACATTTCCGAGAGGTGGCGTTGTAATAAAACAGGATGGATACAGTTAGTACAGAGAATTGTACATGCTTGTAACCAATTCCGAAATGAACCGGGGGTGTTCGAAAGCATTTTACCAACTAGGACGACGTTTACAAACAATGAAGTCTGTAGCGGCTTGTGACCACACATTCGCAATTATTTAGAAAACGGCTCGTTTGCGGACCCATGTTTACTGATACTTTTTTTGCTTCTAATATTATCGTGTACTTTCAACTGTGTCAGTTTGCGCTATTACTTATGATACACTCTGTATACATAGCCGGGTTGAAAATCTCTGAGGAACTTCTGCACCGGAGTTCTATTTCAGTCCGAAAGCGCCTGTAACAAAGCCCTTTCCTGCTTTTCGGCGTCTTGTGCTTTGGACTCTCAAAGCCTTTCGTGGCCACTGAAGAATTCCACCTGCTTCGGTAGAACAAGAGACGAGAATCAACTTTCCTTTGGATCTTTCCAAAGCGTGCATTGCTGCTGTGCTGCGAAGCAATTTGTTTTGGAACTCAGGGAGCCAGAAAGGAGTTGTTTAATTTCGATGGGTTACTACATCCATTTTTGTATCCAGTGTGGTATTTGTGTGTGGGGGGGAGGAGGTTTGGGAGGTGGGCACGGCTGATAATTTAGTGCGTGTGTGACAATTAGTATTTAATAGTATGCAGTGTTAAGTGGGCAATATCCATTGCCTAGTGCTTCTAGTGAATTCTTTTAAAGCTACAGATAATACACACACATCAAGGACTTATTTAGGGGGATCCAGTGGGTCCGGACCCTCCCGAAAGACTTACCAAGAACTAAAATTAAATAATGAAAAATATATTCGTTTAGCTTATGTTGTTTAATTTCCGCTGAATTATTGGAAGACGAGGATTATATTGGGATTATACAGCTTCGAATGACATTACAAAGAAGATTTATGTACAGTGGGATCCATGAGTATTACCGTGCAAATTGTCCATGACTATTTTCATTAAGATTTCTCTCACATCCTATGTGTTTTTAAGCGATGGATTTTTATGTATGCCGGTGCACAAGTTGCCAACGTCTTGAGTTTTCTATTAATTCTTGAAGCTCTTATTGGGGTCAAATAAAGTGCACGAACATGGTGATGGACAATTTGCACGGTAATACTCATGGATCCCACTGTACACTACTACTCAAAATAATATGGATAAAATATTAATCAGAACCTTACCTTTCTCCAGCTACATGTAACATCATTTTTATTATTCGATAAATATTCAATTCTTCATCTATTTGACATTAATTTCATTGCCAGGTCACTTGCTTTTATGTAAATTATTCCGATCTTAATTACAGGTAAGCTACGTAATGAATATGCGCTGTTATATCTCTATTCTTATACAGCCTTTCTACCTATTCGTGTAATAATAATATAATATTAATGTATGTAATTGTAATTAGTATAAATTTGATTTAATATATTTATTAAACATTATTGTTATTATTATTATTATTCCTGAGACACTTGGTTCCAACCCCCTGAAAGAAATTTCTAGATACGTGCCTGACACATATGTGTATGCTTGGGTTTCAAGTTCACTTCATGCACAGATAGGCTAATCGGGACTGAAACGACAGTTTGAAATAAGACCCGTACCACTATATGCCTCCACCGGGTGTCGAATCCGAGATCTCTTGATTACAAAGCGGCAACGTTATCCTCTACACCATCGGGAAAGCGCGTGTAGGCACTTAGTAGACTTTAAACTAGACCCAGTCTCGATTACCCTATCTGACCATAAATTGACTAAGATAAAACAAACCATGTCTGTGTGTATGTAGATACTACCGTATTGTCTTTTTTTTTGTGAAACACCCGTATGTAAATTATTAATATTTATACTTTCTGTCTTTTCTTTTCAGGTTGGTACAATTATCGACTGTTTCTTTGTAAGTTTAAAACATGTCATGCCAAGGTAAGTGGCCATCGTTATGTCTTACTGTGATTTGATTCAATTTAACCATACGGTTTAACAATTGTCCAAGGGAAGTTATTCCGTACCTTCATTGGTTGAATTAGACAACCAGGGCTGTTGTTGTTCCCGTCCTCTCTGAACATTGACCGTTCCAGTAGAAGTAAGGCAGAGTTTATATTTGACGACCTTCGTCTGCTCTATGCCACGAGTAACCACAGCCGTAATTTTGGGATTTCCGAAACACTAAAAAGGTTCGGCTACAGCGCCTTGAATAACGTAGTGTGGAAAACCACCCAAGAAACTGGTTCCCCAGACGGATGAGAAACATAGATGGCAGTGCGATCAATGTCGGTGCTAATTTTCTTATGAAAGTAATGCGGCTTTGTTAGTTTTTGAAATATATTATGTAGATTTGTTTGTCTTGAAAGGCGGTACGTGAATTGATGGAAACCGTTATATTTGTGGAGTGATTTACAGCCACGATATGACATTAATTTGGAAAGAAAAGTAAAATAAAGTTAATAAATAAATAGCATGCGTAACTCAAGAAGAAACATCGCAAAGTGATTCAGGACGTCAGGTGTTGGATTGTGTACTAGAGTTTTATTTTTCTATGTTATTAGAATATAAATAGTATCCTGAGAGATATTTCATACCGAGGCGACAAACCACAAGTGTCGCTTGGAAGCGAGCAGTCCGTAATCAATGCAGCCTTTCGAACCGTAGGGACACAAGCTCTGACTGCACCGTTTCCTCAAGGAGATTTTATACCAAAGCGACACGCAACAAACGATACGAGGATTTCACACCAAAGCGACACGGGTCCTTCGGTCCAAGGCAACTTTCACACCGAAGCGACACATGTTGCTTGGGAACGAGCCAATCAAGAGCAACATTGTACATCGTAGCGGCATGACGGGAAGCACAGGCCAGCGTTCGGTTGGTGAAATCCTCAAGCGATAAGTGTCGCGTGCCCCTTGTCGCTTTGGTGCGCAATATCCCTATAGCAAGACACTCATTGCATCGTGCATGTGCGAACAACAAACCACGGCAACATGTTGCAAGCTATTGAGGAAATGACCCAGTTTGAGCGACGCACAAGCGACAAGTGTGACTTATCGTGTCGCCTAGATCTGTTGTTGTAATGTGCGGTTTTTCGTGTCGCCTATCTGTTGTTCGCTCAATTAGCAGGGAACGCTTGCCAATAGACTGAAGGCATCATGTCGCTTGTCACTTAGTTGAGAACTCCTCCTGTAGCGCGTCGCTTCGGTCTGAGCACCCTTCCTTTAAGGAGCTTTCCGACCGAAGTAACAAGTAGCACGCGAATACGCCATATGAACGTGTCGGTTGCTGTTTGGACTCTCACGTGCAATGAATGCTATTTTACAGTCTGGAAGTGTGTGTCACTAGTGTGACAGTGTGAACATCCCGTGCCGCTTGTCCCATTGGTTTGAAAGTTTCCTTACACTCATGTCGATGGCACTAAGAAAGTTTTGTGGGGTTCCCCTTATCGTTTTATGGAATCATCATTATCATCATCGCCGCGATTAGTTTAAAGCGGAAGAAAAGAGACAGAAAATATCCGAAATACAAATGCTTCAGTGTGTATATCTTTAAAAGAAATGATGATGATGATGATAAGTATGAACCTAATTCATACACAAAAATGTATTTGCCAAAAGCATTCCACGCGTATTTTTTCTCCCGTATCATTAACGAAAGTATGACGATAACAGGACGTGGTCGACTGTCTAGAATGTTCGTTAATATCTTCGCGACCACTGTACCAAATATCATAGCAATTATCACATTCATAGAAATGCTTCATGTAAAAGAATCAGACGTTGCAGCGAAAACTCCATTTACTTCCATTATAAGCAGACGAATACCAAGCACCGGGTTCAACACCAGCGCCTCTAGCGGATCATTTTCGAGTGGAACCAGCCAGAGCGCGCAGAAATGTACCGTTTTCCACACTACGTTATTCAAGGCGCTGTAGTTCGGCTGATGCTGAGTTCATAAGCCCCTTCCGCTGCACTGACCGTACATGGTGGTGCTGGTGGACAACTTACCCTTGTTCTTATAAGCACAGAAGATTGATGCTTTAGGATGTCAATTGTGACACGCGCTGTGGTTTCTGCAGGGACATCAAACCCTGTCGTGAAGAATACACCTGAAAAGCACCTTGTCAGGTCTGTTGCTGACCCACTTTTATCAGCCTTTTCTTTGCTTTTGTCGATTCCCTTTCCTCTCATTGGTTTCCTTTGTTCCTCCATCCACCCGTTCGCAAGTGCACATCGACCAGTGAGCATTGGTAGTGTTGCACATGAAGGGAAATTTACGATTTTGCAGCCAAATTTTAAGCGAAAACATCAGACTCAGAATGGTTTATATTAGGTCCCAATTTCGTATCCATCACTTTTTGCTGTTCCCTCGGATTTCTATTCCTTTCAATATGAGCCTATATATCTATTTAGATTTCTATTTTTTTTTTTAAAGTTACTTCTCTACATTTTCGGTTAATAGCAACAATAAAACAAGTTCTCACCTTGTTGAACTTATGAAGTGGGCAATGGAACAGACAAGTGTACATTCATGTTGACGAGTGTTAGAATCTGAGCCTTCTGTCCCATGTAATTAATCCTTTATCATTTTTCATACATAAACTATGAGCCATCGAAAATATTATTACTACTACTAATTATTATTATTTTATAATTTCTTATATGAAGGGGAAAATTGGGTGAAAAGGGAAATTTTGTCACTATCAATAAGAAATTGTCCGGTTATGGCAACACTGGTCTTCGGTGTTGACAGAGCACACCGAATCAGGAGTGACATCGCGAAGTGGACGGGGTGTGGGAAGAAAGAGTGCTTCATTTCACATGTCGAAGATTTTGTAAAGGTGGAATGTAGACGACAAAGGAGCTTTTTTAGCCGCCACGGGTAAGCTTAGCTTCATCCATTTCTCTAATGGACGGTTCTGATCTAAGTTTTCTCCAAATACTCTCACCACCGCGTTCAGAGTCATCTGGCGACCAGGTTCCGCAGTCTTACTTTGAGTTTCGACAGTTGTTTTGACTCGTGCTTGTTTGGGTATGAGCAGTTGAGGGCTGGTGATGATGGAGGAAGAGTACAAATTGTGACGTCATGTCCTGAAGAAGTGTTTAGAGAATGCCATCCAAGTGGTGGTGTAACACAGTGGAACGTTTGGTTACTTCTTGTGCCCCATTTCTGATACACCGCTAAACGAAAAGAAACGAATGTCTGTTAATGATATGGCATTTGTTTAAAAGGGAAGTGGATGATATTCAGTTTATAGCTAAAGGTGCGCACTGTTTAATGTGCAAAAACTGTGAGGTCAAAGCTCACGAGAGCCTAGTGACAACTATAGCAACTTGGAGATATACTGTCAAAGTGACTTATGACGTCATATCTTTATTGTTTGTAGTTCAGCATTAAACCTAAACTGCCTAACATGTTCACATGTTATGAATAGGTTAAGCAGATTAGGTCTGGTGCTGTTAGCATATATCTCGAAGTTGCTATTAGCTGTTGTGCAATGGGACTGTTCAGTGTCAAACTTTTCCGATGGCGGCGCCAGCGTATCTGCATCCGAAGAAGAAATTCGTTCGTCAATTGGTTACCCTAAGCCTTACTGGCACAGATTGGCTAATCGTGAAATGAGGCGGAATGGTGGTGACAGGACACAACGCAGGCCCGACAGAGGAGGATTATGCTGGCTGTGGGTCCATACGCCAGCACCTCGTTAGTCTGTAACAGTGCAGTCTAGGGTACTACGTGGAAAAGAGCCTGACATTTGAGAGCCTTGTCAGGTTACTCCTTGCACTTAGAAGAAAGGAAACAATGGAAAACTAATACTTGATTCTGATATCTTCATATTTCCCCTAAATTTAAAAATTTTCTTAAAATTTCTCATCTAAATTATTACCTGAATTCCCCTGTTGCCGATGGAAATTTCCCGTAGTTGTAACACTAGTTCATACGTACGGAATCAAGATACAAGAAACTGGCATGTGGGCGGAGCATTCTATGCGCAGTGACAGCGCTTAAGGTCTTGCACATGCGCAGAACGTTCTGTGCAACGTCACTTGTTAGGCTCGCTCCCAATATGCCCATAAGATAAGACCAGTAACGTTGCTGAAGTAAGTTATTTGACACATTGAAGCTAAGAAAAAGGACGAAAAGCATCTGAGAGTTCTGCAGAAGCTTTTCCGCTTGATATAAGCCCCCGCCGCATACTCGTACATGCATCCCGTTATTGTGTCCAAGATTTACAACGTCAATTCTTGGAAGCAACGCCGGAGCTCTTTGAAGAAGCGAGAGGAGTCATGAATTGTGCGCTTATTTGAATCACAAATTCAAGAGAGATAGCATAAGGGTAACAATGCGGATGTGCGATTGATGGGAAGGGAAGGCATTGTTGACCTCCACCCCCTACTCTTTTGTTGCTTCAGTTGTCTTGTGAGATAATGTTAAAGAGATGAATGATTGGGAGTCCAAGAGTATGTTAAGAGTCTAGCTCGAAATTAAGGATATGTACGGTTATATTGGTACTTCAGCTTGGGTTTTTATCTTGTCTTTAGCAGTTATTCAATTTCTTACTTTCCTTCTTTGTCTTGCGGCCATATTGATTCTTATGATTACGGCGCGGATAATTACGTGTTATTTTTCAGCTATATTTTTCAGAGGAAACGAGAGAAATGTTGGAGTTTCGTGCCAAATATTGCCTAAAAACGTACATTTTAAAGAATTTATATATATATTCACATATTTCTTGACTTTTTCATATTTAATACATATTATAAAAAAAATTTGCGTGTATACATGACGGAATGTATGGCTCGAAATATGCTTCTGTTTGTTTCAAGCAATATGATGTTTTTGATATTAAACATTTCTTACTTTTTGAATGGTTTTCCTACATATTTTTGATTTTTTAAAATCTTAACATTCTCTTTTTGTACAATGGAATTTTAATATGCTCTTCATAACCAAAGTCTATTATGTGGGACCGTAGGCGGAACTTGGCGTGGCAAGTTTATGAAAATATGCAAATATGGGGATACTGTTGTTAACCTCCTGGGACCTGAGAAGCAATGTAATATATTGTATTTTCGCAATATTACAGTTATTTAGCAAATAATCCTCGATGCTATATTTATGAGATGAAAAACTCTCTGAGTCTGACACCCTAAGGTTAAGCACCAAGTTCAATTCTGCCCCCTAAAAATTAGGCCCTAAGTTATGCCCTTGTGTGGGATTATTTTTGTCCAATTCTTACCTAAGAATGAGCTAATTTTACTGGACACTTGTCTCGTTCTCAGGTGTCCCCTTGATTTTTAAACAGTACGCCAGATTTTGGTACAACCTCTCTCTAACCCCGAGAAATTCTAACCAAGTTGTTCTCAATTCAGAATGCTGTACGGTTTCTTCTAAAAACTGGTTACCTCTGAAAACTCCCAAGATGGATCCAGAATGTAACATGATCCGGTAAGAGGTTGATGGGTCTTTGGTCGGTGTATCCCGTTGTCGCGAGCGGAAGAGGAGGAAATACAGCCGATGTGTACCAAAGATGTTCACTTCCTCCTCAACAGAGTCACTTCGCTGTATCGACGTTCGGAGATGCTTTGCGGGGCCTAAAACATCGTCAACTTCCCGAAAGGGTCGTAGGTTTCGATTCCACCGGAAATTTCAACCCGGGCAGAGGCTGGAAGGTGCCAAAAGGATCGTGGACACTCCGTCATTGTGTGTCCTTACATAGTTCGGTTTTTCTATTAGGAAGGTCGCACTCTGGGTCGTCGGTTGCCGATAATATAGGATCATCAATGCTACGATCAGTTCGGCAATGGCTTCACAGCTGTATCTTAATTTAATTAAATCTGGATTTAGAACTGTTAACATCCTTGTAATCAGGGCGATGTTTTAAGAGAGGCTGAGAGGTAATTCCCTCCCGCTACCTGGTTCCTGCATATCTGCGCACACGATGAATACAGTCTTTATGGACACGATGATCGTAGCCTTTGTAGACACGATGATCATAACCTTTGTGAACATCACAAGTATAGCCTTGTGAACACGATGAACAATCTTTGTGAACACCATAAGCATAGTGTTTGTGAAAACTATAAGCATAGCCTTATGGGCATGATGAGCTCAGACTTTTTGAACGTGATGAGTACATCCTTTGTGAACACGATAAGCATAACCTTTGTGAACATCATAAGTATAGCGTTGTGGACACGATGAGTACATTTTTTGTGAAATCTTTGTGAACACCATAAGCATAGCCTTATGGGATGATGAGCCAAGACTTTGTGAACACGATGAGCTCAGGCTTTGTGAACACGATGAGTATAGCCTTTATGAACATGATGAGCTCAGTTTGTGAACATCATAAGTATAGCCTTGTGAACATCACAAGTATAGTATTGTGGACACGATGAGTACAGTTTTTGTGAAATCTTTGTGAACACCATAAGCATAGTGTTTGTGAAAACTATTAGCATAGCCTTATGGGCATGATGAGCCAAGACTTTGTGAACATGATGACCCCAGACTTTGTGAACACGATGACCCCAGACTTTGTGAACACGATGACCCCAGACTTTGTGAACACGATGAGTCCATACTTTGTGAACACGATGAGTCCATACTTTGTGAACATGATGAGCACAGACTTTGTGAACACCATGATCACAGTTAAATTTTCTTACGTTGTCATGTACAGCAAACTTTAGAATCTCAGTGGATTGTAAAGTTCAGCACTAGATAGAGAGTTGCTGCCAACTTTCTGTTTGCCCATTCCTAATTGTATGCGTGATTAAAAATCATTCATTTAACCCCGTATTCATCGTGACAGAAGTTAACTGACAACAAACGAGGGGGAAACAAACTTTTCCTTGATGAAAAACAAGATATAAGAAAAGAAGCACATTTGATATTTAAAGAAGAACGCAATAAAGCAATAGAAAAAACTAAAGAAGTTTCGCCACGAAACGGAAAAGAAAGATCTCCGTTCCGTTTTGTTCATGAAATTTATTTCCCCCTTTCCTCCCCCTTCCCCTGCTTTGCTTGTTTTATTCTTTCGACGATCGAAACTTGGAGCGTAGCAGCGCCGTTGAATAATTAACGGGAAGTTTCAAAAGTTATTCAAGAAAAAGAAGTTATTCCTCTCCCCCTTGTTTTTCAAGCAGGTGAAAACTTCTTTTGCTTACAGCTAAAGATGCTCTCTTTTTTTTCTCTGCTTTTCGAAATAATTTTCGTGATTTGTTTCTCGACTGGAAAATTTCTGTCCGGTATTAATAAACTAATCTTCCTTTCAGGGAAGAATGGGAGAAGGAAAGATATACGGACTGTGAAATGAGAGATTTTAAATTGAAAATTTCATGGATGATATGGCTCCGAACAAAATGCCAATTTGCCTTAGGAGCAACTTCTGGTATTTTCTCTGCGACCCATGTTTCTTTGCTGTGTGTTCGTCTCTCTACCAAGGCCGTGGCGTTGATTTAAGCATTGTAAGCAATGCTTAACTAACTAACTAACTAACTCTCTAGCCTTCTTAAACCGAAGGTTCATGGCTGCAGCAACAGAGGCCTTCCATCTGTTCCTATTTTGAGCAAGTTCTATATACTCTTTTCCATCCCTTCCGATTTCCTTTAGGTCCATCTCAACGTTGTCCCTCCATCTTCGTCTTGGCCTTCCTACAGGTCTCTTACCATCTGGTTTCCCAACAAGAATCCTGTAAACTCCTCTTTCCTCTCCCATTCGTGCCACATGTCCTGCCCACCTAAGTCTTCTTGATTTAATTATTCTAATAATATCTGGACATGAGTACAAATTATGTAGTTCTAAATTATGTAACCTTCTCCACTCACCTGTCTCCTCATCCCTTTTAGGTCCAAAGATTTTCCTAAGGATTTTATTTTCAAATACTCTCAATTTATGTTCCTCTTTCAATGTAAGGGACCAAGTTTCACACCCATATAATACTACAGGCAAAATTACTGTTTTGTATATTTTAACTTTTAGTTTCTTAGATATTAAACGAGAAGACAAAAGTTTATGAAGAGAGAAGTAACATGCATTTCCTGAATTAAGCCTACTTTTTATTTCCTCTTTAATATAATTTTCATTTGTTAATATTACTCCTAAGTATTTGAATTTGGAAACTGGTTCAAACGAGTTGTTATCAATAATTAGATTTTGATTATTACCTAACACTTGGTTTCGGCCTGTAAGCATATATTTAGTTTTCTCTTTGTTAACTTCCAAACCTATCTCTTTAGCAGTTTTGAAAAATATTTTAGCATTATTCTTAATTGTATTCACATCATCCCCCAGTAAGTCTACATCATCTGCATATGCTAACAACTGAGTCACACCATTTAATTTTAGTCCTTCTTTAGTTTCTTTTACCTTCCTTACAGCATATTCTAAGGCAAAATTAAAGAGCAATGGAGATAATGCATCTCCTTGTTTTAACCCATCATGAATTGTAAATTTGTCAGACATATTATTACCCACACGAATTTTACTTTCTGTTTCACTGGTGCATATTTTTATCATACTAACAAGCTTCTTAGGTATTCCAAACTCTACTAATATATTATATAATTTATCTGTTTTGACCGAATCATATGCTTTTTTGAAATCCATGAATAGCTGATGGACATTTTGATTATATTCCCACTTTTTTTCAAGTGTCTGTCTGATGTGAAAAATTTGATCTGTAGTTGATCTGTTACGTTTAAATCCACATTGATAATCACCTATAATTTCATTAGCATATGGGGTTAGTCTTGTTAAAAGAATGTTAGACAATATTTTGTATGTTGTTGAGAGTAGAGAAATTCCACGGTAATTATTGCAGTTCATTTTATCACCTTTTTTAAACACAGGAACAATTATGGATTCTTTCCACTGTTGAGGGATTTCTTCTTTATTCCATATTAAACAAATTAATTTATGAATTTGACATATTAATGAATTTCCACCATATTTAATTAACTCAGCTGGTATTAAATCAATGCCAGGTGCTTTGTTATTCTTTAGCCTTTTAATAGCATCTTTAACTTCCGTCAAGTTAGGTTCTGGAACTAAAGGTTCTGCTGTGTGGACTTCATTTACTTCTGATTTATCTCCTACATGGACATTTAAAAGGTCATTAAAGTAGTTCTTTCATCTATTTAGAATATCGCATGGGTCAGCTAGAAAATCACCGTCTTTATCTTTTATCAAGTTTACTTTAGGTTGCCACCCCTTTCTAAATTCATTTACACCTTTATATAAATCTCTGATATTTTTATTTTTGCTGTTTGTTTGAATTTCGTCAATTTTGCTTTTCAAGTAATCTCTTTTTTTTACTTCTAAACGTGCGGTTAACTTCTCGCTTTATTCTATTATAATTGCTTAGATTTGTATCATCCGAGTTATTTAACCATCTAAGTCTAGCCTGATTTCTTATTTCTATTAGATTATGACATTCATTATCAAACCACGGCTTACTTTTTCTTGGTTTATGGTATCCTATACTTTCTTTAGCTGCTGATTCTATTGCATTACGTATGTGCTCCCAATTCTTATTTACGTCTGTTTCATTTATATTTTCATCATCATTTAAATCCTGCAAAACATCAAATCTATTTGACAGTTTAATTTGGTAATCTTTCTTAATTCTTTCATCAACAAACTTTCCTGTATCAAATTTTATAACTTTTAGATTTTGTTGCTTATGATTTATCACTGAGAGTCTTTCTCTTAATTTAGCAATTACTAAATAATGGTCACTGGCACAGTCAGCACCTCTAGGGTAACTTCGGTGAATAACGCCAGGCGGGAAACAACGCCATTTCAAAGTTTCAACTCTGAAAGCATGGACGCATGTAAAGTTAAGGGGTGACTCACCGTTTTGCGATAAACAATGGTGCCTGGTAGCATTGCTGATAAGAACGGTTGCCATTGTCGAGCCTTCATTTAAGAGAAACACTTTGAACAGTGTAGACGTTTGAGTTGCGTTTCGAGGAAAAAGGGTCCACATTTTCATCGCGCCGGCAAAGATGAGTGTTTTTCTATTGTAGGATTAGATTTTAAATGTTAACAATGTTGTACGTACACAATACGTTTATTACGTAAGAGAATGATGTGTGTAAGGTTTTCATGGCCGGTGTCTTAAGTTTAGAACAGTTGGTTAAACTGCAATCTGTTGTTTCGGGAAATAACGCCATCATCGTGTCGGGGAATAACGCCACTCAATTTAAACTCAAATTTAAGGAAATGTTGATTTCGAAAATAGGTTTATTCTTGCTCAGTTACCTTCGAGGCGTACAGATATTTATTCTCGGTTAATTTCCTCTTTCAGATGGTGAGAAAATGTAGAAATATACGGGCCAAATGATCAGTAGATGACTTTAGGCAAGCTATGGCAGCCGTCAAACAAGGAATGAAGATAGCATGTGCTGCACGTTTGTTCCAAATTCCTCGCAGAACTTTGAGGGACTGGGTATCGCGAAAAGACAAAAAAAGACATGCTTTTTCTAATAACTTACTACAGTAATTATTTTTCCTAGTACAGTTTAGTAAAGAAAATGTGAATGTTTTATTTGTAATTAAGATAATGTGAATGTTTTACTTGTAATTAAGAACATGGCGTTATTACCCGACAGGTCTGGAAATAACGCCATTTTGCATTAACAGAGAATTTCGTATTTTATTGCTTTCATTATAACAGTGCAATCAATATTTTATTATTACACAATGGAGGAAAGTTCATTCTCCTAAACATGTAAGTTTCATGTTCCTAACAATAAAAATGTATGAGTTATAGGACAAAATGACCAATTGGTGGCGTTATTCACCGAAGTTACCCTATGTGTACGAACGTCAATTATACTAGTATGCCTTCTCTTATCAATGAGAATATGATCTATCTGATTATGAGTTTTACCATCTGGAGAAGACCAGGTATATTTATGGATATCTTTATGTTTAAAAGTGGTACTTTTCACAATTAAATTCTTTGAGGTTGCAAAAGTAATCAATCTTATACCATTATCATTACTTAATTCATGAAGACTTCCTTTACCAATCGTGGGTTTAAATGTCTCTTCTTTGCCAATCTGTGCATTACAGTCACCTAACAGAATTTTCATATCATAGTGAGAAAATTTATCAAAGACCTGTTCTAACTCTGTATAAAAATCATCTTTATTATTATCATCTTTATCTTCCGTTGGTGCATGTATGTTTATTAAAATAATTTTACACCACCTACCTTGTAAAACTGCATATGATATCCTATCATTAATAAATTCTACTGTTTTAAGAGCCGAGATAATTCTATTATTTATGAAAAAGCCTGTTCCAAAATTATGATTTTCAGTACCACCATAGAAAAAAGTATAATTTTTAGTTTTACAATTCCCTTCTCCTGGCCACCTAACTTCCTGGACAGCTACTACATCTAATTTATACTTCACTATCTCATTAACTGTACACTGAAATGCCCCAGGCCGGTAAAGGCTCAGAACATTCCAGGTGCCTAATTTAATATCCTTATTCCTAATGAAGATCTTATCCTTAGTTCAGGGACCTCCCAAAGTAGTCCCCACCCGGAGATCCGAACGGGGGACTATTTTACCTAACTAACTAACTAACTAACTCTCTAGCCTTCTTAAACCCGAAGGTTCATGGCTGCAGCAACACAGGCCTTCCATGTTTCCCTATTTTGAGCAAGTTCTATATACTCTTTTCCATCCCTACCGATTTCCCTTAGGTCCATCTCAACGTTGTCCCTCCATCTTCGTCTTGGCCTTCCTACTGGTCTCTTACCATCAGGTTTCCCAACAAGAATCCTGTAAACTCCTCGTTCCTCTCCCATTCGTGCCACATGGCCTGCCCACCTAAGTCTTCTTGATTTAATTATTCTAATAATATCTGGACATGAATACAAATTATGTAGTTCTAAATTATGTAACCTTCTCCACTCACCTGTCTCCTCATCCCTTTTAGGTCCAAAGATTTTCCTAAGGATCTTATTTTCAAATACTCTCAATTTATGTTCCTCTTTCAATGTAAGGGACCAAGTTTCACATGCATATAATACTACAGGCAAAATTACTGTTTTGTATATTTTAACTTTCAGTTTCTTAGATATTAAACGAGAAGACAAAAGTTTATGAAGAGAGAAGTAACATGCATTTCCTGAATTAAGCCTACTTTTTATTTCCTCTTTAATATAATTTTCATTTGTTAATATTACTCCTAAGTATTTGAATTTGGAAACTGGTTCAAACGAGTTGTTATCAATAATTAGATTTTGATTATTACCTAACACTTGGTTTCGGCCTGTAAGCATATATTTAGTTTTCTCTTTGTTAACTTCCAAACCTATCTCTTTAGCAGTTTTGAAAAATATTTTAGCATTATTCTTAATTGTATTCACATCATCCCCCAGTAAGTCTACATCATCTGCATATGCTAACAACTGAGTCACACCATTTAATTTTAGTCCTTCTTTAGTTTCTTTTACCTTCCTAACAGCATATTCTAAGGCAAAATTAAAGAGCAATGGAGATAATGCATCTCCTTGTTTTAACCCATCATGAATTGTAAATTTGTCAGACATATTAATACCCACACGAATTTTACTTTCTGTTTCACTGGTGCATACTTTTATCATACTAACAAGCTTCTTAGGTATTCCAAACTCAACTAATATATTATATAGTTTATCTGTTTTGACTGAATCATATGCTTTTTTGAAATCAATGAATAGCTGATGGACATTTTGATTATATTCCCACTTTTTTTCAAGTGTCTGTCTGATGTGAAAAATTTGATCTGTAGTTGATCTGTTACGTTTAAATCCACATTGATAATCACCTATAATTTCATTAGCATATGGGGTTAGTCTTGTTAAAAGAATGTTAGATAATATTTTATATGTTGTTGAGAGTAGAGAAATTCCACGGTAATTATTGCAGTTCATTTTATCACCTTTTTTAAACACAGGAACAATTATGGATTCTTTCCACTGTTGAGGGATTTCTTCTTTATTCCATATTAAACAGATTAATTTATGAATTTGATACATTAATGAATTTCCACCATATTTAATTAACTCAGCTGGTATTAAATCAATGCCAGGTGCTTTGTTATTCTTTAGCCTTTTAATAGCATCTTTAACTTCAGTCAAGTTGGGTTCTGGAACTAAAGGTTCTGCTGTGTGTACTTCATTCACTTCTGATTTATCTCCTACATGGACATTTAAAAGGTCATTAAAGTAGTTCTTCCATCTATTTAGAATATCACTTGGGTCAGCTAGAAAATCACCGTCTTTATCTTTTATCAAGTTTACTTTAGGTTGCCACCCCTTTCTAAATTCATTTACACCTTTATATAAATCTCTGATATTTTTATTTTTGCTGTTTGTTTCAATTTCGTTAATTTTGGTTTTCAAGTAATCTCTTTTTTTACCTCTAAACGTGCGGTTAACTTCTCGCTTTATTCTATTATAATTGTTTAGATTTGTATCATCAGAGTTATTTAACCACCTAAGTCTAGCCTGATTCCTTATTTCTATTAGATTATGACATTCATTATCAAACCATGGCTTACTTTTTCTCGGTTTATGGTATCCTATACTTTCTTTACCTGCTGATTCTATTGCATTACGTATGTGCTCCCAATTCTTATTTACGTCTGTTTCATTTATATTTTCATCATCATTTAAATCCTGCAAAACATCAAATCTATTTGACAGTTTAATTTGGTAATCTTTCTTAATTCTTTCATCAGTAAATTTTCCTGTATCAAATTTTAGAACTTTTAGATTTTGTTGCTTATGATTTATCACTGAGAGTCTTTCTCTTAATTTAGCAATTACTAAATAATGGTCACTAGCACAGTCAGCACCTCTATGTGTACGAACGTCAATTATACTAGTATGCCTTCTCTTATCAATGAGAATATGATCTATCTGATTGTGAGTTTTACCATCTGGAGAAGACCAGGTATATTTATGGATATCTTTATGTTTAAAAGTGGTACTTTTCACAATTAAATTCTTTGAGGTTGCAAAAGTAATCAATCTTATACCATTATCATTACTTAATTCATGAAGACTTTCTTTACCAATCGTGGGTTTAAATGTCTCTTCTTTGCCAATTTGTGCATTACAGTCACCTAACAGAATTTTCATATCATACTGAGAAAATTTATCAAAGACCTGTTCTAACTCTGCATAAAAATCATCTTTAGTATTATCATCTTTATCTTCCGTTGGTGCATGTATGTTTATTAAAATAATTTTACACCACCTACCCTGTAAAACTGCATATGATATCCTATCATTAATAAATTCTACTGTTTTAAGAGCCGATATAATTCTATTATTTATGAAAAAGCCTGTTCCAAAATTATGATTTTCAGTACCACCATAGAAAAAAGTATAATTTTTAGTTTTACAATTCCCTTCTCCTGGCCACCTAACTTCCTGGACAGCTACTACATCTAATTTATACTTAACTATCTCATTAACTGTACACTGAAATGCCCCAGGCCGGTAAAGGCTCAGAACATTCCAGGTGCCTAATTTAATATCCTTCTTCCTAACGTAGATCTTATCCTTAGTCCAGAGACCTCCCAAAGTAGTCCCCACCCGGAGATCCGAACGGGGGACTATTTTACCTCCGGAATATTTTACCTTGGGAACATCCATGGCCTTATATTGTTGTTTCTTGACATGTGTTTTTACAGTGCAGAGTTGTCAGCTCTACGCCTAACCCCCAATGTGAATGGAGGAACTACTACACAAGACGAACACAAACACATTAGACAGCACAACTACTACACAAGACACACACAAACACATCACAACTACAACAAAATATAAACACAAACACACCACAACTACTACACAAGACAAACACAAACAAATTAGACAGCACAACTACTACGCAAGACAAAACCAACATACTAGACAGCACAACTACTACACATACATACTAGACAGCACAACTACAACACAAGACATATACATACACACCACCGATACTACACAAGACAAACAGAAACACATTATACAGCATAACTACTACACGAAATAAACACAAACACACTAGGCACTACAACTACTACACAAGACAAACCCAAAAACACTACACAGCACAACTACTGCACAAGACACACAAACACATAACAACCACTACACAAGATAAAACACAAATGCACAACTACTACTACACAAGATTATATATACACACATACACACACATACATACATATACATACATATATACATATATAGAATTAGTGTGAGAATTTTAAAGCCAAAATGTCATTTTATATACTGCTTTTGATCTAATCTTTCACTGCTAAAACACCAAAATTTTATTTTATTTAGTACTTTTGAACCCGAACTTGACTGTTTGCATTGAAATTTTGCTTTTTTTATTTACCAAAAATATGTGCCTCTAGCAATGACAAAAGAAATCAACTAAAAATTTCAGCCATTGCCACACTGGAAGAACAACAAATTTAGATCAAATGGGGTCAAGCAGTATTGAATTAAATTTTAAACAGATTTCGCCTTATATTTTATGGACAAAAATTACACCCCGGCACGTTTACATGCTTCTACATCATTAGTCAATTGTTTTGTTGCACATGTTTGACATTTCAGTTCATAACTGAACTGATGGCAGCACATATGCCATTTCTTCGTTCTTTCTTTGCTTGTCTATATGACATGTGAGCTGTGCATTTTCTCATTTTGAAAATTGGCTGGCAACGCTTTATTTTCCGGCAGATAATCTTCCAGTATGATATTCAGCAATGTCTGGAGGAGATTATGAATGATTATATTATGCTATATTAGCATATAGCAAAAACTAAATAAAAACTTATGCATAATAAAACCACTTCAACTATTTCATAATTTATTAACATCTTTAACCAGTTAGTAAAGGACGTAGTTTTCTACTTTAAGTATATACCTTTTTAGCTAAACTAATGAACAAAAAAGACATAACTGAAATATAATGTATAGTTTTCAAGAAATGGTGTGTTAATTGCTGCCATGTGATACCATGTGGTCTGGGCTAATTTCAACAATCAGGCCTTTGCCTCATTTCCCCCCTGGATCCTTAATTCTAAGACGTTGCTTAAAATATTGCTTTTTACTCATTCTTGCTTGTAGAATTTAAGTTTTTGAAAAAGATGCAGCAGTTTAGAAGTTATAGCCACTTTTATAAATCTATCCCATAATAATACATGGGCAACGAAGTAAAAATAAGGACCTTTTCAAACTTTGCTTGTTAATAATAGTAACAATGGATATATTGTTCAGTAATTCAAGTATGTTGTACCTTCATATGTATATTAAAGATCGAAAAAGACAGAACTGAAACATCATGTGTAGTTTTCAAGAAATTGCACGTTGATTGCTGCCGTGCACTGCCAGTCGACCATTCGTCCTCAACGGATTTACAGGCGTGATTCCCAGATCAACCATCTGGACGCTAAAGGTTAAAGGGTTCATGGGCAATAACATGCTAAAAACTTATATACAACAAAAGCACAAAGAAGAAGAGAATCAAAAAGCAGACCTTTGATGTGACTCTCCACCGAGCCTGCTGTGGGAAGTCATTGATCTCCAACTCCTCCTCGTATTTCCTGAAGGTCTCCACGGCCTCTTCTTCCTGCTTATCATCTTCGTCCTTTGGCTGGTAGTTCAGCTTTGTGTTCAGCTTGGCTGCGAGCTGCTCTGCTACAGTCTTAGCTGTGATCAATGGACTATTTTACCTCCGGAATATTTTACCTTGGGAACATCCATGGCCTTATATTTCTGTTTCTTGACATGTCTTTTTACAGTGCAGAGTTGTCAGCTCTACGCCTATCCCCCAATATGAATGGAGGAACTACTACACAAGACAAACACAAACATATTAGACAGCACAATTACTACACAAGACGAACACAAACACATCAGACAGCATAACTACTACACAAGACACACACAAACACATCACAACTATAACACAATATAAACATACACACACCACAACTACTACGCAATATAAACAAAACAAACACAAACAAACACACACACACACACACACACACACACACACACACACACACACACACACACACACACACACAAAAAAAAAATCATTATTAACAGGAATGAGATGGAAAAAATAATTCTGCCCGACAAAAGCAGTAGGTAAGCAGAAAAAATTGTTCTATATGTACTTATAGATGTGAAAAAAATTCAATTCATACAAAATACAAGTGTGCATCAAGTTGATATAAAATTTACACAATCGGAACCTGGGTCAAAATAAATATATATAAATATATATAATTGCAATTCCTGAATTATCTAAATTAGAAATGTATAAATTTGATCATGTTATGAAACTTAGATACAAAGATAAAATTGAAATAGCATACATGGATACTGATAGTTTTGTGTATGTGATAGAAACACCTGATTTATACAGTGATTTTGATTTTAGCAACTATCCAGAAAATAATTTGTTATACAGTCTCGAAAATCAGATGATCCCTGGGAAAATGAAAGATGAGGCAGCAGGGTCTATAATAACAGAATTTACTGGTCTAAGACCAAAAATGTATTGCATAAATATTAAAAGGCAAAGAAGAAATTTAAAAAAAGGTAAGGGTGTAAGTCGACCATGTATAAGAAATTTTATAACGAAACATTTTAAAGAATGTTTATTTGAAAAGAAAACAATAAAGAGGTCTTCATATCATCTGTCTAGCAAATTAGCTCTTAATGGGGATGATAATAAATTGCAAATATTAGATTGCAATGTCCATACTAGAGAATATGGACATTATAACACAAGTAAAACATGTGATAAATGTTTATGAATTAAAAATTATTTCTTAAATAGTATTACAATTGTTCTATCTTTATTATATTATATTAAATATTAATATTATATTTTTTTAATATTTTTCTCATTTATTGTAATATCTATTTGTAGCGTTAGGTGGTGGTAGAGTAGCCCTAAGGCTAAAGTTTTGCTCGAAATTAAAAAACAAAAATATATTGTACTATATTGTATCATATATATTAGTATTAAATAGTGTAAAAATTAAAATTGTTCTATCACTCTCTCATTCTTTACATCATATATATATATGATTTCTCTACAATTAAAATTGCATTGCATATGGTAATTTAATTTTATATATGTATAAAATTAAATATGGAATTACTAATTATTAAATTAAAAATGCATTATTAAATATTTGACTTATTTTTATAAATATCAGATCTGTACAAAGTAGCGAACTGATTACTTTACTAACTGTTTAAAGAGTCAATAAATTTAAAAATGGTTGAAATTGTTTTATTATTTAACAATTATATAACTGTTGAAAGATTTATTTATTGATTGAATTGGTTTATTTTACTTACCTTTTGTGCCACTTTTGGCTAATCGCAAAAATGGGGATGAGTTATGATTAGACGGATTTTTAGGTTCTAAAAAGTGTACTTTTAGATTCCTAAAATAGGCTCTAAAATCCTAAAATATGTTCGAAAAAACTTAAAATAGGTTCTAAAAATCCTAAAAATATTAAGTTACTCACGAAAAATCCTGAAATAGGTTCAAAAAATTTTAAATTGTTCAAAATTCTTGAAAATGCTGATTAGGTATAGTCATCTATATCCTGAAATACGCACTATCTTGCATAACATTATGTGTGTTGCCTAACCCTACGTCAATGGCAGAACTTAGCATTGGAAATTGGCTATTAAAATCCGCTCTTTTTAAGCAATGCTTACAAAATACAAAAATAATACAGTGTGTTTCAAAAAGAATGACCCGATTTTAAAACCTTATTATATCTGTGCAACCATGCACCGCCAGTGAATGAAACTTGCACTACTTGAACCGTCGTGGCCTAGAGTTTTAAATGACTGCCACTAGTAGCGGCCAAATAAACGCTAACCTTATGCCGTGACGGATTGGAAAGCGCTCCGTCCCGTTCTCTCCCGTTGCTTTCGTTTACCGTCGAAGTCGTTCGATTCTACATGTTCCTTGCAGAGAGCATACAGTTGTCACTTCCCGCCAGGTCTCGCTCCTAACGTCACCCACCGCGCTCTAGGGCGCAGGCGCACAGAATGGAAGCAGACGGCAGACGCCAACCACACGTTTCAATGATTTCCACCTATTTACTACTAATATTAGAAATGTGACTTGTGATTTTATCATTTTCAATTTTTCTACATTCAGTTTTATCGATAAAATGTCCTAGAATCACTGATTTTTACATAGTCTATTCAGTAAACGTTGTCTCCGCAAAGTGGAAATTGCAATATGGCTGCCAAGCGCAGGGCCACAGCGAGTTGAAGCGTGCATCTGTCACCCCGTTCGCCTCTTCCCTCTGCCGCCAATTCGGACAATGAAGGTAGCCTGGATCCCCAGATGGAACGGTGCTCTAGGCACACTAGAGTACTGCATCGGACCACTTTCGCTCGCTCAAACTCGTTCGAGTCTCCCACGCTCGAGCGTGCTACGCTCGGTCGTACTGCACTTGTAGTGGAATGATTGGCAACGTCCCGTATTTCAGAGTCTAATAAGCAGCACTGTCAACCTAACACCCATACATGGAAGGAAACCACTCTATGCAATTACAATTCTAAATAATAATTTCGTATATTATGTAAGACTCAAATATAGCACATATGAAAGTATGCAATATCTACGGACCGAAACGTAATGGATACACATGCTGACAGACCTGCCTAAGCAATTATAAATATCATATCACAGTACAAGAAGTACATGTATATCATTGTTCACTTACCGGAAAGGATAATCATATTCTGCGAAATAATAAAATGCAGTTATAACGTTCAAGCGAACATCATTTCAATGTGAAAATAATCGTAGAAACACAAATTTGTCAGCCTAGGCAGTTTCAGCCCATAATCATCTATTTCATTTTCACTTCGATAAGATACACAAAACTGCATTTAAACATGGAGATGATGACTATGTTAACTTATTTTTCAATTTCACTTCGTCTTTTACTTCACGATCCATATTTGAGGGCCGCCCACTACCATAGACAAATTACGGGAAAACGTCTACTAATAGGGTTCGAGTGTATTTCGCTCGTTCGGTCGTTTTTCGCTCGAGCGGAAGCACTATCAATTATGTGTGCCATCTAGCGTTGCCCATGCGAACTATTTACCACTCGAGCGAGAAACGCTCATTGCAGCACTCTAGCGCAAACCGAATCATTTAGTTTCTCGAACATTTCACCCTGGTAGCCAACAAGTGTAAACCAGCCTTGGTGTTGCATAGCAACGAGTTCTTCGCGTGCCTTCCGTCCGTCCCTGATAACTATGCAAAAGAACTTAACTTTCGAAGTTGTCGATTCAGACAGGTCTGTAATGCATCAACATTCTCGCATGCAATGTAAGCTTGCATTTGAAATGTCAGGCCTTATTCCCCATCCATCAATCTCTTTCCATAATCCACGAGTTTCTACCGTGAGGATTTGAGCCAGAGATTTAGAAGCTAGGAATTCCAGAACTGAAATTGGAACAAGCTCAAACGAATGGAGACATTGTCGTAACTAGACCTCGGATTTTTATGTAATATCAAAGTACAAAATATGTATCAATAATTGATAAAATATGTACCTAAATTTGATGAAACCTACACATTTTTATCAACATAAAACTAGATTCCATAATTAATATTTCTTGTATTCATAACTTAGATATGGTACATAACTTTTTTTACAAACTGTTTACTATATTCGATAGTCATTTGTTTCATTTTGAAGACGTGCGTTCATAAATTCACATTACAAACTCATCATAACTCAACACAACACAACATTGTAACTATTGTGCTCGTCACAGAGAATATGTAACATAATCGAGCAACCAACATATTCAACATAATTTTAATGACATAAGTTGTTCAAATTAAAATTTGTATCAAATGTATAACCTCAAAAAAAGCACAGAAACGTGTACATATTTAAGAAACTAATTGTGTCAAGTATTATTTTTCACATCGCAAATTATTGTAGCATTCGTAAATATGGAAGAGAGCTCTTTGTAACTTTCGAAACAAATTGAAAAAGGAAGCATCTACAGACAGTGCAATAGAATGAAAATACATAGCTACTTTTGTACAAGTGAAGGGAAGTAGCTTTCTTATCCACCAATACCAATTTTCTAGGTGTTTGCCTAAACCTAAAAGCGAAACGGAAATATGTAGCCAGAAGGGGGGAGGGGGAACTCCAGTGAATAAATCCCCCCGGCGCGCGCATCTGTGTGTGTGTTGTCTTCAGCAGCCTGTCTTCCGACTTGACAGTCCATTTTAGGTGACCGTAAGAACTATGCATCTCATTGATTAGAAAATATGACATCACGTGACCTTCAAATTTTCTTCATCATGTCTTAGAAATCGAAAATATAGGAAAAAGGATCAAGATAGGGAAAAAATGACCGAAGTATGTTGTTTTATATGAAGTAAGTTAGCAAATATATAAAATATGTAATATCCTGGCAAATATGTAAAAATATGTCACGTAAAACTTATGCAAAATCATGTCAGTTATATAATTCGTTGACATTTACCTGTTCAAGGTATGTATCTAGAAAGGAATAGAATATGTAATTACATATAAATCCGGGCTCTAGTCAAAATCCGCTTCAAAGACAACGTATATAACCGATGTAATGCTTTCCGTCAGTGTGTAATGTTAGGGAAAACCGGGCCTCTCTCCCTCTCCATGTGTATTCTTTCATCTTCGCTCTCTATGTTTCAATCTTCTCTCTTTGTTTCTATAGTTCTCTCTTTGTTTCTATAGTTCTCTCTTCTCACATGATCTGATTAATTGATTTGATTTATTTTACTTTTCTGCCACTTTTGGCTAATCGCGAAGATGAGGATGAGTAGTGCTATGATGAAATTGATGAAGGAACACTCATGCCCAGGCCGGGATTCGAACCCGAGACCTCTGGAGTCGTAGCGCGCTGTGGTAACCACTCCGCTACAGAGGTCTCTCTTAATCTGTTTTTTTTTTTTTCCTTTTTCTTCTCATGATTTCCAGTTGTTTTCATCTCTTGTTTCCTAGTTCTGTTTCTCTCTCTCTGTGTATTATCTTCCTTTCCTCTTCTTTCTCTCTTTCATCCTCTTTCTTGCTTCCTTCCTCTGTCTCTTTTTCCCTCTAACTCTTTATATTCTCACCTCTCTTTTTGTTTGTTTCTTACTCTCTTTGTCTGTTACCCAATTTCTTTCTCTTTTTGTCAATTTTTTTCTCATTCTTTCTACCTTCTTCCTACAGTGCCCTGATATTTTCTCCCTGTTTTCTATCTCTGTCTTTCTCTCTCTGTGTCTTCCTCTCTTTCCCTCTCTCTCTCTTCTTAGCCATCTTAATGTGTAGTTCTGAAAATTCCCCATTTACGCTGTTTTGGTGTGTAGAAGGGTACACGGAGAAGGTAGGTCTAGAGCCCACCCAGTGGAGACGCCCCTGTTACGTTTGTGCGTTCGAATTGTTTCGGGATGAAGATTTCAGTTGCATTAGGAACATTTGTATTTCAATATGTCAATATCCGGGCTCGAAAAACAAAGAAATAAATATCCTGCTTCTGTCGTCTTCCTGTACACGCAGCGTGTCAATATTGAGTCCTTTAGGCAGGATATTAAGTCGTGAGTCTAAACAAAGAACGAACGGGAAAGAGCATCCAATACACTCATGTTTTCCTTCGAAATGTTGACAGCTTTGCTACTTCCAAAGAGATTGTTTACGAACTCTTTCTCTGAGTGCTTACTGGAACGAGATAAAGAGTTCGTGTGGCAGAAAATATTGTGCAACCCATTGCTTATCGAAAAAGAATGATAGTTCCCCTCGTGTTCGTTCACGTTTGCCAATATGGCGTCCAAGATGGCGGAGAACGTGAGGATTTTGACTTATATTACGAGAACGGTTGGCGCTACGGACACCATATTGGATTCGTTTTTGAAGTCGTGTTTCGGCCAACAACGTGTTTGGGCATTGGGTAATTGATCCCCGTCACGACCCGCAGGAGCCGAGAATGTAAAAGTTGGACCGACGGAATTTTGGAAAATCGTTTTTATGAAGGCGGAATCGAAGTTGTTGTTGTTTTGTTTTTAGTCCACTTTATGCCCTGAAAGGCTAATCGAGACTTGACCTACAGTTTACAGAGGGATCGAAACCACCGTGTGCCGGACCCTAGACCCCTTGAATACATGGCGACGACGTTACCGCGACATCGGAGAGACTCGTTGTCGCAATCAAAACAGCACGGTCCAACGCGACTGATTAATTTGGTTTATTTTAATTCATTTTTTGCCACTTTTGGCTAATCGCGAAGATGAGGGTGAGCGATGATATGAAATCGATGAAGTGTCACACGCATGCCCAGGCCGGGATTCGAACCCGGGTCCTCTGTCGTCAGAGACTGAGAACGAGACAGGCTGTAGTTTCTATTTCGGTCACTTTGCGTCACTTTTCTACTAAGTTAGTCGCGGCGATGAGGATGGACGGAGGAGCAAGGACAATGCCTCGCCCATGCCCTGAACAGGTTTCCATCCGGGGACCCGTATCTTCGTCACGCTAACCATGCCACCACGACAAGAGACAAACTTGGAGACGAGACTGCGACCAGCAACATCCAACTTTACAAGAGAGATCTGGAGCTCAAAAACCTAATAATACAAATATGGTTAGGTTAGGAGGGCCAGATTTAGAACTTTTAGAAATTAGTATTAGCGTTTGGCGGAAACAGGATGTGCCCCGCGGCAGATCCTTACAAGAGCGGATACTCGGATCGGAAATTTGCAACCCGGAAATCAAGAGTTTGTAGAAGTCCTGATTTCACTTCCTCACATTGGCCTATTTCCATCCTTTCTCGCGTCATTCGAGAAGAAGAGAAAGGAAAAAAAAAATAAGCCGCAAAGTAAGTTCCTTCTTCACCTCTTCCTTTCCTCGACTCTTCTTCTCCCTCTCCAGGGTGTTTGAACAGATTTAAAATTGATCTCGAGTTCCCTGACAGTGACTAATTGAGTTCGAAGCGACGTCGAACTTCCTCCATTTTATGCCCCATTTCGGAAAAGCCTCGCTTCTCGGAGTGTCTCCATGGTAACCGCCCTTGAAGGGGCGATACTTCGGTTCTTGTTGATAGCATATCCCTTCTGCCTCGGCGCCTGGTGTTGTGTGTACCTTTAACGGATGAGAGCGTGGAAGATCTCAAAGGGTTGAATCTCTCCCCCCTCCCCCCCTCTCTCCTACCTTTGAGAGGAGATAAGCAAGTAGTTTTCCTTCTTCTGATAACTCCTGGGGTCATGGAGCTCTTCCCATGCATTATGGACCCTGATGATCCTTTTTCTGATTTATACCACAAACGTATCTTGCACGGTAAAAGCTTCCTTTCGGGATAATGATCCTGAGGTTTCCTTCTCCGCATGTTCTATGTAAGTAGATCCGAATTTCACAGCGGCTGGGCTCGACCAAAGCCATTTTAAAAACGGAGCCTATGCTGTGACGCTTTGTCTATATGTTACGTCATCATTGGTGGACCATGTCAGAACCACTGTGGCACGATATCGCCATATTGCGCTCTACCCACGAGTACTAGGAATACTGCTGCTGTAACAAGAAGAGCCTACGACGCCACGTGTCACGGGTTCGAGTCCCGATGGGTGTTATTTGTGAGTGTCTTTTCATCAGTTTCATATCATCACTTATCATCATCATCTTCGCGATTAGTTAAAAGTGTTAGAAATGCCACGCTAAATAACAAAATCGAATCAAAACAAGCAAAGAGAAACATTTTCGTGTGCGACGACTGGTGACGAGTAAACAAATGACTGTCAACTTGATTTCGCGAGTTTGCCGCGGTCCTCTCTTACCTCTTACTTGCGGGAAACCCTCTCCCCATTGGATTCTTTTTTTTAAAAAAATACACACTGCCCTCGTGCTCAATAAGCCTTTTAATCAGTGTGTACCTGGAGGAGGGTGGGTAAGGCGGTCGGAGCGTGGTGATGATCAAATCACCTCCACTGTGACCTACATCGAGAGTTTATTCAGAAATGTGCATGGGTTGGGATGTAAGTTCGTGTTTAGGGGCGTAAGTGCAAATGTAGGATAAAAATGACCATAAATCGGGCGTTTCTGAAAAATAAAATATAGAGGGTGTTCATGAATATTTGAGGGGTATTGTATAAATCACTGGCTTATATTGTGAATGCGTATTGCCCATCCCGAATATGTGCAATGACTGGCCTATTCCGTCAAAATTGTGATATGGAACATTTGAAAGACAGAATTGTCGAGTGCTGTGCAAGCATCACACCCGACATCTTATCGAAAGTCCACCAGGAATGGGTGAATCGACTCAATATGACGCTGGCCAACAATGGTGGACACATTCAGCATATCCTCTAACGTCCTGCAACAATGAGAGAAACCGTTGAAAACACTTCTTGAACACCCTGTAGCATGAACATGAATAACGTTTTGAAAAAACGAATGCTACCATCGTGTTTGTGAGCTTTTTCCAGTGTAATTTCATGGTTCACATGCCTAGGTTCCTATTTAAAAAAAAGTTATCTCGATCCAAGATGGTGGCTTTCAAGATGGCGACCATATTTCAAAAGCGGTTCGGTAGGTTTTCCCATCCCCAAACTACATATACACATACAAAATTTCAATAACCGCATGCATTTCGGTTTTATTCGGCCCGTTCCGCACTTTTGGACCAGTCTGTAGATCCCGGCATACTGGCTTATCTGCAATGCGTTATGCGTGTTGTCTAACTCCACGGCAATGACCGAACTTCAATACCAACTTTTCAATAGCACGGTCTGCTATAGCCGTGAAGTTGGACAGCGCATTGCAGTGAAGCATGTATATCAGGATGTAGGTGTCCTATTTTTATTGCCGGTGAGTGTATATAAAATGAAGACTTCTCCCCCATTGGCATTCACGTTTCTGGACTGAATTTTTGGGAGGGAAAGAGGGGAGAAAGGCCTGGAAAACTGGGAATTCCACTCTATTTTCATCTCCGAGAGAAACCCTGCTCGGCTTCAAAGTCCGAATCCTGGCTGGTGGAGAAAGTTCTGCTCCTTTGCTGGAGGCTGTTGTTTTCGCGCCAGTTTTGGAGAAGTGTCCCTGACATCTCTTGTGCGACGAGGATGAGCCCAGATGCGAGAAAGCTGACACAGGATTTGCTCGAGATACCGCCAGTCGCACGTGAAACGCACGCATGGAAAGAACCTCCCCTGTTGAACTTTTGGGACGGTGAAGTTCCTCCGTCTTTGCCCCATCTCGCCCCCTTTTTTGACCTCTCGGAAACAGTGTTGCCAACTAGGATTGTCAGAATAGGCCTACGCCGCACTTAAACGAAGATAAAAGTCGCTTTCAAGAGGCACCTCTCCCCCTTAGTTGCTCATATTTTCCCCCCTAAAATACAATATCAAGTTGAGATAAGAAAAGAAACAAGTGTAGGTATTTGTGGTCGAAATAGTACATTCTACAAAGAATTGAAATTGATCTTGTTTTAAGTCCACTGCATGCACAGGTAGGCTAATCGGGACTGGATTTACAGTTTAAAGTGTGATCTGAAGCACTGTGCAAAGTGGATCCACCGGGTATTGATCTCGGGGCTTACAAGGCAACCAAAAAAGTAGAAAACATTGTCTGTTTGAGATAAGCATGAAGGATACCGGAGGTTCCAGGTTTGAACCCTGATCACGCATAGATGTATCATTATGTTTGTCACATGACCATTTCATCTTATCTTCATTCATCCTATCGGAGAAAGTGCTTTGCTGTCTCCAAATTTTTATTCACATCTCTCCAACACCTATTATATTTTTGTTTACTTTCTCCTTTAAAAGAAGGGCCTCCCCGATGG
The DNA here is from genome assembly GCF_977018435.1 of Lepisma saccharinum. Classification (NCBI taxonomy): domain Eukaryota; kingdom Metazoa; phylum Arthropoda; class Insecta; order Zygentoma; family Lepismatidae; genus Lepisma; species Lepisma saccharinum. The sequence goes on from NC_139235.1 coordinate 4,023,024, forward strand.
CGCAGTGGTAGCGTCGTCGCCTTGCAATCAAGGGGTCCCGGATTCGATACCCGGTGGAGGCACAAGTGGTTCGGATCCCACTTTAAACTGTAGGTCCAGTCCCGATTAGCCTTACTGTGCATAAAGTGGACTTAAAACACCAAATCAACTCAACTCCTTTAAAAGAAATGTATGTTTTGACGCCCCAAACAAAAGCGTTCTTACACTCACCTAGATTAAAAGTTATTGAAAACCTGATCCTCTATGTAATATATAATGTGTATGAATGTGTCAGAAGATGAAATACGGTGCTTGACCGAGAAGTTGTTTGATTCACTTGCGATGAGTCACCCTTGGACCGACAAGGTGTTTGATTCACGTGCGATGAGTCTTAACAGTCATGCTCTTTGCTGCCGATTCGGGCATGTGTGTAAATCAACCAGATCTAGTGTCAAGAAGGCCGAGTCGGCCACACTGGCGAGAAACACTGAAGGAGCTCCGTTTTCAAAGGAATGTGTGTGTCGAGCTTCGTGGTCCGCTGCATGAATATTCATGGCTCTAGCCCCTCCTCAGTAACCACATTGAGCCGTAATGTGCGACTCAGGGTCTTGGCGGCTGTGCAAGAGTTCACTTGCAAAATGGTTTAGAAATTCTATTTGCATGCGTCGGGACGCTTCGCCGCCATGTTTGATTATCCTCCATTATCTCAAAATCGCCATCGTCGCGATAACGAATTTCGTTTTTGTTTTTTTTATTTTTTTATCCATATGTATTTCTGTTTAGTGTCGTAAGCTGCACCTTGATGAACGTATTTTCTCCTGTAACCACTGATGCTTCTTTCATCTCATGTGGGACGAAGATTGAAGTGGATTTGTCAGTGGCGGATCCAGGAATGGCACTTGGGAGGGGCGATTTTCCCGCGGGAGTCCATTTATAACCAATATTTACATAGTTTATACATAAAAAGGGCCTCCCCGATGATGTAATGGCAACGTCGTCGCCTTGTAATCAAGGGGTCCCGGGTTCGATCTGTGCATAAAGTGGTCTGTAGGGATTAACGTGCACAGGATGACAATAGGAATACTGGGTTCGAATCCCGGATAAGTAATGGATGTTCATTGGTTTCTTTCATCATCATTATGGGATACTTGTTTTATGTAATTCAGATGAAATGTGTATATACATGAAAATTTCTGTTGTCACAGTTAAGCAGTAAACCTGATCTGTCACCAAGATGTCTGTGTGTATATATATATCTGTCTATGTTTGTGAATATGTGTGTGTGTGTGTGTGTAAAGGAGGAAGGAGGGAGAATTTGTACGTGTGTGCATAAAAGTTGTAAATGAAAATGTAATATTTTGATATTACCTTTCTGTAATTGGAGACTTGTCTCTGTTGAAGGGAAATAAATAAATAAATAAATTATATCTTTCCATTGTCGTCTTAACGTTATAAATAGGGAATGGATTTCAAGGTGTATCACCTTTCCAAAAATATAGCTGTTTTCACACCGATCGTTTGAGATATGTATTTTGGGACTAAATTGAACACACTTTGTCGCACCTTTTCGAGAGATTAGCACATTTATTCCCTTTTTACCCCCCCTCTTTGATGCTTCAGTACCTTTTCCCAGCACATAGTCTTTGTTCTTCTGGTATATTTTGTTTAGCAAATATTACTTATGAACGGTTGGGTAGTCGTAGTATATTAATTAATAGGGGGATAATTAGTTAGAATTCCATTTTCTATAAAATTCGTCCTAATTGCAGTAATCATTCTTATTTTTGCCTCATTTCCCTCATGTTTTGTTAAAACATTGGACAGAAAAATACCTAGGTAAATGCTTTTCACTCTTCTTGAGCAGCTACATAAAATCCTATAGTCTCATTTTGTAGAGTAGAAAGAGAGCTACAAAATGGTATAATATAATCATTGCAGCCCCAATACTTCCTAATTAATGTAGCAAAACCCGCGAGAGAGAACACAAACTTCAACAAAACCTATTCGGCAGAACAAGAGCTCTCTATGCGGTCCGCGCGCATTATATACAGAAGGCGCAGAAAAAGAGAGCATTGATTAAAGGCATTTTATCAGTACATTTTTAAAAACATTTTCTGAACTTTTCTTTCCCTTTCCCGACCATAATTGTATACCTTAAAATCCTTTCCCTAGTCGTAAATATATGACAAATAGTGATCGATTGGTTTGTTGTTTTAAGTCCACTTTATGCACAGATAAGGCTAATTCTAACTGGGCATACAGTTTAAAGTGAGATTCGAACCACTGTGTAATATTCCTCTACCGGGTAACGAACCAGGGACCCCGTGTTCAACGACAAATAGTGGGGAAACAAAGAATCGTGTCGTTCCTGTTGAGCCAGGAAAATGTAAAAAAAAATATATATGAAGCATTTAGGGTACTTATGTATTTATTTAAAATTGATCTGCCATGTAGATCATTACCAGATGACGTCAATACAGAATTAGGAACAAATAACAATAATAATACTGTAATAGACATTTGGTATTACAATAGTTACAAAATATCCATAATAACCATCTATAATGTTTTACACCAATGAAGTAAAGGATAGCTTACATATATAACACTAAAATACAAATAAAATATTGATTAAATATAATATATGCAAAAACCTAGTGTAGGAATTTGGGAGGGGCGTTCGCTCCATCACCCTCCCCGGTCCTGTACACATAAAGTGCCCTCTTTGTAGGATTGAACAGTTGAAGCATGTTATCTGAACATATCCATAATTGGCCTAACACACCCACGCCTAAAGCCCTAAAATTCTATAAGATGCAGTTATTAATAATCGTTTACCATTCTCAACATTTGCTATACCTTAGAAAGCAAGGCATTGTAAGCAAAGCAGACCCTACCTTCCCCTACAACGCCCATGTCAGCATGAAACTCTTCTTGGAACAACCACAAGTGTTTTTTAAATTTTGAGCGCAAACCGCAATTCCGCAAACTTTATGATCACACCTCGTATATTTGCCGCAGTGTAAATGCAGCAACGCCCCCCCCCCTCCCCCAGATGGCCAGATTTCATTTCGGTCTCTGTACGAGACAGATCATATGATTCCTTTTTCAATGCGGGGGGGGGGGGGGATCAAGCATATTGGCTGCGACATGCGTGGGGGTGGAGAGGCTGTCATTAGAATCAGTGTTGCCGGCACAATATCTGCTAAAAATCACTAGAAATGTGTATAAATAAGGGACAGGTTAATAACCACTACAAAGTAAGCACTAAGTGCCTTATGTCCAAGGGCACAGTTAGGAGGGGGTGTCCAGGGGGTCCGGACCCCCCCTGAAAGACCACCTACTAAAATAAAAATAATGAAAATGTACTTTTTAGCCTTTTATGTTGTACTATTGTACTAAAATCAGTGGCGGCAATTAGGGAGGGGGGCGAGGGGCAATTGCCCCCCCCCCAAATGTTGTCACCTTGCCCCTCCGGTTTTGGAACCCAATCGCCGCCACTGACTATAATCGATGCTTATTTATTTCCTCTGAACAAGGAAGGCAAGGATTATTATGTTGGGATCATACTGTTTGGAAGAACAATACAAAAGAATATTAGCACACTACTACTTAGGATAATATGCATAAAATATTAATAAGGAACTTTAATTTTCGTCAAATAGATATAATATACTTTTTATTATCAATAAATATTCAATTCTTTATCTATTTGACATTGATTTCCGTGTTTTTATACAAATTTTGACGATCTTTAGTACACGCAAGCTAGATAATAAATATGTGTTGTTATAGCTATATGCTCATACTATCTTTTTACGTATTCATGTAATAATAAAAATTCAATTTTTCATAAATTTACATATTTTAGTTTATATTTAATTTAAATTACCATTTAATTAATTTAATTTAAACATTATTATGATTATTTCTGAGACAGTTGCCGCCCCCCGAAAGAAAAAAAAACCTAGGTATGTGCCAGTTACTTTTCACGGCGCCCTTATGTTAGTGTTTCAAGATTTCCCCGCGGCGCCCAAGTCAGAATGTAGGCTAACACTTGCAGCCAAGGTTGTTAAAGGTTCAGGAATTTTAAATAAATTCAATTCCGGTCCAGGGGAGAAAATCAGCAAGCGTAAATGGGTTCTGGACCGTGAAGAACCTTTTTATCTGTAAAGTATTTCAATTCGGTCCAGGAACCTTTTTTCAGTCTGAATTTCAATTCGGTCCAGGAACATTTTTTTCAATGAAATGATACGCAACTTGGATCGAATTAGAGAAAAGTGCGCCGCGGCACACACTTTGCCATCCAATGTACTAGAGTGAGAGAGCAGGGAAACATTCGCGTCGCGACAATGAGGATAAATCATGATTGATATGACACCCATGAAGGAACACAGCACGTCAACGAGATGACCGAAAAACCAGTCACTTTGTTCAGACTTCTGTGAAATCCGCAATTTGTGGCGCTTTGTAGCTACAGTTGGCAACCTTGCGCTAATCGCAAGCCTGGATAAAGGTCATGAATGACTCACTTCAAACAATCGCGTCCAAGCTGTTCGCTAATCGAGCCGTGGCAACACTGCAGGGACTGTCGCAAACATTGAACTTGTCGAGAGCGAACACAATGCGTAACCTCTCCCCGATGGAAAAAATTAAAACTTGTCGCGTGATTGAGGATGTTTTGACGCATGGCCCGTGACACATGGACACTACGTCATCGCAGCCAGCTGCTCGTGGAGCAAGGGAATACAAAATCAGCCACGAGGGGGCGAATCCCCCCCCCCTCTTCCTTTCTTTCCTGATCTTGCGAATCACAGGCCGTGTCTCCTATTGAAATGTAGTCACAGTACCCTTCTTTTCCAGAGCTTTAAGAGCCTTTTTATAGCAACAGTCAGCCCTCCAAAATGGTCACGCGTTATACGGCTTTACAGGACAAAGCAGTTCGTAAAAGAAAGAAGGGTCATTTACTGAATTGAAGCTAATTTCATGCACAATAGATATCCGAGAGATGTCATTGGTGATCGGCTTGAATTCCGCTTAAAACGAAGCAGATTCTTCATAGGTGGAAAAGTCGATGAAAATTCTTATCCACGCGTTTTATTTTTTCACATCTCTTCTCTGCCACTTAACTAACGGCAATGAGGGAGATAAATGATGCTTAGATGAGTGGAAATTCACCAAGGAACATCCATGTCACAATCAGGGCTCGAACCAGCAGCCTCTGTACACGAGATCATTTGTCAAAGGACGTATGCCAAATTCCATTCTTCCATTGGGCTTTTAACTTAAAACAACAATATGTTCGTTTGTTCGATTGGGCTTTGTAGCTGATTGGCGGCGGCGCCAGGATTATTCATCTAGGGGTGGTGAGGGGGTGTGATGCTAAAAATAAGGAAAACATGAAACACGCATGCAACGATTCAAAACTGGGGGAAGGGGCTGAAGGACAGTTTACTTTCCTTTGGTATCACCCCTAATCGCCGCCACTGATTAACTGACTGAAATTAAATTATAGGATGTGTGAAATATATAACTTTAGATTGACATTCATTTTCTAGGGAGGCTGTGCTCCCCTTGCCCTCTCCGTGGACGTCCATGATGATATGTATTAAGTCTTATACTCCAAGAAAGTGGTCGTACAGTGTAAACATTCAGATACACGTTGCAGTCTTATTGAACTATATAGTGAAATTCAAAATGAAATTATCCTTGCCTTTAAAACCAATTTTTGAACCTTTTCAATTTAAACAATGGGGTTACAAATACATAGTACATTGTTCCCAGTACATTGTTCCTTCCGTCCGTTAAAATTCCTTCTGCCGCACTATCCCCAACAACGAACTGTAAAATTTCTTCGTGAACACTGGGCCTCTTCCTAACAGTTTTTGAAAAAGCCTGAATTGGTACGTTTACTAGACATGTTACGTGGAACAAATACACAGAACGTATTAAGAAGAAAACTACCCTTCACGTTGCAACTCGCATTTAATAATTTCCTGAGCACGACTTGGTTTTACCTGGAAAGCAACTGAAATGTTTGCTCCAGTGCGAGGAAGAACAAATAGACGGAAAATAAACAATTTATGGACAATGCAAAAAAGAAAAAGGAAAAAAAAATCATTACATTAAGCTATAGGCAATTATCGAAAACCACAAACGGACAACTTGAAGAAACAAGAGAAGAAAACATGCATAACAACATTGCTGACGAAAGAAAAAAAAAAACGGCCGCTGAACTTTATAGAGGCTGACGCCAGTGTAGAAAAGTTTGTATATCGGCATCTCTTTCACAGTAGTATCAATGCTTGCATGTTTCATACAATAAATAACGGTCTTACTTCAGTACCTAACATTCGGCGCTCAATATGACGACATGAGACAATATGACATTGTACGGGTTAGTGTTTTCAGTTGAACGTAGGGGGTGCTGAAGGGTGTGCGGAAGAAAATTGAGGGGTTCGCAAGCACTCCCTCGCGTTCCCCTGGCGCCGTCTCTGTAGCTGATCAACAGAAATTCTGACTGTAAAAAGTTCTGCTTCACTTGAATTCAGTGGGTTCCAAAACTAGAGGAGGGGGCAATGTGCCAAAACTGATGGTGGGGACATGGTAGATAAGGTTTAGCATAGTGCGGGGGCAAAAGTGGTAAAAAATGGGGGCAACCTCAGTAGAGGAAGTCAGAGAGTTCAACGCCCTCAATTGGGGCTCAGGGGGCTCATGCCTTAATGGATTTTTCTCGTAAGGCATGAGCCCCCTGAAGCTGGCAGTGTTGCCAGCTGCTTACTCGAAAAAATCACCAAGGTTTTTTTTTGGGTCTAACCTAGCCTAAAGCAAGGAGCTGGCAATCTTGCTTGAGGCTCGCCTTAATGGTTTGCTCTCGTAAGGCATGAGCCCTATTTTCTCGCAGTGTTACCAACATCTTACTCGAAAAAATCACCAAGGTTTTTTTTTGGGTCTAACCTAGCCTAAAACAAGGAGCTGGCAATCTTGCTTGAGGCTTGCCTTACAGTGCATAAAGCAAGGAGCTGGCAATCTTGCTTGAGGCTTGCCTTACAGTACATAAAGCAAAGTTGGCAACCTACTGGTATTTTTGCCATAGTTTTTTACAAAAAAAAAAGAGAGAGGGAAGAGAGAGGGAAGAGTTAAACAACCGACAGCTGCCAACACTCACCTACAGCTTTTTTTTTCTTGGTCTAACCTAACCTAAAGCAAGGAGCTGGCAATTTTACTTAAGACTTGCCTTACAGTGCATAAAGCAATTTTTGCCAACCTACTGGTATTTTTGCCATGGTTTTTTACAAAAAAAAGAGAGAGGAAAGAGAGAGAGAAGAGTTAAACAACCGACAGCTGCCAACACCCACCCTAACCTAACCTAACCTAACCTAACCTAACCTAACCTAACCTAAAGCAAGGAGCTGGCAACCTTGCTTGAGGCTTGCCTTACAGTGCATGAAGCAAGGTTGCCAACCTACTGGTATTTTTGCCATGGCTTTTTACAAAAAAAAGAGAGAGGAGAGAGAGAGAAGGGAGAATTAAACAACCGACAGCCCACCTACAGCTTTTTTTTGTCTAACCTAACCTAAAGCAAGGAGCTGGCAACTTTGCTTGAGGCTTGTTTTACAGTGCATAAAGCAATTTTTGCCAACCTACACACACTAAACAAGAAAAACCGGCAACAAACACGCACTGTCGTAAAAGAGAGAGATGGGTGGATGGTAATATAGTATGTGTGTGCGTGTGTGCGTATAATATGTAGCATTATTAACTAGAGTGTGTTGGCAATTTACTTACAACTAAAAAAAAATAGAGATGCCAATTTTGCTGTAAGATGAAGAGAGAGAGAGAGATTTATGGCTGGCAACAGTGGTGGGCGATGTCCTCTTTTTTCTGTGCAATATGATATTATGATGTTACTGTAGTTTTTGACGGGGATTACGAGTTAACTAAAAAAAAACCTGCAACTAGAGAGAGTTGCCAACACACACACACACGCTATTGTAAGAAAAATGGATGACTGGGGGGCAGCATTTCTGGCTATTCACAGTGGCGGATGTACTCCCCGTTTTTTCAAAAGCTAACAATAATAATGGAATTTCATGCTGACGCATTTATTTTGTTCAAAAATTCGTGTTGAGCACAGATAATGCTATGTAATTTTCACATCAGCTCAGCCAACTGTTGAGAAATAATGACGTCAGGTAACAGCATTGGTGGGGGTGACGTGATAAATTTACGAAAGTAGGAAAATGACAGTGCTAAAAATTGAAGTATAGAATTATTTTTCTAGAGCATACACATGATGCTTAGGTTACAACAGCTGTTAACATCAGGTCTGGCAACTGTTGAGAAATAGTGACGTCAGTTAACAGCATTGGTAGCAGTGATGCGATGCGATGCATTAACTTGTGAATTTTCGAACTCGTAAAATGATGTGGCTGAAATGTAGGGGAAGAATGTTCTAGAAAAGATTGTCTTGGATTTCTGGATTTCTACTAGTCCATGTTGTTAACCTACATATTACTCCTCGACTAATAAAACTAGAAGCTCGAGGGGCATCAGGTTCTATTTTTATTGTGAGCTGCAAGAAGAATATTGTGATTGTGATTGAAATTAACTAACGTGAGTAAATTTGTTTGTTAGCTTGCATGAGTTGGCTTTGTGTTATATAAATAGGTAGTGTTGCTTCTGTGAGTTGATTCTGTAATAACCAAACAAATGTAAAGGAATTGTAGATAAAAAGTAAAACTCTCTACAAAAACCAAACAATTCTTAAACATATTGTGGAAGGAATATATACTCGCAAAGCACGCAAAAAGAAGAGAGAGAAAATATACAAGTTTTAAGTGTGTTGCATGTATCTCTCTTTTTTTTCTTGCTTTTTTTTATATATATATTTATTACATATTACTATATACACCAAGCATATGCAAAATAGCAATATGCGGGGTGTAAGAGGACGATTTTCTGGTAAGACGCCCAACAGTTAACCTCACTTCCACGTAGTACACCCTGGACTGTAGAGTAACGAGGCTCTGGCGTCTGGCAGACCAGTATAATTTTGCGTGTGTTAGCCTGTTTTTTTTTTTTGTGCGTTTGATATTTAGTGGAGGTACATAGTGTTTCGAATTTTATTATTATTTAGTTTTATACACAGAAATGATATTAAACATAAAATTAAATAAAATATATCTAATTATGTTTTTTTATCACAACAAGCATTCACAAAAAAATAACAATAATGTGGTTTAAAGTTTTTTAACGTAATTGCTACGTAAACAAAATGGCCGACTTGCAATGAGTGTGTCAAAGTTTTTTTAGGTTAGGTTAGGTTTTAAAATAGGATCCGAACCACTATGTATTTTTATCGGGTTCGAACCTAGGACCTCTTGATTACAAGGCAACAATACAACTACCGCACTTTCGAGCCCTAGTGAATATGTAGGAAAAAACAACGGTATATACATAATCCAAAGTTGCGTGGTTTTAGGCCCCATAGGAACCAAGAAAATCAATGTCTTGGAAAACATCTTAAGATATTTGTCTTAATCTTTAAGAAAGTCGACTTCCGGTCTGTCAAGATGTTACTTCCGGTCTGTCAAGAAAATTTTCTTAAGACAAATATCTTAAGATGTTTTCCAAGACATTGATTTTCTTGGTTCCTAATTGACCTAGGATGATGATTTTAGGTTTGTTGGATAGGATTTGACGAAAACTATACGACTAGCAAATAAAATCGATTCCACCCCCTCAAGTTTCGAAAATATAGACAATTTTTTTTATTTTTTGAGAAACTTGATTTGCTGGCTTAGTTTTTACCCTATTTCGAAAATTTTAATGACATTTGATAAAAAATTGAATGTACTCTACAACCTATTGGAAACATAATGATTAGTGCTTACTGTTTTCGAGTTATTTTAAATTTAAATTTCAAGATGTGATTTCTAAGTTGTTTTGTAACTCGTAAACTAGGGGTCGTAGAAAACCCATTCTTGTTTTATCTGCTATTGCCCGACAAATACTATAAACACAAATAATGTTTATTGTTTGATTTAAAAAAAATCGAAAATAACTTTGTTTTCTGAAAATAAAAAATGTGTGTATGGAAAAAAATACGATTGTGTAATTTTTTATGATGTATGTTTTGCATGTAAAAATAAGTATACCTGAAAGTTTTAGAATTTCAAAAATAGCTATATATATATTTGCTATTATATCAGCCGAAACAATAGAATATATATAAACAAGTATATTTTCATAGTTTCATACCTCTACTAGATTGGTAGAAAAATATACTAATAGGCAATAAAATCTGAAGAAGATTCGTGTCTAGCAAAAAATAAACTAAATAGAATTACACATGCATACAATATTTATTGTGCTTTTTTCTATCTACAATCATATTTTTCTTATATATTTTTTTAAATTTTTTTACAGGGTTTATTAAAGCACATATTTGAGGAAAACAACGCCACCCATATATAAATAAACCCCTCAAACTAACACTAATTAGAATTAGCCTACAAAATTTTTCTCGTAAGGCATTTTTTTGTAAACACTCTACCACCAACAGATCACATATAAATAAACATACCCCCCAAAAAAATGCGCTCCATCAAAAGTTGTCCTGTGTGCAAGAGAACCATATCAAGCAAACGTTTTGCAAGACATTGTCGCACCTGCGTGCCGGGCAAGCATTTGGCTGCCACCGAACCATGTCCCAGGTGCGGTATACATATTACCATTAATAATTTAAAGAGGCATATAACATCATGCAAAATTGTCGTCGGAACACCTGTTCCACAACCGTCGACCAGCTCCACCAAGAGGAAGGCAGAAGCAGCCTCCATCAATGCACCATCCGCCAAACGTGTCAAGCCTGTGGCGAAAGCGAACCGGACTGCTTTCGAGCGGTTGTTAGAGGACTTTGTCCTCACTTCGGAGGGCTCATGCGACGTGCGTAGCTTTTTAGAGGAGAAGCGAGCAGAGATAATTTCCATCCTCGGTGATGCGCTTGCAACGCACTCCACCAAATTCTACGCATCGCTACGTTGCCAGTACAAGAAGCCGTCTGATGAAATTTACAGCTTCTGCCACAACACCAAGGCGAAGACGCTGCATCTGGCGGATGTCGACAACCTCGAGGTCATCTACAACCAGTTTGCCGATGAGCTGGTGGCAAAACAAGAAGAACATCAAGCTAAAGGCTCGGGGGGTTCGCTGTGTGGGGGGCCTCACGAACTGTGCGTCAAACTTTGCAAGTTTACGCCTCTCTCCGCCTCCAGCTACGTCCCCTTACCACCTTCCATCGCGGCAAAGAAGGCCGTCCTGAACATTCAGAACAGTGACGCCAAGTGCTTCGTATGGTGTGTTCTGGCAGCGTTGCACCCTGTCCACTGGAAAAACCATCCACATCGAGTTAACCACTACCTACCCTACGAGTCAGAGCTGGAAGTTGCGATGGTTGGGATCGACTATCCCGTAGAGGTCCCGGACATTCAAAAGTTCGAGGCTCGTGCGCGGTTGGCTATCAACGTTTATGGCCTCACTGACAAAAATGCGGTGTACCCCATCCAGGTGAGCAACGTAGAGGACGATAGTGCGCAGGAAATTCACCTTCTGCTCATCAAGGACGAGACCCATCACCACTACACCCTTATCCGTTCCCTCTCCCGGTTGGTGTCGAGCCAAAAAAGCAAGCATTATGGTAGCATAGAAGTTTGTCGAAGGTGTCTGTTCACTTTTGACAATCAAGAACAGCAGGATTATCAGCGCATCAGAGGCCCCAACATCGCTGCCGAGAAGCTCGCTCGCCACAAGTTCTACTGTAGTAACAACGAGCCGGGTGTGGCAGTCTTGCCCGAACCTGGTGCCGTGGAGCGTTTCCGCATGCACGGTGCCATGGTGGAGCATCCCGCTATCATCATCGCAGATTTCGAGGCCTTCCTCAAACCCCTGTCCACTTGCGATCCCGATCCCGAAGTTTCCTCTACCACCCCTTACCAACTCCACGAGGCATCCAGTTTCGCATACGTTGTGGTGCGACGAGACCAGCACATCGCCCCCGAGCCCTACGTGTATCGCGGTCCCGACGCAGCCAAACACTTCCTCGAGAGGATGGTTGTCGAGGCCATCGAGATAGGGAAGGTACTGTTGGCCCCCAAGTCTATGCTCCCACTGTCCCCCGACGATCAACGTAGACACGACGAGGCCATCGCTTGCCCTGTCTGCGTCAAGGAGTACACCGCCAACAACCGTAAAATCCAACACCACGATCACTTTAACGGTAGGTACGTTGGTCCTTGGTGCAACGATTGCAACCTCATGGCCCGGGACCCTCGATTTATCCCGATCTTCTTCCACAACGGCTCGGGGTACGACTTCCACCACCTGATCAAGCATCTTGGATACGACAACAAGAGAATCAACGTTCTCGCCCAGAACGAGGAGCGTTACATCAGTGTGAGCAAACGAGTGTCGATCCCGGGATCACGCTCTACCGTCGAGCTTCGCTTCCTCGACTCCCTGAGGTTCCTCCCGGCAAGCCTCGATGCTCTCGTGGGGAAGCTTAGCGACGAGCAAATGCTCATCACCTCAGCAAACTTTCCGAACTTGGACGCCGGCCTCTTCAAGCGTAAGGGGGTCTATCCCTACGAATACATCACAGACCCTTCCAAGTTCGCGGAGACGTCGCTACCTCCCCAGGCGAAGTTCTACAGTCAGCTACGAGGCTCGAACATCACCGACGAAGAATATCACCATGCCCAGTCCATGTGGCGCGAGCTGGGCTGTCGAACTCTCGGGGACTACCACAACGCCTACCTCAGACTTGATGTGACGCTCCTCGCCGACGTGTTCCAGACGTTCCGTGCGACCGCAATGAAGATCTACCAGCTGGACCCCGCCTACTTCTATAGTCTCCCCGGACTGGCGTGGTCAGTCATGTTTCTGGTGACGAAGATCGAGCTGGAGCTTCTTTCCGATTATGACATGGTGCTGTTTGTGGAACGCGCCATCCGGGGTGGCATGGTCCAGGTGTCGCAACGGCACGCGCGCGCCAACAACCATCACATGTCTACTGGCTACGACCCCTCACAACCGTCCAGCTACATCATGCACACGGACGTGAATAACCTCTACGGACACTCCATGATGCAGCCACTCCCCTTTAGAGGGTTCGAGTGGGCCAACCCCTCCAACTTCGATATTGAAAGCTTCGACGATTCACAACATGGGTTCTTCGCCGAGGTTGATCTGCAATTCTCCGAGAAGCTGCAGGATTTGTTCAGCGATCTCCCCCCTGCACCCGAGTTCAAGTGTCCACCCGATTCCAACCAGAAGAAGCTCGTCATGGATTTCGAGCCCAAAGAGCGTTACGTCCTACACTACCAGAATCTCCGGTGGTTGATGCAGCGAGGGGTCGCGGTCCACGCAGTTCACCGCATCCTCAAGTTCGAGCATTCTCCGTGGTTGCGTCCATATATTGAAGTCAACACCAAACACCGCACCGCAGCCACGTCGGAGCTTGATAAGGATTTCTTCAAGCTTATGAACAATGCGGTGTTCGGGAAAACCATGGAGAATGTACGGAATCGTGTAGATGTGAGGCTAATATCAAACAAAGCACAATGTCACAGGCTCGTAGCAAACCCGTTATTCAAATCGGGGACTATTTATAACGAACAGCTTGCTCTGGTGCATATGAGGAAGAGCGAGGTGAAGCTCAACAAGCCAATTTATGTTGGCGCCTCAGTATTAGACCTGAGCAAGCTGCACATGTTTCAAATATATTATGGGAAACTACGCCAGCACTATAACAACAATATTAGCCTACTCTACACGGACACGGACAGCTTGGTGTACCACGTTCGCACGGACGACGCGTACGGGGATATAGCCACAGTTCCATCTTTGGTTAACCTTTTCGACACCTCGGGCTATGCCCAGCAAAACAAGTACGGTATCCTGCCCCGCAACAAGAAGGTGCCTGGCAAACTCAAAGACGAGAAGGACGGTGATGTAATTCTCGAGTTTGCAGGTCCTCGCGCCAAGGCCTATGCCATCAAAGCCGAGGGCAGCGTTACCAAGAAGGCCAAGGGTGTCGGCAGACAGGTGGTTCGGGAGCATCTCACATTCGAGGACTTCGTCGATTGCCTCAAGACCAGGTCGTCGGTTCTAAGAGCAGAACAGCGCATCCAGAGCGTCGACCATGTGTTGACCACAAACAAAGTTAGAAAAATTGCGCTGGATCCTGATGACGATAAGAGGTGCGTCCTCGAGTGTGGTATTCACACATTGCCGTGGGGGCACTATCGCTTAGCAGAAAGCAAAACCTGCAACATATGTCCATCTTCAACAGAAGATTCATAAAAACAAAACAAAACAAAAAAAAAAAACACTTTGACTGTCATTACAAAAAAACTTTGACCGTATTCTTAAATAACCAGCATGCCTATGAATTTGTTCGGTTTCAAAAAACAGATCATTATGGAAACCATACCAGATCATGAAGTCTTACCTTCCGTGTTACCTAAACTCAACGGTCTGTTGATCATTCACCTCAACAGCATTTGGACGAAACTGAATGACGATGTGGGCAAGATGTTTTATGTTTTTAATAACAATTTACATTTCTACGAAATTCCGATCGACGGGAAACTTCAAATCACCGTGAATCCGGAAAACGCAGGCGAAATCAAAATTTCTACCGGCAAGAACATTTTTCGAATTAAGCACGACAAGATGCTTTCTAACATTACGTACGATGTGTCTGCAGGAGATTATCTTTACATGGAACTCCTCGGAGATTACGACAAACTTATTCCTCTCTTCGTAGAATTACGAATCGTCTATCCTATTATAAATAACCGTTAACCAAAAATGCCTAACGATATTTTCGGCAACACCAAGCGTGTAGACCATGCAGAAGAGATTCTCATGTTGGACGTTCGAGTTAAGAAGTTGAGGACCGATTTGATCGCTTTGCAGGAAACCTTAAACAAAAGTTTAGAGTCGGAAATCGCCACGCTCCAAACGCAATGTCTCGACCCCATTCTGAAAATCGATTCCGAACTGAAGACGCTGATAAAAAATTATGTCGACGTACCTTCTTACGACAGCGTTCAAAATATACAGTTGAGCGTGGATTCGCTTCAAAATGATTTGGCCAAATTACAGCAATTTCAATCGAAAAATGAAGATTTGGAAAAATTGAAACTCGAAATCGAAGAACGAACTTCCGCAATAGAAAAGAATTTCTCTGAACTTCAAACCGTTGTGAACGATATAGACGCAGAACGCTTGCATGTCGTTGTTTCCAAATTACAAGAAGAATTCACCAGCACGTTGGAAGAAATTAAATCCAAGTTGCAGACTTTGGAAGATACAATGACGAACCTACCATCGTCGAACGAACTGCAGGTCATCGGTAAAAGCGTCGCGAACATAAAAATTCAATTGGAGGCCTATCAAGATTTCGAACACATTCAAACCACCATCGCTACGCTTCAGGCGTCCTTGGAATTGATCAACGAAGAAATTAAAAATATTCACGCTGAAACGAGAGCGTTGACGAGCATTCAAGACACGTTAAGCACGGTTCAGCAGAAGATCGAATATTTAGAAAATTTAAACGTCGAAACGAATCTCGCTCATTTTCATCACGTACTCGACAACATACAGGGTGACTTGGAATCGTTACGGACGAGCGTGCCTTCGAGCGAAGATTTGGAAAAATTGAAAACGGCGGTGACGGCACTATCCGATTCGAGCGACATCAAAAGCTCATTGAGCGATCTCGAGAGTAGGGTGGCCAATCTCCCCACCTCCAAAGAATTGCACGCTTTGAAAAGAAACATATCTCGAATGCTGAAACGACTGGAAACGGAAACGGCGAACGTGGAACAGATTCGAGACGAAATTAGTTCGCTGGTGTCGACGCTGCCCACTTCGCAGAGCGTCGCCGATCTTCACACGCAGTTTACAGAGATGCGAAGGATCGTGAACGATCTTACCGAGAAGATCTCGAAATTGAATCAAGTCGAGAATCTTCAGAACATCATCGTCAACATCAGAGATCAAGTCGGAGTGCTGGAATCCACGCAGGAATCGACGCTGGCCTCTTTCGGTGCCAAGTTGCAAGAACTCAACGAAAACTACAAGCGGTTGAACGTGGAAGTGAAAATCAAACCGTCGTTTTCTGCCGTAACAGATACCATAGTCGAGCATTTGCTGCCCATCGAAAATAAACTCGGACAAGTTCACAGTAATCTGCTCGGCGTCGACACTAAATTCGCTAAACTGCATTCTCTGCAAGCCATCGAAATCAACAGCGTACCCAATCAACAGAGAATCTCCACGTTCGTCGAAGGTAACAAACTGTACATGTTACATCCTTATCATCCGTACTACAAGTTTCTCCTCGATGGTACGATTCAGATAAACGAATTTTCGTACTGGTCTCACGGTAGAAAAGCTAGCGTTCCCACCATGACTTTGATATCGAATCGTGGTGTCCAGAAAGCAGGAAACATTCCTCTGGCACGTTGGAACGAAACGCGCAACATATATGAAATACACGAAGACGAAGATCTTACTGTTTTCGACGTGAGTGCCGGCGATAAGCTGATCATTCAAAACACGAGCGAAGTGCCACCCTCTTTGAATCCCATCACGCTTGTGCTTCTCTTGAAACGTAATCTCTAAAAAAAAAATGTCTAGGCAAGCCATCGTCGAAGAATTGCATAAACCTGCACGCCGCAACTACGAACGTTTGGCTGTGGTAACCAAGGGCATCGACGACCTCTGGCAAAGTGACCTCGTCGAGATGAGTAGCGGCAAGTTAAAAAACATACATAAATTGAACAAGGGCAACAAGTACCTTCTGACCGTCATAGACACGTTTTCGAAATTCGCATGGGCTCTACCTTTGAAAGCCAAAACGGGAACATGCGTCACGGAAGCATTCAAGACAATTTTTCGCGAAAGCGGTGGCAGACGACCACGGTTTCTGCAAACAGACAAGGGGAAGGAATTTTACAACGCCGTATTCCAAAAGTTTATTCAAAAACACAAGATTCAACATTATTCGACCTTCAGTCACATCAAAGCCAGCATCGTGGAAAGATTCAATCGAACCTTGAAAACACACATGTGGAAACGATTTACGCTTCGGGGAAATTACAAATGGGTCGACATCCTGCCGGAACTCGACGACACCTATAATGATACGGTACACAGAACGATAGGCATGAAGCCAGCCGACGTTACCAAGTCCGACGAGCAGCGTTTAATTTCTACCGTTTACTGCCCAAAGTACACACCCACGACAAAAAAAGCTAAATACAAAATTGGAGACCAGGTGAGGATCAGCAAATTCAAACGCACCTTCGAGAAGGGATTCACAAAAAATTGGAGCACGGAACTTTTTACGGTGGTTCGAGTTCTACCCGGAAACCGACACACGTATATAATAAAAGATAGTAGCGGCGAGATTTTGAAAGGAAGATTTTACGAAGAGGAACTCTCTAAAACAAAACACCCCGACACGTACCTCATCGAGAAAGTATTGCGTAGGAAAGGTGACAAACTGTTTGTCAAATGGCTGGGACTTCCGGAAAAGAGTTGGATCGACGCGGACGAAGTGATCTTGTGAGTACGTGGAACGTGGTGAAGCGTCTACCGGATCCGGAAAGTCAAACAAGAAAAAAAAAGAACGGCAAGTTGCTTCCCGACAGCATCCGCTGTCTGATCGTAGGTCCTTCGGGGTGTGGGAAAACGACACTGCTCGTGGACAATTTTCTCCTCGCACCGAATTGGTTAGATTGGAAGAACAGGCACCTGTACGTGTTCTCGAAAAGTTTGGAGCAATCCAAATACCAGCAACTGATGAAACTGTACGATGGTCTGGACATTGCAACGTTCGCCTCGGAAATAAAACCACTCGACGATTGTCGTGAAAATTCAGTTGTTGTGTTCGACGACGCCATCCTGGAAAATCAAAATGAAATTCGCAACTTTTTCACGCAAGGTCGTCACAAAGGAATGGATTGTTTTTACCTAGCTCAAACGTTTTCCAAAATTCCAAAACAGTTAGTGCGCGACAACGCTAATTTCATATGTTTGTTTCGCCAAGATCACACCAACCTCAAGCACGCGTACGATGACTACGTAGGCGGAGACATGAACTACAATCAATTTTCGGAAGGCTGCTGTTCTACTTGCTGGAACGGTGACGATTTCGGATTCGCGACGATCGACATGACGAGGAAACCCAACGACGGAAAATACAGAAACAAAATCAACGACTTTCTAAACGTTGCAACGTTGTGAGAAACGACGTATATAAATAAACGTCATGACGAAACGAAAAATCGAGGACGAAAATCTCAAGCTTCGCGATTACCTCGCGAAACGCTTCAAAGGTTGGAAATCCGAGAATCGCGGATTCTACGAAGAGAAGAAACGTCAGGATCAACCCGTGATCGATGCCATCAGCAGTCTAGGTAAAGAAATTAAAAGTGTCACGGAACAAAATAAAAATTTGATCAACGAACTCGTACCGCTCGCAGCTAAAAGTTACGCCGTACCCACACCTATTTCGAGCATTCCTTCGACGCCGTTCGAACTGAAGGATGCACCGGCACGACGTCGAGCCATAGGCAGCACGTCTTCGGATAAAATCGAGTTGGGACCTTTGGCACGAGACTACCTGAGCACGGGGAAATTCGACAAGGATGAAGTGTTCGGATTGTATCCCAGCATGGAAACCAGCGAAGGCGGCGGTGTGGTGTGGAAGATTGGGAAATCGAAGGTGACCTTCGAAGGCAACGACATTAAAATTAATTTAGGCGAGAAGGATAGTTGGAACAGGTATCCGGGTACGGTGGGACTGTGGGAACTCGTTGCCAAAAAGCAGCCGAAAGATTACACCGACGAAGATTACCAGAGTTACAAGGAAATTTTGATCATGACGGATGCCTTGTACCAGAACAACGACGCCTCGCAGAATAGGGTGAAATCGAGCAGCGGCGAGAAGTACAGGAATCTCATCAAACCGATTTGGAACCAGGTCAAAACAGGCAGCGGCGTCAAACGCTACAACACGTTACCCAAAGAATTCGTTTGGGTGGACGATGTTAGGAAACTCGTGGACCGATTGTTGGTGATAGCCGGCGAAGAGAATGCAGGCAACCGTAATTTCTACAACGAGAAGGTTGGCATCGTGGACATGATCAGCACGAAACTTTCCAACTTCATCGTGAACGACGACAAGGGCATAGGTTACCTGATCAAAATCATCAACACGCTGCCTCCAAAATTTTGGAACGTGGCCGAAGGAAAGGGGCTCGTGAACGACATCATCAACAAGTTACCTTTCGAGATGCATCTACCTGGCTACCAGTACTGCGGACCGGGTACCAAACTTGAGAAAAGATTGGAGAGAGGAGACAAGGGTGTGAATCCGTTGGACGCAGCATGCAAAGATCACGACATCGCCTACAACACCACGCAGACGGATCTGGACGCACGTCACGAAGCAGACAAAAAATTGGAACATGCAGCTTTCGAAAGGTTCGTGAGCAGAGACGCATCGCTGGGTGAACGGGTCGCCGCACTGGGTACCACCATCGCCATGAACACTAAACAAAAATTGGGGTGGGGTATATAAATAACATACCGTAAAAAAACTACACAAGAAAAAATCTCAGAATATATATATAAATAACATACCGTGAAAATAACACAATAGAGCATCAACATGAAGCCCAAGGGTGTCGTGTACCAGATACCATATTCGAATCTAAAAAATCTAGGTGCTCTCGATGGGTTACTCACCAAGAAACAACGCGAGAAGAAACGTTCTTGCTTGTCGAAAGGACACGGAATGAAATTGCTGCTCAGCACACCTCAATTGAAAAGATTGCAGCGTTCGCGGAAACAGCAAAAGATCGGAGGTTTCATATTCAGCATCCCGGCCATCCTGGCAGCATTGGGGGCCGTTGGAAATTTGGCCGGCGGAAGTGCCGCCATCGCGAAAACCGTCATCGACTCGAAGAAGAACAAGGCGGAATTGGAAGAACAGAAACGTCACAACCTGGCCATGGAGAAGAAAAAGGGGAAGGGCGTGATGAAGAAGTTTAAAAAAAAGAAACAACAGCACTCACCAACCGAGACATTGAATCTCTGATCGAACCGTTACAAATCAAACACTTCAGAGGAGTTTTCATGTCCGACTCGTTACCTTCAAGCGTTAAAAAAAGAGAATGCGGAGTAGTCAACTTGGACGGTCAAGAAAATCCAGGCACGCATTGGATATGTTACCACAAAAACGACAATGATAAAGCATTCGTTTTCGATTCTTTCGGAGGTGTTCCACCTACAAATTTAATTCATTATCTGAAAACGAACAAAACCTCTATATACTACAACGACGAACGCATTCAAAATTTCGGAGACGTGAACTGCGGCCATCTCTGCCTCTCCGTGCTCGCGTTTCTCTCTAAAATAAATAACCCTACGATCGAGGATTTCCAGAAAGCATTGTGGAACCTCAAACAGCATCACTAGGATGGGCGTGTTCCATCTCACGAGCGAATCTTCAATCTTGAAACTCACGCTGCACGACGACATCGTCTATCCTAAATCCGTGGCTCTGCGTGCATTCTACAGCATGTACCTCATACCTAATGTTACGCAGCACAACAACAAAATTAGCGTCGGAAGCGAACACATCGTCGTCACGCCAGGACAATACAATCTTTCCATTTTGCAAGCTCAATTACCCAAAGGCACATACCTTTCTCAAAATTCGGTCACGCACAGAGTGGAAATCCTATCCGCGACGGAGACCGTGGACCTGGGCACCATGGGAGAACTTTTAGGTTTCGAGAACGACACCAAACTCGAAGCTGGCATCAAGCACGTAGCAACCAACATTCCTAAATTCTTGGCCATAGAAACTCTGAACGTACACTGTAACGTGGCCGAAGGTATGATCACGAAATCTTCGGACGGATTGTTAGGAAGTCACAAGCAGACGGGAATCATAGCCACTTTCAAACCAAGTTCCGAGTTCATGGAACCGATCATCTACACGCCCTCTTCGCCGATCTATTTTCCAGTATGTCGCAACCGCATAGACGACATAGAGTTGGTGGTGACGAACGAGAAAAGGAGACGTGGTGGATTTCGCAGGTGCCACTACGACGGCCATCGTGGAGATCAACATATAATAAATAACCATACATGTAAAATGGAGCAAATCGAAAGTTACGAATTGCAATCTTTCCCTCCCAACCGTCGCACGTTCGCCAATCTGAACGAAGCGAACAGGGAGATTGAATACGACGTGGACGTAGGCGACGGGTTCATTCATCCTCACAGAGCGGACCTCTATCTTCAATTCGACGTGGTGAAGAAAGAAAGCGGAGACGCGTTTCCTGCAGCAGCAAACTTGATACTCGTGGACAACTTCGTGCCTCACCTGTTCTCGCAGGTGGAGGTGAGGAAACACAACACCGTCATCGACAGAATAGATTATCCAGGCATCACGTCGACGGCAGTGGGAACGTTGAAATTATCCAAAACGGACGCAGCGTACTACCAGGCCGGGGGATTCGAAGCCGGGACCAAAATATCGACGAGAAGTCACACGGTGCTTTTTCCCATGCGTCTGCTGCCTGGTTTCTTCTCGGACTACAAGGAGATCATGTGGAAGGGGGGACTGAGGATCACGTTTCGAAGAGCGGCCAACGACAACGACGCACTGATGCGATACGCTACTTTGGGTCCGGACGGCACCACGCCGATAGCCAGCACTTTACCCGAAGCAGCCAAGTGCGTCATCCGGAGCATGGAATTGAGAATGCCGGTGGTGGAATACGAAACGAACTACGCCCTCAAGTACAAAGCGGAGATCTTGAAAAGTCCGCAGGTGCCGATTCATTTTCACGGTTACCAGTGCGTGCAGAAAATGGCGTCGGGAAGTCACATGGAATTCGACGTGACGACGCAGTTCAACAACATACAGTTCGACATGCCAGATTTCGTCGTAGTGCTTTTTCAGACCGGGAGGGACAAGAATCAGGAAAAAGATTCCAGCAAGTTCGACGACTGCAAGATCAAGAACGTTTATCTGAAGAACGGTAGGAACGAAGTGTTCCCGCGCGAGAATTACAACCTCGACGTGACCAAAAACGATTACCTCAAACTTTACGAAGCGTTCTCGGCTTACAAACGCGTGACCGAGGGAAGCGTGGACATGTACTACACGCCCAGCGAGTTCAAAGCACGGAGACCCATGACCGTCATCAACACATCTAAGAGAAAGAAGGTTGTGGTCAACGATCGAACCAACATCAAGGTCGTCTGCGAGTTCCACGATGCCTTGCCTGCAGATACTCTGTGCAGTGTCATCCTGATTGCAGAGAAGTCCTTCGCCTACGACGTGAAGAACGAGAGGGTCACAGAGCAGTTTTAACAAGTTTTTAACATCTTTTCTTGCACAAATAAGAATTTTTTTGTACTAGCACAATCAGTTACAATAGCACAATACGAATTTCACTAGTTCAGATCAGTTACAAATGTCAATTTCATTAGTTATCAGTTACAATATCTTTTTTTGCACTATAGCACAAGACAATCAGAAAATTTGCACAAAAAAATTTGTTGTTGTTTTTTTTACACAAGAAAATTAACAATAAAATTTCTTTTTTTATCGTTTCAGATGCTGTCGAAACATCAAAAACACATACACACACTAGAAAAAAAAAAAGCATGCAACTTTATTTGTAACACACACATATTCTCCATCTTCATCAAGAAAATATTATAATAAACATAATTATTTTTATCTATATCTCACAATAAAACTCTATATCCAAAAATATCACAACATCAAATAACACTAGAGTCGTTAGTACACGTTGCATGCATTACGGAGGTCCTCTGTAGAGTTTCATGGAAGTTTGAGAAAAAAAAAACACGTGAAACTCTACAGAGGTGCGGTTGTAGATAACCGCAGCCATTAGAAAACTTTTACTTTTTTGGCTGGGCACCACGCACCCTGGCGAGGTTATAGGGGCCAGGTATCCTAAAAAACAACAATTATTATTTTGTTTGTTTGTTTGCGTCACAATACATAAGCGCGCGCGCGTGTGTGGCACATCGTTTCCCCGAGAGAAGTTTACAAAAATTACGATATATAAACATTGGCCTCTCTCTTTTTTTTTTGGGACTTGGAAAAAATTTGCAATAAGAGGACATCGCCCACCACTGTTGCCAGCCATAAATCTCTCTCTTTTCATCTTACAGCAAAATTGGCATCTCTATTTTTTTTTAGTTGTAAGTAAATTGCCAACACACTCTAGTTAATAATGCTACATATTATACGCACACACGCACACACATACTATATTACCATCCACCCATCTCTCTCTCTTTTACGGCAGTGCGTGTTTGTTGCCGGCTCTCCTTGTTTAGTGTGTGTAGGTTGGCAAAAATTGCTTTATGCACTGTAAGGCAAGCCTCAAGCAAAGTTGCCAGCTTCTTGCTTTAGGTTAGGTTAGGTTAGGTTAGGGTGGGTTAGGTTAGGTTAGCTTAGGTTAGGTTAGGTTAGGTTAGCTTAGGTTAGGTTAGGTTAGGCTGGGTGTTGGCAGCTGTCGGTTGTTTAACTCTTCTCTCTTTCTCTCTCCTCTCTTTTTTTGTAAAAAGCCATGGCAAAAGTACCAGTAGGTTGGCAACCTTGCTTTATGCACTGTAAGGCAAGCCTCAAGCAAGGTTGCCAGCTCCTTGCTTTAGGTTAGGTTAGGTTAGGTTAGGGTGGGTTAGGTTAGGTTAGGTTAGGTTAGGTTAGGGTGGGTGTTGGCAGCTGTCGGTTGTTTAACTCTTCTCTCTCTCTCTCTCTCTCTCTCCTCTCTTTTTTTTGTAAAAAGCCATGGCAAAAGTACCAGTAGGTTGGCAACCTTGCTTTATGCACTGTAAGGCAAGCCTCAAGCAAGGTTGCCAGCTCCTTGCTTTAGGTTAGGTTATGGGTGTTGGCAGCTGTCGGTTGTTTAACTCTTCTCTCTCTCTCTCTCTCTCCTCTCTTTTTTTTGTAAAAAGCCATGGCAAAAGTACCAGTAGGTTGGCAACCTTGCTTTATGCACTGTAAGGCAAGCCTCAAGCAAGGTTGCCAGCTCCTTGCTTTAGGTTAGGTTAGACAAAAAAAAAACCTTGGTGATTTTTTTCGAGTAAAATATTAGCAACACTGCGAGAAAATAGAGCTTATGCCTTACAAGAGCAAACTATTAAGAAGCCTCAAGCAAGATTGCCAGCTCCTTGCTTTAGGTTAGGTTAGACCAAGAAAAAAAAGCTGTAGGTAGGCTGTCGGTTGTTTAACTCTTCCCTCTCTTTCTCTCCTCTCTTTTTTTTTTTGTAAAAAACCATGGCAAAAGCACCAGTAGGTTGGCAACCTTGCTTTATGCACTGTAAGGCAAGCCTCAAGCAAGATTGCCAGCTCCTTGCTTTAGGCTAGGTTAGACCCAAAAAAAAACCTTGGTGATTTTTTCGAGTAAAATATTGGCAACACTGCGAGAAAATAAAGCTCATGCCTTACGAGAAAAATCCATTAAGGCGAGCCTCAAGCAAGATTGCCAGCTCCTTGCTTAAGCTAGGTTAGACCCAAAAAAAAACCTTGGTGATTTTTTCGAGTAAGCAGCTGGCAACACTGCCAGCTTCAGGGGGCTCATGCCTTACGAGAAAAATCCATTAAGGCATGAGCCCCCTGAGCCCCAATTGAGGGCGTTGAACTCTCTGACCTCCACTACTAACATCCCCCAACGCCTCCCGTAATCGCCGCCACTGCTTGAACTCAATGCAGTAGTTATTCTGTCTGTGGCCTAAGGCAGGGAATGTAACTTGAAAGATAAGAGGTTAAATGTTCGTTTTTTTTTAGTAGTTAAGGGTACTACTTACTACCTTCTTGGACCTGACGTTTTTTAATGTTACGGAGGACATATTCTACCCCATACCCCTCGCAGTCACGGCACTGTAATGAATATTTCATTGTCAATTAATTTAACACGCCTTAATCGTTCAACGTATTTGAATCTTTGTAGGTACAGAAAATAAGTTGTAGTCCTCTACTTTCCGAATATTGATGACAGTAATGTATTTTTCAGTTTCTAAGGAAAAGCGAAACGGGCAGACAGGATTCCTTTTACATTATTAGAATTTTTTTATTTTTTTTGGTTTAGCATTCTTTTTCTTCCACTTATGGCAAATTGCGACGTATGAGTGATGCTTTGATCAAATTGATGAAGGAACATTTACAAAGAACACCCCAAGCCCAGAGCGTGATTCCTTGAAATGAAAGGACTAAAGTTGATAGATTAGTCGATTGTAATATTTTACGAGAGTTATCGAATACGCTTCGAGAGAGAGTGGAAACGGCTATGCTTGTTTCAGTAATTGTGTCAAGTCAAGAGTGACCATGTAGAAGCCCAGCAGGGTGTTGGAAGCTAGGAATGGCCAAATCCGGAAAAAAATTTATCCAGATATCGCATAGTTTTCTATCTGGGTATTCTGAAATCCTGATTATTGTGATATAATAATTATCCGATATCAGAATTGTCCGGATTATCCTAGATGCTCGGATATCCGAATGTGTGCATTATCCGGCCGTTGTACGGCCTATCCACATATTCTTTTATGCATCACTTTTGTATTTCACTGTACATATTTTCCACAAATCCTTCATCAAATCTGTTCTATCCGGATTATCCGTTGCGTCCGAAACGGACAATTTGAAATCGGGATATCCGTTATCCGGATTTTGTGACTGTCCCCATTCGAAGCGTATCGCTGACCGGCGTTATCTCAGCCGATGCCTCAACCATGAGAAGAAATTGCAACCCACCGGTCGACAGGGCCTGAACATGAACACCCCCCCCCCCTTGCTGCGGTCCGTATCGATCGCCCGAGGGGGACACCCTGATTACCCCCGGAATGCGGAGAAGCTCATAACATGTCTACTCGTGATAAACTTCCTGCGGACTTTTAATGACGCTCCAGATGAAAGACGCTTTGGATGTTTTGATTCCTGCCGCTTGGTAAAAGTCCGCCTGTGAGGGTAATGGGATGGAGTTTATGCACGGTGCCCCTCTTTGAAAGGTAGAAGAATTCTCATTATTTCGTCGGAGCTTCCGGCCCGAAAAAGAAGCGCCGCCTTGTGTAAACTTCCCAGAGTTTCGACGCAACGGGTTTTCGGGCGCGTGTACGAAGCCTTTTTGACTGTGCGTAAACTTTCAGACGCGGTTACGGGAGGGCTATGCGGTTCTTTCGCACCTCGCGTGTTTCTCATATCGTCGGTGTCTTTTAGGCTGTACGCACAGGGAAAGTCTTTCATTAACCTTTTCCCTCTGCACGGATTTTCCAGTTCCAATAACCTCGTAAGTGAGACGCATTGTTGCCTACCAAAAGTTCGGATCTGCTCTCACAGCTCGGTACGACGCCAGAGGTGCTGAGTTCGAATCCCGACCTGGGCATGGGTGTTCTTTATGAGTGTTCCTTCATCAAATTCATCATATCATCTATCATCCCCATCTTCGCGGTTAGCCAAAACTGGCTGAAAATAAAACAAATCGATCATACACATTGTTACCTAGCCGTCTATAGGCACAAAGATATTGAATTTTCATTTGCCGAGAAATTTCTGTAAGTTTTAGGCTGACAGACTGCAATGAAACCACTCCTCTTCACTGGTGCAAGTGTATATGGAAGGCGCCATCTTTAAAATAAAAAAATGGTGTTTTGAAGCTCACGTGATTAGTGTTGCAGCCTTGATGTCGTTTTGTAGATAACGGTTGATACGAGGGTTACTATTTATATTTTGAGCCTAACAATGAAAAAACAGGAATTTGGCATTGAAAACTGCTTTATTGTTTTTCGAAGTATTCTCCTTTATGGTCAATACACTTTTGCATTCGTTCGAACCATTTGCCAAAGCAATTTTTCCAATCTTCTTGAGACACCTCCATAATATGGTTTTTGAACGCATCAACGGTGTCTTCCGCCGACGAAAATCGTTGTCCACGCAATTTATTCTTGACATTCGGGAACAAGAATAAGTCATTGGGTGCCAAATCAGGACTGTACTGCGGATGACCCATCAATTCGATTTTTTGACTGTTCATAAAGTCGGTTGTTAGACGAGATGTGTGACAGCTGGCATTGTCTTGATGAAGAATGATCCGTCGGCGTTTGTTTGTTTTCCGTATTTGACCGAAGACCTCTGGCAAACAAATTGTTGTGTACCATTCAGAGTTGACCGTTCTACGTTCCTCTAAAGGCACAGTTGCCACATGACCAGTTTTCCCGAAAAAACAGGCGACCATTTGTTTCGACGTGCTTCGAGCGCGAACAACTTTTGTTGGATTGGGTTCATCTTGAAACACCCATACGGTCGACTGCTGTTTACGTTCCGGCTCATATGCATATATCCATGATTCGTCACCTGTTACAATCTTATATACGTCTTTTGAAGCACCACGATTGTATTTATTGAGCATTTGTTTGCACCAATTGACGCGAGCTTCTTTCGAGTTTTTGTCAAATTGTGTGGGATCCAACGAGAACATACCTTTCTTACAGCTAAATGATCATGTAATATTTTATATATGCTGGTGGAACTAATGCCTATGGTTGCCTCAATATCACAGTATGTCACATGACGATCTTGCAGTATTAGGTTTTGCACAGCATCAATGTTTTCTTGAACAACAACTGATTTTGGACGACCTTCGCGAATCTCGTCGGTGAGCGAATGGCGGCCACGTTAAATTCGTTACACCAGCGTTTCACAGTGGCAAAGGATGGGGCTTCATCGCCAAATGTGGAAGTAAGTTGATCGACGCACTCTTGTCTTGATAATCCACGTCGAAAATCGTAAAAAATCATCGCACGAAAATGTTCACGAGTTAATTCCATTTTATTGTTGTCGCGCAATCTCCAGGGCAACATAAACAACACAAATGAAGCTATTGTCAAAACATTTGAAGTACGTTATGGTCAATAATGCCAGACGATTCAGTGCAAAAGTCACATCGCGCGTAACTTCAATCAGTGTTGCCAAGGCTCAAAATATAAATAGTGACCCTCGTACCTCACGTAAGTTTGAGCTGTAGGACACGCGTATAATTTACCCCGCTTCCGTTTTTTTTTTTTTCCCCGAGTGTTTGTAATATGAATATGTTGTCTAACGTGCTGTACCCTTTCCTGAAGCCCGCTTGTAGTGGTAAGATTTTGTCGAATATTTCTATTAATTTCTGGATCCTACGGTTTAAGATGTGTGTGTAAATTTTACTCCATATAGGTAATAAAGAAATGCCCCTGAAATTGTTTGCGTCATTTCTGTCCCCTTTCCCTTTATAAATAGGACAGATTATGGAGCTTGCCCAGTCCTTGGGAAAGTACCCCTCTTTAAAAATCTTGTCCATTAATTTGCTTTGTGCTTCCACCATGTGAATGTCAGTTTCGTTGGCTTTGAAAAATTCCGCCCCAATGGAGTCAAATCCTGCCGCTTTCCCCTTTTTCAGTTTCCTTATCGCTATTTTTATCTCATCGAGAATCGGAACGAAATCCCTATACAGTCTGCCCTACAATTTTTATTGGAGTTTGAAGGTTTTCATTTGACTATTGTAATACAATAGATTCGCTGCAGTGTTTCAGTAAATTTTTTAGAAGTCTGTTTACTCTCATAGCACAAATATCGTTCATTTTTTACACTTGCAATCGTGTCGATCTTTGGGGACAAAATGTTCGGCATCTGCCTGGCGCACATTGTTGATTTTCTGTTATGCTTGATCTTAAGACCTTCGCAAAGATCGACAATCACCACATCCCGTTTCCACGCAACAGAGGGTTGAGAGCTCCTCTTTGACCCCGTCTTTTGATCCCACGTAGCTTACAGCAACGCAACGTTAATGGAACATCCACCTAGGAGCAGCATGCAGTATTGGGAATTCCATCTCGTTAGGGTCCCGAGGCGTTGGTGTTCCGGAGATATTCATGGCCCCCGGTTTCTTTTTTGGAATTCCTCCTTTTATGCGTTTCCTGCCAAAAGGGAGACCGGGAAATTGTCTCCCCGCCTACAAAAGAGCGTCTCGGCGGGATTTGTTTGGCTCGAAGGTATCAGGCGGTGAAGTTCAATGACGCGTCTCTGGAACCTCGGTGCACCTTGTGGAATGGCCTTAATGACAATGTTGGCTGTCGTTAGGAGTTTCTTCCAATTGCTCTAGCGCTGCGACTTTTCTGTTGCACTAGTCTGATTAAAACCGGCTGCCTATTTACAAATCCCACTTGGAAATGGCAACCCGTAGCGTGTCTAATGGCTACAACCAATAGCAATCCTGGAAAAGTCAGGACAATCAACCTATGAGTGGCAGGCTCGAAAAGTTTTGCATCTCATAAAATAGCGTCCAGTTTTATTTGCTGAATAACTTCAACATTTCCGAAATCACAAATATCACTCTTTAGTACTTTGCTCTCAGGTTCCTAGAGGTTAACAACAGTAACCTGTATATTTTAATTAACGTGATATTTGGGTGGGCCCTTTGCTCCCGCCAAGTTACGTCTGTGGTCAGAGAATTATTATTAAAATTACATTTAAAAAAAATGGAAAAGTGAGGGTAAATCCAGAGTTTTTGGTACTTTTCGCGATTTGAGATTTTTCTCTTGCAGTAGCCTATTGATGGGTGATATTAGGCTATATAGTAGGATATTTTCATAATTCATTGTTGTTCATTTATTTTGCACAGCCATGAATATTCTCTTCCATCGGAGTTTAGCACTTAAAACTACACACAGAAGAATAAATGCATCAGCTGAAACAAAAAAAATAAAAAATGCGTCAACTCTGTAACTCAGATCAAATGTTTCTTAGTGCATCATCGAATAAAATCCAGGAAGGTGCATCAGAAAACGCATCAATTGATACATTAAAGAAATGGTCAGCCGCATCATATGATGCACTTTGGAATCACCTTTACAAGCGATATGCCAAAATTCATGAAATTCTAAACCTGATTCTTGACAATGGCCAATGAAAGAAAAAGGACGCTACTGCATGAATCGATACGTTTTTGATGCATCAAATAATTTGTTGCATTATTTGTGTGGGCGTGTGTGTTGTTATTGCTCTACCAAGAAGAGACAAAGCCTACCTCCGTGGCAGAGTGGTTAGCACAGCGCGCTATGACACCAGGAGTCCGGGTTCGAATCCCAGCCTGGGCATTCTTTGTTGAGTGTCCCTTCATCAATTCCATCATATTAGTCATCCTCATCGTTCCGATTCACCAAGAGTGGCAGAAAAACGATGCTAAATAACGAGAACCGAATCGAGAAAAATCCCTGTGGCGCTGGCGTTGAATTTTCAATAAATAAATGACACAAACATAAACCGAAAAGGAATTCACTGCAAATCCACCAAATTGGATTACCCAACACGAACACAGCATCCCCCTCACTTTCGTCCTTTTTTTAAAATCTCCCCAGCTTCCATTCCGGCTGCGGTGCTTGCGGTCAACGGCTGAACGTCATTTTCACACTTGGTGGCAGAAACGCTGCGAAATCTCTTTTCTGAAATTCCTCCCGCCTGGCCAGATGATGAAAGCTTGAGAAACGGAATTATTTATAAAACATCTCCCTGCGACCACGTAGGGAAAGGTGACCTCGTTATTATTCCCCACCGCGAGCCGGTTCCCCGTGTCTTTAGCCTTAATGAATAAATAAGCCGCCAGACAATCATATAGAGGTGAAGCAGGTGGAGGACTTCCTTATTTCGCCGCTGCGTGGCACTGTTGTTCCTGGCTGCGGGGATGCCCCCGTAGTTTTCAAATTAATAGGGAGGAGGAGATGGTGCAATTGAATTAGCCTGTGCAGTGCGGAACGAAGCGACGCCAGTGTTGCCAACACGGAACGCGCTAGAATCACCTGATTATACCTTGTACTCAGGCGCCTCAAAATTCGCGTTTTCATTTTAGCACACTTTTCTGCCAAATGTAGCTAAAATTACAAATTACACCTTTTAAACTAGTGTTTTTATTTGTAGGTCACATGGCCTACGCCTATTCGTGACAGTTTCACACATCGGAAATGATTTTTGAGGAAGTTATGTCCCATTATATCTCGCTCGACAAATACCGATGTTGCGGTTCCCTTCTGACGGTAGGTACAGCGCCATCTTCCGCCAGTACTCCGCGCCTTTCCTCGGTAATGCGAAAAGTTCCGATAGAAGGTGAAAAAAATGTGACAAACATCCATTTACATGCGGTTTCATGTAGATATAGGAATTATTCCATGTATAACGCGCACTATAATTTTCTGCGAGTAAGAAATTGGATAACATGCACATTATACACCCATAGATTATGTTATTCTTCGATTCTTAAGCGCAAAATGTGTTAAAGTAGCAAAAACAGACCAGAATCCGCATTTTATGCCAAATTCGCGTAATTTTGCGATTTAGAAAGTTTACACTATGTCCCGTACGTACAAAAACACTTTTTTTTTTGTAACATTTAACATTTTTCGATGTTAACGGCGTTTGCGAAAAACCCAAATCAACCTAACGTATGTCTAAATTACGTATGCAGTTGAGAAATTAAAAAGGTAATTTAAACTATTTTGATAATTTCCATATCGAGAGTATAATTTGGTATCACCATATTTTCGTAGTCCGCGCGGCGAACTCTTAATTTAATTCTCGAAACATTCAAATCTCGTCAAACGTAGTGAGTTCTTCCTGAGTTGGCAACCGCGAGCGCGTCGTCCTAAAGCCTGGGCAAGTGTTGCAGCTTTGCATACGACCAGGCGAAAATATGATAGAGGAAAAGAGGGGGGTTGGGGGTCCTCGTGGAGTCTGGCGGGTTAAGGCTTCCTTTTCCTGCACCCGTCCCCGAATTGAATAAGTAATGACACCACGGTCATATTTTGGGAATTTCGCGCAGGCGTTTTTCTAATTAGGTTTATTTAGGTCTGGCGGAGGGATACGCTTTTGCGACAAAGCCAGACGACCTTGCATTTCATCGACGGTGTGCACTTCAGTGAGCACTGGAGAGAGTTTATCCTCCCCTATGCACGTACTTGGAAAGTTTCTATAACGTTGACGTTAAAAGCGGCAGAGGTGGGAGAATATCAAGGATATATTCGGAGAATTTCCTCGAAGTTGACAAGCAGTGGGCGAATTAACGGGGGTGCCGGAGATTTCCCCCCACAAAAAAATTTCATACCCGGCAGGTATGTTTTACCCCAACCCCCAAAAAAGAAAATTAAATTAAAAGCATATAGCTGTGGAACAACCACCACTGAAATATCGATTGACTGATTAATTGATTTGGTGTTTTAAGTCCACTTTATTGATTGATTGATGCATTGATTTGGTATTTTAAGTCCACTTTATTTATTGATTGATTCATTGATTTGGTTTAAGTCCACTTTATTGATTGATTTGCTTTATTTCTCTTCGCTTTTGTTCAACTTGTGGCTAATTGCGTAGATGGGGTTGGCTAATGATTGATGAATGGACACTCACAAACATCCATGCCCAGGCCGCGATTCGAACCCGGGACCCCTGGCGTCGTAGCGCGATGTGCTAACCACTCCGCCACCGAGGTTACTTAAAAAATACTTGGGGATAATATTCCCGCGACCCGCTCTCGACCACTGTGTGTAAGTAGTATGCCCTGTAAAAGAAGAACTTTTCGGGAAATTCATGCAATTTTTTTCCCCTGGTTACTACTCTCATTAAATCAATAATTTGCCTCACGAGTAAATGTACATTTTGCAAATTGATTTGCCGAGAACTCACAATGCGTGCTATGAACACGCGTGGGAATGGGATAAAGCACGAGTTAACGACTTGTAAAAGGCCTTTGTAAAAGTCCTACACTCTCCTCTTCCCATACACAACACACGGCTTGGTTCCATAAACGAACCGAGCTCCAGTGTTTACAGCACCATTACCAGTTCATATTTTTTCGAACCCGCCCCTCTCATTGGCCAACGCGTAGCCATTTCCGGCACGCTCGCCCCGTTACGGCGGTCGAGAGATACGTGCCGTGAGGTTTAAATACAGCAGCCGCCAGAAATTATGTATCGCGGATGGAGCTTAACTTGAGCAGCGCGCAGCTCACGTCTCTCGCACAATCCCACCGTTCGCAACACTATCGACACTACACGGTAATCAAATTAGTGTTCCGACGGAGCTAAGAGCCGGACGGGCTAACCGGATGAAGCATACGAAACGGAAACAATGGGATTATATTTTGAGCAGCGTGTTTGCCGCGCCAATCCATAATGTCCCATGCAGGATGTGGCGGTAAGCCTCGTCCATATCTGTTTTCGGATGATCGGAAGGCGTGAATTTTAGAGATGTGTTTGATAACATGCAACGTGTCTACACAGACATACAGAAAAAAAAATATTGTACATTTAATTTATGTATTCTAAAATGTGAATCGTAACTTTTGATACTATGCGTTTTTAATGCATCAGCTGAAAACTGAGCACCGAGATGTATAAAATACACTGGAATCCTTTTTTGTACCTGGATCTAGACTTTAATGCATTTTCTTGCATTTGGTGCTTCGCTGCATCATCAATTGAATCGAGTGGTTTACTATGATGCATTTTTTCTATTCTTATTTTTTTTATTTTTGTAATTAACATCGCATTTCTGCATCTTTTTGCTAATCCCGAAGATGAGGATGAGTGACCGTGTGATGACATTGATGAAGGGACGCTGCCTAGGCCGGTATTCGATCCCAAAACCCCTGGACCTTTCGCCGACGCCAGAATAGTTTGTTTTTTTCAATTTTCCTCTCCTTTGGAAAAACCGCCATGATATTTCAAAATCTGAAAAAATTACATCTGCTTAGAATTCATTCTAGAACATTCACGAGAATGCGGATTGCATTAATAGACTTACGCAGCCACGAAACCATTGATAATATCTAAGCACACCACATGAAGATTGATCTGAATGATCTTGAAGGAATTCTAAGCATAGGGGAGGGTGGGGTAAGTGAGACAGGTCGGGCAAGTGCATCCATCCTAGCTAAATTGTGGACCATGGTAGAAAATGACTCCGCGAGAAGCTAGTTGGTGTCATGGAAGCTCGAAATTCAGTGCGAAGTTGTACGCTCGCTTGAAAATTGACGATTTTATAGGTATATATTTATTTTCGGTGTTACAGGATTATGGTGTTACAGATGTCTACATCCCATTTTGTCAATACATTTTAACACTTGTAATATATTTATTCCATAAATATATCTTTATGAACCTCATATTGGTATCCGGTGAATGTAGCATTATTAGACTCGCATACAGGCGTCGAGTAAATAAAACATGTGGAGTGGGGTAAGAGCGTCCACCTACAATCTTAGACAGTCGCACTTGTACCAAGTTTGATTCACTGGTAGGTTATTTTTTGTTGCGTTACTACAGTTATAGTTTAATTTTAACAACAATGCCCCCATGTGTATTGAGCAGTATGCGTGCTAAATTTTTCGTTCTGGGGAATGCCCACTCATTCCTTTTGCCAGTTAATTTTGCTGTCTGAAGGACTCACCAGCACATTCCATTAATCTGGACACCTGATTTAAGTGATTAAGAACGTTTGTCTGGTGAAAGTTATTTGCAAAGTTTTATTGTTCTATTTCTGTATCTGGCTGGTCTCATTTGCCGTGGGGCAAGTGCGTCCACATGCAGACTTGATTTATTTCAAGTTTTTAACAGAGAAGTTATTTATTTATTTATTTTTTTTTTTTGGTATTTGAACTAGATAAAAATGTTCATAACTGTTCTACGTGTAGCCTGGTAAAAGTTTGTTTCTTCTCAAATAAATAATGTGCGCACTATGACCTTTCTTTTCTTAAGGGGTCTCACTTGCCCCACTCTTCCCTATGCAATTTTTCATATTTTGAAATGTCATGTCGAAAAAATTCGAAAAAACAGCCCTGACGTTAGCCAAATGTCCACCCGAGTCTCTTGGCTTCAAGTCGCGGTCTGCGCATGGGTGTTCTTCGCCAGTGTCCCTTCATCAATTTCAACCAATTACCACTCATCCTCATCGTCGCGATTATCCAAAAGTGGCAGAAAAGCAACGTTGAATAACATAAATACAAACTGAAGATGCCAGCTGAAAGGTCACCTTAAACTACGCAGAAAACCCTATGTGGCATCTCCTTTCCTGTAGATATGCAACTTGATCCTCTTCACTTACCGTACGAAACAAGGTTCTATTATAGCCCGAACTCTTCGTCACACTCCTTGTCCTCCTTGTATTGATCTTCCGTGAGACTGTGCGGTGGAAGATATCAAACGGTCCCTTCAGTCGACCTTTCTTCGGAACATCTTCCTGTCGGTATCGGGCGAACACAATGGAAAGTGCCATTGTCTGCCTTGACAGCATGCAAAGGGTCTGTTCCTTCTCTCGTGAATTTTTTAAAACTTTCGCCGCCGGTTGTTTGCTCTTCCGAGCGACTTTTCATTTCGGCGTCTTCGCTTCTGCTGCCTGTGCACTTATGCACTTCCGCTTGTTATTTGTTTGAGGACAGCACGAAAGGATGTTTGCGATGTCCCTATTAGGAAAAGGCAGGCTCAATTTCAGATCTTCTGTTCTAGAGTGTACTTTATCCTAGTTCCGCATTCTGAATTCGTGGATTCAGGAATCTACGGCCAAGTAGATATAGGCTTCCTGATATGTGTACCAGATTTTTATTACCGAAACTATTGAAATCCTATACTCTAAACTTCTAGACTCCTCTAGCGTATCCGATACTTTAAACTGGTAGTGTACTAGACTCTGGGAGCTGATAATACCATCTTGACACCGGTAGAATTTCATGTAATCGGAATTCTCGTAAAGGTTTAAGTGATGATAATTTCCTGATATGGACAAACGTTGTGCATCCTGTTCTCGAAATTTGGTTGCTGATTCTGAAGTCGAAATACATGGCATGGCAACTGACCTTAGAAGTGAGACTTGCAGTCTTGGAGCGGATATGATATTCTACACTCAGAGAGCGGACATTACAGTCGACACTGCTAGCTGATCTTAGAGGTGAGACTTGCAGTTGAAGTGTAGATTTTGGGAGAGGATTCTGTAGTAAAAACTCATGGTGGCTGATCTTAGAAATGAGGGCTGATCTTGGAGGTGAAGCTAGCAGTTGAAGTGTAGACTTTGGGAGAGGATTCTGTAGTAAAAACGCATGATGGCTGATCTTGGAGGTGAAGCTAGCCGGTGAAGTGTAGACTTTGGGAGAGGATTCTGTAGTAAAAACGCATGGTGTCTAATCTTAGAGGTGAGGCTAGCCGGTGAAGTGTAGACTTTGGGAGAGGATTCTGTAGTAAAAACTCATGATGGCTGATCTTGGAGGTGAGGTTAACAGTTGAAGTGTAGACTTTGAGAGAGGATTCTGTAGTAAAAACGCATGATGGCTGATCTTGGAGGTGAGGCTAGCCGGTGAAGTGTAGACTTTGGGAGAGGATTCTGTAGTAAAAACTCATGGTGGCTGATCTTGGAGGTGAGGTTAACAGTTGAAGTGTAGACTTTGGGAGAGGATTCTGTAGTAAAAACGCATGATAGCTGATCTTGGAGGTGAGGCTAGCCGGTGAAGTGAAGACTTTGGGAGAGGATTCTGTAGTAAAAACGCATGGTGGCTGATCTTGGAGCTGAGGTTAACAGTTGAAGTGTAGACTTTGGGAGAGGATTCTGTAGTAAAAACGCATGATAGCTGATCTTGGAGGTGAGGCTAGCCGGTGAAGTGTAGACTTTGGGAGAGGATTCTGTAGTAAAAACGCATGGTGGCTGATCTTGGAGGTGAGGTTAACAGTTGAAGTGTAGACTTTGGGAGAGGATTCTGTAGTAAAAACGCATGATAGCTGATCTTGGAGGTGAGGCTAGCCGGTGAAGTGTAGACTTTGGGAGAGGATTCTGTAGTAAAAACTCATGATGGCTGATCTTGGAGGTGAGGTTAACAGTTGAAGTGTAGACTTTGAGAGAGGATTCTGTAGTAAAAACGCATGATGGCTGATCTTGGAGGTCAGCTTAGCAGTTGATGTGGAGACGGAGGAAACTGATATTCTAGTAGAATCGTGACAGCCTCTACTGGAAGTGAGATTAGTAGCTGAAGTGTAGACTCTAGGAGCGGATATTATAGTATACACTGAACGACTGCTGATCCTAGAGGTGAGACTGTCAGCTGAAGTGTATACTCTGGGATAGGCTCATACAGTCGAGACTCTGATTTTAGATTTCGTGGTAGCCGATTTTAGAGTTACTCAACTGCAAGACTGTGGAATCTCCGAGTATAGATACATTCTTCATCTGTGTGTACTATCGAACTGTCCAGCGATCAGTGCCGCAAGAAGATGACAGGAAAAAGATTCATCCAGATGCTGCCGGGAGTGTAAAAATAAAAACTTTGGTTGCGAACCAGTTGCGGAGGCCGCTTCATTTGTTTTTGTCTCGCTTTCTTTCCCTTTGTCTGGGACCGAAAACAAGCAAGAGAACAATTAATCAGATGTGACAGTTGCCAAACTGCGGAAAGGGACAAACGGGCAACCCGTGATAAATGGACTCTGCAGCTCGGAGGCAAAGAAAGGATGGCCTAAACCTCGAGATGTCAAGCAGCGCTGGTGACCGAAGGAAGAAACCGAGAAGATTGAAAAAATTATGAAACTGGGTGTTGGAGGAAGCGCGTCCTCTTGCCTGCGTGATCCTGTAATCCACGAGAATTTGAATTGTGCAGAACCCCCAGGCGCTTCGTTCTCGGAGATGACGATACCAATTTCCTCCCTCTGGATTCAGCTGTCAAGCAACGGTTAAAACGAGAAAGGCAACAGCTTTCCTTAACGCGTGAACAAGAAATGAGATTCTGGCGGCCGGCCTTAAAGAACCGACGATGTTTTTAAAAGTGAAGTAGCTACAGTATGTTGCACGCAATGGTTTGAAAAATAGCTTTGACGGTTGTCAGGCTCATGGGATCCTGACGTTCGAAGTTGCAGTTACAGGATTTTAGCCTGGAGGTCACAAGACACGAGAGCACGAGACAAATATAGAAAATGCAGGAGGAACAGAGAGAAGTAGGTATATGGGTAGAGAAAGAAAAAGGAACAAACAAATGGATAGATGGAGAGAGAGAAGGGGGCAGAAAGTATATATGGAGAGACGGAAAGATATACTTGGTTGATTGATTTTCTTTATTTTACTTTTGGCGAATCACAAAGAGGAGGATGAGTGATGATATGATGAAATTGATGTCCAGTCCAGGATTCGAACCAGAGAACCCTAGCGTCGTTGCGCTCTGTGCTAACCACTCCGCCACGAAAGTCGTCAAGAAATACTTCGTTTGTTTCCTTGATTTTTGTTGTAAGTTCACTTTACCGACCTACAGTTTAAAGTGTGATCCGAACCGCTGTGCAATGTGCCTCCACCGGGTATCGAACCCGGGGCTCCTTGGACATGGATCGCTGGAGAAAGATGTACACACACACACACACACACCATCACACGCACACATACATATACGCGAAGAGAGAGAAGAGGGCCACAGGGAGGTGTATACAGAAAATATATACCTATGGAGGGAGAGAGGATATACTTTAGATCTATGGATATACACTGGGAGAAATAGAGATGGAACAAATTATGCGTAGGATGATATGAAGATGTAGGGGGGAGTGAGTATGAGTAGTATATAAGTGGACAATTATATAGAAAGAGAGATTTATATATAAGTGGGCAATTAGAGATAGAGAGAGGGAGAGATGGATAAATATACATGGACACAGAGTGAAAGAAAGAGAGAATGAGGAAACTCATAAGCAAAAATGCAAATGAAATCATTGCGAGAGTTTTTTTCTCTCTCTTTTCTGAACTTCTGCATTCCCAACCTCACCCCTCTCAGGTTCGTCCGTTAGATCCTGAAGGCAAATATGAATGTAATTTAGTGGGCTCCGCGATGAAAAATAAATAATGATAAAAAAAAGACGTGCCCAGTAAACAGCGAACTCGGAACTTGGAGGGAGAGAATGAAATTGGCATTCCGTTTCCATTAGCTTCTTTTTCTCCGGCCAGGTAACCATGGCAACCATTATGCTTACCCGAACATACAGCACTGTTATTACGACTCGAAATTTCTCCCCTTCCCAACTTTTTTTTTTTTAAGGCAATGACGACGTCTGCCTATTGAGATTCGTATCGTACAGAACAGGAACATTGGAAGCGCTATTGCATTTTTCTAAGCAATTTTGCGCCATCTCTTTCTAGTGATCATAATTTTTGCACTTGATGATTCGTTGGAATTCTGCGTGTGTTGTTTTCTTGGTAGGTGTGAGCCAGTGGCGCAACCACAGCGTGGTATTGCCCCCTCCAACCTTCGACGGAAGTCAAATCTAGGGGGGGGTCAAGCATTGTCGGCTAAGGGCACCTGCAGGGGGGACACAGAGGAGAATTGCCCCCTTCGATGATTTCAAATTTTATGCAAATAAAAGTACATTTCGTAACGGGTATGTCACATGCCGATCACGCACATCATCAACATTACTGGTAACAACAGACGTGAGATTCAAGCATCCTTGAACATTGACATGAAAGCAATACATACGATTTTGCGTGGTCATCCGAACGTATGGAAACTTTCAAGCCGTTGGATCCCACACAACTTGACCGAAGCTCAAAAACAGGCTCGTGTAAATTGGTGTAAAGGAAAGCTCAAAAAATTAAACCGAGGCAAGTCAAATTTGGTGTACTACATCGTTACAGGGGACGAAACTTGGATCTAGTCATACAAACCCGAAACTAAACAGAAATCCACTGTTTAGGCGTTTCAAAGTGAGCCGAAACCAACAAAAGTTGTTCGAGGAGTGCTGCCAAGCAAATGATTGCTTGTTTCTTCGGTTATGCCTTACATGTGGCAACAATGGCTTTAGAAGATCGAAGGACTGTAAATGCTGAGTGGTATACAACAATTGGTTTGCCAGAGGTCACCAATGAATTGCGTAAAACAAACCCAAATCGTCGCATTATTCTTAACCACGACAACGCCAGTTTCCACTCAGCACACCAAACTGTTGATTTTTTGTTCAGCAAATATGTCGAATTAATATCTCATTGTCCGTACTCACCTGATTTATCACCTAATGACTTCTTTTTGTTCCCACACATGAAAAATAAGCTTGTGTCGCCTGAAGCAGCTGTTGACGCATTCCGGACAGCGGTTTGTGAGGTATCAGCTTCAGAGTGGAAAGAATGCTTTCAAAGTTGGTTTGAGCGTATGCAAAAGTGTATCGATCTTAAGGGTGAATACTTTGAAAAACAATGCCATTTCCAGAATTTTACATGTCTTTTATCATATTGAGTGGAGAAACTTTTCCAGCAGCCCTCGTACATATAGCGCAGAGTTCAATTTACTTAACGGACTGTACAGAGTTCTATTTGGTTCGTTTTAGCTGAACGGGTCATGCAGAGTTCGAATTCACTGACTGGATCATACATAGTTCGATTTAGTTGGACGTAACATACAAAATTCGATTTAGTTGAACTAACCATACGAAGTCCGATTCATTTGTGCAGTTGAAACGATATCTATAGAATTATTTTCAAGTGATTCACTAGTAGTTCACAGAGAATGTGATTTATTTGAACGATTCACTAGAGTCGGATTCAGTTGGGAGCGAGTAATCTTTCTCGAACAGTTCATCAGAACGAATCTCTTCTTCCGTCACTTCTTCCAAAAAGATGGAACGCTTCATTCTCGAATGGAAGAAACGGACATTGGGTAGATGCATTAGTCAGTGGCCCTCGGTTCCTTGGGACCATTTTTATTTCTCACTTTCCTCCTTCCCGCCCTTCCGAAGCGAGGTAAGATGAAGGGCTGCGGATAAAGGTCGAGATGTATATCATTGCAGACTCCAACTTGCATCATTATTTCCCCCGCTCGTGGCGGAACGTGACGAGGAAACGCCAGCAGACGAGGGCCACATGATCAGCATGCATCCCTCCGCCGCCGGGAGATTGAGGGCTTCTACGGCGGTATTAATATTTTGTTAGGGTGGTGTTGTGGACATCTGCAAAACTTCAAACCTGCTGGATTGGTATTTGCACCGACACCTCTGCCGTAGTCTTATGTCCCCTCCCCCCTTACAAGAAACGGCCATCGAGGAATGCCATTTATCACGGACTGTAACTGAAAGCGAATTTTTTCCCAAAATGTCCCACAATTCCCCTTTCGAGGAGACAATTGCACCTTCCGAAGAAAATTACCCTCTCTTTTCAAAGGTAAATCCCACCTTTCTGCGAAAAGTTATTTTCTAAGTCTCAAGCAAAACTCAAGTTCCTTACCTTCCCCTTAGAATACGATCATTGACCTTTATCGACCCTATGTCATCAATAAAAAAAAGAAAGGGAGAGAAAGAGAAAGAAAGGGAGAGAGAGAGAGAGAGAAAGAAAGGAAGAGAGAGAAAGAAAGGAAGAGAGGGAGAGGTAGGGAGGGAGAGAGAAAGGATGGAACAGAAAGAAAGAAAGGAAGAGAGAGAGAAAGAAGGGAAGAGAGGGAGAGGAAGGGAGGGAGAGAGAGAAAGAAAGGAAGGAAGAGAGAGAGAAAGAAGGGAAGAGAGGGAGAGAGAGAAAGAAAGGGAGGGAGAGAGATATAAAAGAAGGGAGAGAGAGAAAGAAAGAAAGAGAAAAAGGGAGAGAGAAAGAAAGAAAGGAAGAGAAAAAGGGAGAGAGAAAGAAAGAAAGGAAGAGAAAAAGGGGAGAGAGAGAAAGAAAGAAAGTGAGAGAGAGAAAGAGAGAAAAGTGTGAGAGAGAGAAAGAAAGGAAGAGAGGGAGAGGTAGAGAGGGAGAGAGAGAAAGGATGGAACAGAAAGAAAGAAAGGAAGAGAGAGAGAAAGAAGGGAAGAGAGGGAGAGGAAGGGAGGGAGAGAGAGAATGAAAGGAAGGAAGAGAGAGAGAAAGAAGGGAAGAGAAGGAGAGAGAGAAAGAAAGGAAGAGAGAGAAAGAAAGGAAGAGAGAGAAAGGGAGGGAGAGAGATATAAAAGAAGGGAGAGAGAGAAAGAAAGAAAGGAAGAGAAAAATGGAGAGAGAAAGAAAGAAAGGAAGAGAAAAAGGGAGAGAGAGAAAGAAAGAAAGAGAGAAAAGTGTGAGAGAGAGAAAGAAAGGGAGAGAGAAACAAAGGGAGAAAGAGAGAAAGAAAGGAAGAGAGAAATAAAGGGAGAGAGTGAGAGAAAGGAAGGAAGGGAGAAAGAGAGAAAGAAAGGAAGGGAGAAAAAGAGAAAGAAAGGAAGGGAAAAAGAGAGAAAGAAAGGAGAGAGTGAGAGAAATAAAGGAGAGATTGAGAGAAAGAAAGAAAAAGAGAAAGAAAGGAAGGGAGAAAGAGAGAAAGAAAGAAAGAGGGAGAGAAAGAAAGGAAGAGAGGGAGAGAAAGAAAGGAAGAGAGTGAGAGAAAGAAAGGAAGGGAGAAAGATAGAAAGAAAGAAAGGAAGAGAGAAAGAAAAGGAGGGAGAGAAAGAGTGAGAGAGAGATAGAAAGAAAGGGATTGAAACTCGAGAGACGTGGAAAACGGAATAAAAGGTAAAACAAAGAACAGTAGAGAAGAGAGAAATTTTCAACTCGAGAGAGAGTATTGAAGATGATATACGCGTAGATGCTAATACATAGGTAGATATACATAATTTTTGTTATTTAGCGTCGCTTTTCTGCCACTTTTGGCTAATCGCGAAGATGCGGATGAGTGATGATATGATGAAATTGATGAAGGGACAGTCGCAAAGAAGACTCACGCCCAGGCCAGGAATCGAACCCGGGATCCCTGGCGTCGTAGGGTGCTAACCACTCCACCCATCCTCATCGTAACAGTCATTGTGACATTATGGGGGGAGGGTGGATTTATGGCCCACTTACATTTACAACCTCGGGCATTTGTGGAGGTGATGTGATGAGCACCACGCTCCGGCCGCCTTTACCCCAGGTACTCGTTTATTAGAGCCCCAAAGGCTCTCCTTGCAGGGATATTGATGGAAAATATCCCACCCCGGGAATCAAACCCTACGCCCTACGAACTGGCTCTAAATACCTGGTTAGTCCGCGAGAAGACTTCTGTACACGTGACCCTTGAGACAATGTAATTTCAGCACTAGTTCGCTTCAAGCAAAGATAGGGATCACACTAGAAGTTCGTGCATGGGAATTTGACTTTTAAGGTTTGCATGAGAAGTGATATTGTAGCTCTAAGTGCTAGTTTAAGCATCTCATTGCAAATACCTCGTTCTGTAATGCGTTTTTCTTTTGTTTCAGGTGAGTCAAACTTCCAGTGCCACGTCTCGGTACACTCGTAAGGTAAAGGTTAGTGTAGATTATAAGCTGTCTCTCGGAACTTAAAAGTTAGTGATGTTGAAGTGACTCACGATTGGGGGTAACTTGTTGTTGTAATCTCCACCTTTTGCTCTTTTGTGACATTTTCAATATCTGGGTAGAATGTATTTTTGGAAGTTTAGTAACGATAGTCGCAGTGGCGTGCACAGTGGGGTTGGTGGGGATCATATCTCCCCCTTTGGCCCAGTATCACTAAAGAAAATGAACGTCAATGTCAAGTAAAGCTGGCAAAATGAGGGATGACTACTAAAAAAGATAGTTAACCTCCCGCGTTTCGAAAATCTTGGGGCCTCAACAATGGCGAAGTGGTAGCGTCATCGCCTTGTAATCAAGGGGTCCCGGGTTCGATACCCTGTGGAGGCAGATATTGGTTCGGATCGCACTTTAAACTGTAGGTCCAGTCCCAATTAACCTTAATGTGCATAAAGTGGACTTAAAATACCAACTCAATCCATCGAAAATCTTGGGCACTCAATGATACGAGACATGCAAGCCAAAAAAGGGGGACTGTCCCGTATTTTACGGGACGAATGGGAGACTTATCTTTCCCACTTCACGTTGAATTATCAGCATACGCCACTGATTCACAGGACCGGACTTGTGCTACATTTTTGTGCGAAAAGTGAAATCCATGCGTGGGATTTCAGAACATGCTTTCCCTGCACACACACACACAGACACACACATATCCGTAATCGCTATTGAGCCACGATTCCATCCCTCCATTGTA
The DNA here is from genome assembly GCF_977018435.1 of Lepisma saccharinum. Taxonomy (NCBI): domain Eukaryota; kingdom Metazoa; phylum Arthropoda; class Insecta; order Zygentoma; family Lepismatidae; genus Lepisma; species Lepisma saccharinum. Next base: position 4,067,143 of record NC_139235.1, read on the forward strand.
AGGTACACGTTTTGTGGTTCCCCACCATCTGACATTTCCCATGCTGCCATTCGAAGCGGACAGACAAGGGGATGCGGGGATGGCGCGGGGAAGCGTTATGCTTAAGTTGGTGACATTTTGCATGTGTGGTGTAAAATTTACGACGAACTTGTTCTGGGGAGGGAGGAGAAGTGGTGCGCTCGGGTGGGGTTACAGCACCAAAAATGCACCATTGGCGCCTCTGCCTTTATTTGAGCGTGATAATGCATTTTAAATCCCCTGGCAGTCGGTCCTTTTGTGGAAAATGTTTCCGCCAGGAGCGAGTAAGCGATTGCAATTAGTTGAAAATGGTTCCTATTACTTTTGTGTCTATGTGTGTTGCGCGTCTGACAAAAAAAGCAGTCAGCCGTTGTACTGAAGTTCGCTTTATGTTCGGATGGGTAAATACATGTGGGAGGAGGGAGTGGATGGGTATGACTCAAATGTATACTTTCAGAAGACACTTGGCAGACTCTGAGTGTCGTCTCGTGTTGTGTTTGTCTCGTTCTCGGCCTCGTCCTCGTCTCGAGATACATACTATGAATATATATGCAGGGTGTCACCGAACATTCATACCGGCGAGGCAAAATTATATTTTCTCTTCTGCTTTCCTGTTTGACGTTTCGTTTCGAAGCTATGAGCCCTTGAACAAACCGAAATATATCATGGGGATATGCAACCACACATCACAACCTCACAATTCCCTTCGTTATTAGCAGGAAACCGGGTTCGAATCCCGGCGTGGGCATGGGCGTTCTTTGCGAATGTCCCTTCATCAATTTCTTCGTATCATCACATCCTCATCTTCGCGATTAGCCAAAAGGGGCAGAAAAGCGAAATAAAGTAAATAAAGTGGATCAATATTAGCAGAGAACGGATTTATATGTAAACACATATCTTCATATGGTGCTGAAATCAATGTTATATTGTATCATCTTTGCAAATTGTGGTATGTTAGCTCTAAAAATGCCATTTTTAATTTCCATATTTTGAAACATTTCTCGACATATATTCCATATTCGTGATACCGTGGAACCACACGCAAAAGAACCTGCACATCATACTCCCACGTGGAGGGGAGGGGCAGAGTGGAGCATTCTTCCTTATCAGGGTGTCTAGAAGGAAGTCAAGAAGAAGTCAACAGGTAGGTCAAGAAAGCCAAGAAATTATGCTTGTGGTCAAGAATTTTTGCTATTTTTTTTTACAGTACAGTGAATTTACTGGGATTTGAAAAAATGGAATATTTAGAAACCTAAAATTGTGGTTAAGACCTGTTCACTTTTTTCTTAAGAAATAGAAAAAAGGTCAAGAAAAATTAAATAAAGGTCACGAAAAAGTCAAGAATTTTGGATTTGTTATTTTGGTCCGAGTTAAACGGATGGAGGAGAAGATGGCGCGAAGGATTTTGGCCGAAGGTTCTTTTGTTTGTGGACGCTATTACTACAACTTTCCCTCATTGTGTTAAATACTAGGAATTTCCGTTCTTAAGTATTCTGTCAGTTTTGTTCTCTGTTTATTTCAAATCTTGACAATAGACAATGCATCTTATTCTAACAATCTTGTCAACAATATACAATACAAGCTTAAGCTTTCCCGGTGAAATCTACCGCATATTTTGAATATATTCCCATAACGTCATGCGAAACTGAACACAGTTTCAGTCAATACAAATCTGTCTTCAGGGACAACATGAGTTGATTCACATTTCAGCTCTGTAAAGGAATTAGAACAAGAAATAAAGCACATTTTGTATTAGAATTTTGCAGTACAATTAATGCCATTTAAGCCTAATGCATTTTATTTAGTTGGGCAGGCCGCTTATGATGGTTGAAAATTGCAATTTTTCACCATCATAAGTCCATATTCTAATTCTATATTTTGATTATAATAATTAAATATATATTTACACATGTAACACGTTTATAGTTCATGTTAATCGATTTTTCAAATTATACCAAAATCTCGAAGGAGACCGACTGAGGCCTCCACGATGGTGTAGTTGTAGCGTCGTCGCCTTGTAATCAAGGGGTCTCGAGTTCGATACCCGGTGGAGGCACATAGTGGTTCGGATCCCACTTACTGTACGTCCAGTCCCCATTAGCCTTACTGTGCACAAAGTGGACTTAAGACACCAAAGAAATCAATCAATCAATCGAAGAAGACCGAGAGTCTCGGACAGTAATCTCGGCCTCGTCTTTCGAGTTTACGGAGTCTTATTTCTAGCAGTATCTGACAGTACTCGAGTCAAGGTAGTTCCCAAGCAGTAATCGGGACCGACTGCGCTGAAGCCCATTAGCGGGTCGGAGCAAATTCGATAGAAACCAAGAGCGTGGTTGAGAAAAAGGTAACTACTCCTTCTCTCTTTTCCAAGATTTCGCTCCCACCTCGTTGCCAAAGCTGGCCGTAGCTATGAAATTTCATTGCGGGATTGAATTACGTGCGAAGGTTTATTTTCCCGCGCTTGCAATTTCATTGTGTTTAGTGGAGCAGCAGTCGAAGGAAAAGTTATTTTTCGCTCCACCGTGTTCTTTTTCCGCCCGTATGCTTGGATGGCCTCTTCGTGCTCCCCCTCAAGGTTCATCTTGATTGTTTATTCATTCTGGTTTAGCGCCGAGGCATCAGGCTACCGATGCGGAAGCCATTTGCGGTTCTACTCTTTCGAGGCCTCAGCTGTTAAGGCTTAAAATGAAGCTTCAAGCAATTTGAGGAACCTACAGTATGATTACTTTCGTAACATTCCTTGTTGTTCTCCGTTTGCAGCTTGAGGGCGAGTCTCGCCTTTCGAAGCCGCCTATCGCCAGCGTGGATCTCGGCGGTTCGCTGACGTCACTTCAGCCCATCGCCAATCGTTCGGTTTCCCGCGCAGGCTCCGTGCAGTGTTGCCACATGAGGGGAAATTTTATGAAAAATATAAAAAATGATAAATTCAAAGATATATTAAATTCAAATCCACTAGAGTGTGAAGTACATCTTTTGTCGCGTAATTTATCTTCTTCCAAAGCGAAGTATAACTAAAACTTCATAAATTTGGCTGGGTAACAATTAATATTTTTCCATTGTTATCGAACTTTTAACATTACTGTGATAACATGGGTAGTATAAATCTAACGATTGTATAACCTTTCTTGTTTCGTATACTTATACACTTTGCTATCAACAGTGTTTATTATCTGTTATTTCCCCTCCTTGTTTTCATCCGTTCAGTCAAGCGTGATGTTTCTGTCAATAGATATTTCCTGTAAGTCAATGGAAATAGTAATAATTCTTCTTCTACGACTACTACTAACATTAATTATAAATAATAATAATAATTTATTTGTTGATAGTCAATTTTTTGCAAGATAAATGTAAAAGGGCAAATTTTGTAACTTGAGAAGAGGAATGATGTTTTCTAATCCTGGCAACAGTGACTGGATGACGCTTATAGGCTCGCTGTCTGCGCTTGCGTAGCTAGCTGGTGGCTTCGTGGAAATAAACTGACTCTACCAGACGCTGGTAGGGAGCTCAAGTACCATTAATGCCAGCATATCTAGTGTTAACGGATACATAGCAACTTGTGTCCTACAACACGATAAGAGACAGGTTTTTTGAAACAGTAAATCTCTTTACAAGCAGCACCATACAAACACACACAACGTTACAAGGTGAAATACTTAACTTGTAACTTCTGATCCACGCATTGTGTTAGACATTCGTGGAAGCCTTCTTCTCAACTCTCTCTTCAAAGCTCATCAGGCGTCAGGGAAAGAGATTGCTTCTACACGGGATAAAGGAAGCCGCCTAATAGAAGATCCTTGTGTTTTTATTGGTCTCTGCTTAGCTTCGTCTGTTTTCTTCATTGTATTGCGCTCTTTTTTTCCTTTTAAACTTCTGATGTTTTTTTCGCCATGCACTCCTGTCTCCTCTAGAACATTTCCGCTCTTCTCTCAGCCGCAAGTTGCTGTGACGTCGGTAATTAGTTGTGAGCAGAACGCTTTTTTGCAAGCAGATTTCCTGTTAGAATGCAAACTGTTTTCCTCACCAAAAGTAAGCTGGAAATAATTATTGTGTCCTAAATCAGTTCGATACAGTCCAAGGTTAAACTACACTGCGAGGTCAACTGATCTGGGTTCGAACTACGCATGTGCAATTATTTCTTTGTTTTTTCATCTGTTTTATTACCCTTATCTTTGCGATGAAGTTCAACAGGCAGCTTCTTCTTTTTTAACCGCTCGTCTCAAGTAAAGTTATTTCCTTTGAATCCGGCCCTCTGGATTACTTCCTGCTTTAATCCTTCAAATCTCTCCTTTCACCTCACCCTGGGTGCCATGCAAGCAGATTATATTTGCGCCGGAATTACGAAAGGGGGGTTTCACATAATTTATATTTTTTAGTCCGTGGTTCGTTTACACATGTACAGCAAGTGAATAAACAACTGGTTTTAAATGGACAGTACCGTATTTTTGGAATCATAACATTTCTAGTAGGATATATTGGTTTATTATACGTAGTTATATATATACATATTTACATACTGCTTCCATGTGTGCATTTACATAATCAACCAATTTCTTTAATTCAACATAATTGTGAACCTATGGCTTACACCATCGGCACTTCCTTTACCACAGAGTTAGCATAACTATCTCTGCGGGCCTACCCTCAACTTAAACGATATTCCGTTCATTACAAATGCGTTTCCTTACACCTTTACTTTTTATTTTGTTCATCAATTATTCAACACGGAAATATCCAAATATTCAAGGCTTTTTCTAAAAGGGGACTTGGGACAACAGCAGGGTTGGCTTACACCAAATGCTACATTGTTGTGTTCAGTCTAGCCACCAAAAGTGGACTAAACTCGAGGAGACGTTTCTCGTCGTCGATCAGTTGGGAAACACTGTTTTTTTGCAAAAGCCCAATTATCCTATTTAATAGTCGGGGTAAATGTCCGTGAACGTGGACCCCGTAGCACAGAAAAATTCCAGTGCAACGGTCTTTTGAAAGACATCTAGTTCCCCCAACCGGGAATCTAAAAAAAACAGGGTAATCTAATATCCAGTAAAGTATAATCCAATAAGCACATACACTTACATGCAATAATAACATAAAAGTACACTCATGGAAACATATTACTTAACCCTACACCTTGTAGCTGGCCAGCAATTAATTAATACAATATAACAAAACCAGTAATGGTCAATCCAACCATTACACGTACGCACCCAATTTTTTCCTCTCGCTTAATTTTTCCTTCATCACTTCTTTCCTTCTTCGTTGTGCTACGGCGGGAAGGCAAAGGTACTGCACTGTAAGAAATGACTGAATAAATAACGATCTAATTTTCGCTGCCATCCAAATACCGTTAAAAGAAAACCCCATCGTGACCGTTTTCAAACTAAACTGCTATCACATAGTTGCCCTAATTAATGATTTTTGAGTGATTGTTTTATAAAATTCTAGAGAGAGAGAGATAGGGGGGGAGGGGAGGGGGAATTTATGGTATAACCAAGTGTAATTATTATTCATCTTTATGCTTGATAAAAGATTTAAGTTCAAATAGAAAACGGTTGTGTACTTCTAAAAACAAGATAATTAAAATTCCGTTAATTAGGAACGTAAAATTCACGTGGACGGAATGTACATATATTTATTAGATATATGTAAAATATTGTTTGTGCCAACCTTGCCCCCTCCCCCCCCCCACGAATTTATTTTAAATTGCCACCTTTGCTGTGTATGCAGGATGAAATTTCGTTTCTCCCAGAGTTCGTCGCGTCGAAACAAAGCGTCAAACTACGAGAAATTCTCATTGAGAAAAAGTTGCGTACCGTGGCTGGTTTGAAGGTTTGTGTAGTGACAAGCAGTATATGTTGTTTATACCATGTACATCTAGAATGACACAGCCACTTACAACTTGAAGTGAGACCGAGATATGGCCAGCTTCCTGAAAGATCCCCTTTTTTTACGCGGGGATTTTTCCATCCCCCCCAAACGGCAACACTGTTCCAAAGGGGCTCGACTCTATTAGTATGTCATATTGTCCGAGACGACCGTGTGTGTTGCAGAGGAAAGTACCGGAACATGTGACGTTGACATCTTGCCACGTGGTCTCCACCCTCGGCTCCCACGTGCACCAAAGAACCAAAATAAACGTCGGCGCGGAGGGCGAGAGATTCCAAGGAACTTGAAACTGGCGCCAACAGCTGTCTTCGGCGGTTTTACCCTTCCGCGTCCTGGCGACAAACATGTTAGAGCTTCCAGCGAGTGGTGCCAACTTCTGAGGCACGGAAAAACCGTATAAGATCACCTTTTTCAAGAAGAATTATATTAATATGTTTGTTTGAGTGGATTCTGAATGCGTCATCACAAGTTGACTGTGCATGCTCGGTTGGAGGAGGAAGGGCGACCAATCCAAGGATGGACATTCGAATCGGAAACCCGGGATCCGATATCCGAATCATGACCACTCGGGATCCGATATCCTAATCCCAATTTCTGAATCCGATGTCCTAATTCTTATCCCTGAGTCCGATGTCCGAACCCAATCCTTGGGTCCGATATCCGAATTACTATCCCTGAGTCCGATATCCGAATTCCTATCCCTGAGTCGGATATTTGAATTCCTATCCCTGAGTCCTATATCCGAATTCCTATCCCTGAGTCCTATATCCGAATTCCTATCCCTGAGTCCTATATCCGAATTTCAGTCCCTGAGCCCGATATCCGAATTACAATCCCTGAGCCCGATATCCGAATTCCTATCCCTGAGTCCGATAACCGAATTCCTATCCCTGAGTCCGATAACCGAATTCCTATCCCTGAGTCCGATAACCGAATTCCTATCCCTGAGTCCGATGTCTGAATTCCAATCCCTGAGTCCGATGTCCGGATTCCAATCCCTGAGTCCGATGTCCGGATTCCAATCCCTGAGTCCGATGTCCGAATTCCAATCCCTGAGTCCGATGTCCGAATTCCAATTCCAGAGTCCGATGTCCGAATTCCTATCCCTGAGTCCGATGTCCGAATTCCTATCCCTGAGTCCGATGTCCGAATTCCTATCCCTGAGTCCGATGTCCGAATTCCTATCCCTGAGTCCGATGTCCGAATTCCTATCCCTGAGTCCGATGTCCGATTTCCTATCCCTGAGTCCGATGTCCGATTTCCTATCCCTGAGTCCGATGTCCGATTTCGTATCCCTGAGTCCGATGTCCGAATTCCTATCCCTGAGTCCGATGCCCGAATTTCTATCCCTGACTCCGATGCCAGAATTTCTATCCCTGACTCCGATGCCCGAATTCCTATCCCTGAGTCCGATGCCCGAATTCCTATCCCTGAGTCCGATGTCCGAATTCCAATCCCTGAGTCCGATGTCCGAATTCCAATCCCTGAGTCCGATGTCCGAATTCCAATCCCTGAGTCCGATGTCCGAATTCCAATTCCAGAGTCCGATGTCCGAATTCCTATCCCTGAGTCCGATGTCCGAATTCCTATCCCTGAGTCCGATGTCCGATTTCCTATCCCTGAGTCCGATGTCCGATTTCCTATCCCTGAGTCCGATGTCCGATTTCCTATCCCTGAGTCCGATGTCCGAATTCCTATCCCTGAGTCCGATGTCCGAATTCCTATCCCTGAGTCCGATGTCCGATTTCGTATCCCTGAGTCCGATGTCCGAATTCCTATCCCTGAGTCCGATGCCCGAATTTCTATCCCTGACTCCGATGCCCGAATTTCTATCCCTGAGTCCGATGTCCGAATTCCAATCCCTGAGTCCGATGTCCGAATTCCAATCCCTGAGTCCGATGTCCGAATTCCTATCTGTGAGTCCGATATCCGAACCCAATATCTGAGTCCGATGTCCGAATTCCAATCCCTGCTTGCTGCATCCGAATCCCAATCTCTGGGTCCGATGACCGAATCTGATATTCGAATTTCACAATTTCACCCCGGTCTTCAGTTTAACGGCATCCAAAAATACAGCATGGTTTTCTACTATTCACGGTTTGTTTTTCGTTCCTTTATCAAAATCAACAAGAGTTAGTGACTTGTCGCTGCAACTGGCAACGCTGCTCCTAACCCCAAGTAGAAGAAACCCTTGGATTGTTTGTTTATAGAGTCATATGGCCACCCCTTTAATGCTCTTCTGTGTCGATGCTAGAGATATGAACTCGGCGCGGATGTTGAGCAGATCTGCGTTTCGTGTATTTGTCCACTTGCCGCGTCTTCATCGAGTCGTCTCTTTTTTTCCTGCTTCGTGGTGAAACGTCATTGAGAGGTGAGAAAGCAGGTGCCGATCGTAGCGAGTAAAATGTGATCGCAATGGTTTTGTAGTGAATACTTTTTTTACACCTCATTTTGTACATGGATTCTGTCATTTACGGAATAAACCTCGTATCTTCACGATAGTGTAGTCGCTAACGCTTTCACCTTGTAATCTAACGTCCCCGAGCTCGAACCCCGGTGGAGGTACATTGCACTGTACACTGTAGGCCCAGTCCTGATTATCCTATCAGCCGATCTTCGTTGCAGGTTGGTTATCACAGCGCGCTACGACGCCAGGGGTTCCGGGTTCGAATCCCAACCTGACATGAATGTTTCTTGTGTGTGTCACTTCATCTATTTCATTATATCATCACCCACCTTCAGTGTCGCGATTAGTTAAAAGTAGGATCTATACGTAAACAGTACTTTAAAAGAAAAAGTAATATTATTTGCGAGTTCGATCTGCGCATCTTTAGATCCACTTTATGCTCAGTCTAATCAGGGCTGGAACTATAGCTTAAAATTGGATCCGAACCACAGTGTGCTCCCACCTGGTATCGAGACGGTCCCATTATCACTACGTCATCGGGATACCCTATTATAATTCTTGGTAGGCTATTGTAGATTATTTTGTTATTCTGTTTGTTTTTTAAATTTATGCGTGCTAAGGCTAACCGCACCCAAAAAGATGAACGACGAATACAATAGATTGATGAATGACAACAAAATCACATTCTTGTCTAGTCCACGAGTAGAACCCGGACTTTAGGAAATGAGATCGTGATACGACCAATCAACTCGTTCGGCAACCGATCTGTCAGGATACTTTCTACACGAGTCCGGATAACTTGCATTGCAACACGACATCGCGCCAGCTCATAATTCCCCTTCCTGAGGTCAGGTTCTTTTTTGGCGATTAAAAAATGCTATTGTACTTTACTATTCACCCTATTCGCGAGACCTGGCACATTAAGATGACGCCTGTGTTGAATCAATTTTTTATGGGCATTTTTAAAAGCATGTAGCTTTTTAACAGTTCTCGCATGGAATATCCACTGAATTTTCCCTGTACACTGGAAGCATCGTAGCACCGATGAGAATATTTATGCGAGACATGCTGTTAACGTTAATCTAGTGGATGTACAAGGCGTTTGAATAATCCTTCCGTTTGTTCTGTGGCTAGGTGACATGACGTCATACATAATGGAGATCCAGTAGGAAGATTCTGGACCAGGTTTCCGTGGCACGGCGCAAGGCTCTGCCATCTGACGTGCAGCGAGATCCCCCTCTACGTGATCCACTTTCCTCCGCGTCTGCTGAGTTTAAGCAGTCACGCAATGTTTAGCGGGTAAATATTTATTTCACGCGATGTGGAATAGTTTTACGGAAGAAATAAGGAAGAAATGATGCATATCTGTTCAGTTAACAGACGTTAGAAACTGCTCAGGTATTTTGAGAGTTAGACAAAAGTTCCAAGATTGTTGGCGGACCCCCAAGGAGGGTCAAGGGCCCCCGAAATATAAATGTCTTTCTTAATTTGTATTTCCTTTCTCTCTTTCTGCTGTTCCGTTTTCCTTTCTCTATATATTCGCCCTTCTCCCTGTTCCTTAGGATTTATTTCTGCTTTTCTGCATTTTTTTCAGAATATAAAAGTAGTACATTAATTAGAGTGTATGGTTTGCATATACGCTTACAATTAATAACCAGACTTTATATTTATTATTGGCAGTCAAACTTTATGAAAGGTGTTATAGTTACGAATGGATTGTACTAATTATGATGCAAAATATTTTAGTATATTCTACAATTATTGATTGCTTTTGTTTATATTTTCTTTGCTTTTCTGCCACTTTTGATTAATCGCGGAGATGAGGATGAATGGTGATAAATGAAAGGGATGACGGGACTTTCACAAACATATGCGGACGGCACAACACGAGCCTGAAATTATTACACTGGCAGAATGCAGTCCAGGGTATACTATATACGTTGATATTTGTGTATTACTAGAAAGCGCCACACACTTACACTCCTCTACAGTTGTGTACATGCAGTGTCTGCGAATAAGGTGGGCGTGGGTGGGGGGCAGTTTGCCCCCTTTTTTTGCCGACTTTTGCTTTACACTATGCATAAGCTTACATACCAAGGGAAAGAAAATTGTCCTCCCCCCTCAGTTCTGGAACCCAAACACCGCCACTGTGTATATGTATTCAATATATTATAGTCTCATTATTACACAGGTCTTCGTTCTTGTATGATGAATCAGATTAAACAGATGTTTTGTGATTATTCTGTGTTTGTATGTACGTTAATTGTATTTGTTCTTTTGGTGTTTTTGATTGATTTGATCTATTTTGCTTCGCTTCTTGTGCCACTTTTGGCTAATTTGCGAAGATGGGGATGACTGATAATATGGTGAAATTGATGAATGGACACTTTCAAACATCCATGCACAGGTCGGGATTCGAACCCGGGACCCCTGGTATCGTAGCGCGATGTGTTAACCACTCCGCCACGGGGGCCGACTTCTGTTTTTTTTTATGCATAAACCAATTGTATGTACGTGTTTATCTCCCTTGTGCAATTGGAGTTTTGTCTCTGTTGAAGGCAGTAATTAAATTAAAAAATGAATAAATATTTCCTTCTTTATTCTCTTTGCCTCTCTTTTGAGATTCTTTTTTTTTCTTTCCTCTCTCCCTATCTGCTTAAAAAATTGCTGCAGTACAGCTAACCGTAGACCAACGAAAGTGCGTGCACACTTAACACTTAATTACGTTAATCTTATATTCTAAGACTTCTGAAAAGTAGACTTGCCTTACATAGTACGTCACGTGACGATCTTACTGTTTTAGCACATGTTACTGAAGTAATATAAGACCGTTTGTTACACTGATATGTAGCAAGTAATCTTTAATGTAACTACCTCAGTCGATTTACTGATATTTGAGCTGTGGACTGAAAAGGTGAAATTGTGTTACATGCCATCTAGCGGTAAATTGGTTAACGTTGTTTATCCTGTCAAGTTCCTATTTGTTGATGATCTTGAAGGTTGATTTGAGTTTAAGTTTTACGTCCACTTTATGTACACACAAGCTACACGGGACACGACCTACAGGTTAAAGTGGGATCCGGACCACTATGTGCCTCCACCGGGTATTGAGCCCGGGATCCCATGATTAAAAGGCGAAGACGTTACCACTACGCCATCGGAGGATTCCAAAACGTTTTGCTATGACTTCACAGGTGGATGGTCTATCTTCTATCCATACTGGAAAACCAAAATATTTGTAAAAAAGAGATGAAATATATAGTTTAGATTCTCTTGGGACCGTAGTTTAGGACGCACCTGTGATTGCACAGGGTGATTCAAAAGAGTGGAATCATATGCAGTATCTAGGAGATCAAGTACTGCATCGCCGGCGCATTTCCACACTCCGTCCGCCATCTTAAACCTCGTGATCTCCCAGATACTGCATATGGCTCCTGTAATATCTGTAGACATTGTGTGGGTGCTTCCACACTTTTGAATCACCCTGTATATGAGAAATTTGATTTATAGAGAAGCTAACGCAACGTGACATATTTATATCCCTTTCTCCAGCTTGCAAGGCGCGTGTCACCCCCCCCCCCTGCATGGGTGCCAATTCCAGCTGCACACCTCTCCCAGAACTTTCCAAGAGTTACATCACCCATAAACGTCGAGGACCTCTGCATATCAACGAAGTTTCCGGCACCTTGTTCCAATATTCCAAAAACTAATGGCTCCTGGTAAGTGCGAAGTTTGGTAATTAACCTTGGTCACCTACGACTCTTCGGGTTAAGGCCCCCTCTCCCCCGGCGCACCCGCGGAGATTCATAGATTGTGTCTAGTCGGGGGGATATATATTCATGGCTGACCTTTATGGATTTTCCGGTTACGTGCTACGAGGGCACTTATGAATTTTATCGCCACTTCGTTCGCTCCATCGGTACCTTCACACTCTCAAGCCAGGTCCATTAACACGTTAGCAAGGGACAGTCTAAGGGTACGAATAAGGTGGAATTTCACTAGTAGCAGGCCTAGAGTGAAAAAGTTAGCCCAATCGGCAAGGCAAGTTATTGTGTTATTGTTATTACAAGAATGAGCAAAAAGATGGTATAAGATTAATTGATTGGCTTTATTTTGCTTCGCTTCTTGTGCCACTTTTGGCTAAGTTGCGAAGATGAGGATGAGTGGACACTCAGAAACATCCATGCCAGGCCAGGATTCGAACCTGGGACCCATGGCGTCGTAGCCGCCACGGCGGCCAACAGATGGCACAAGAATAAATGCACAACAGCATGTACTCATTATCTAACTTACGTGTACTTGATGTCGCCAGAATTTGAATATATGTTGAACAACAAAAAAGGATGTAATATCCAAACAACAAAATAGGATATAATAGCCAGTCGACGAAAAGTAAAGTTCCTGATTAATATTTTATGCATATTATCATAAGTAGTGGTGTGTATAAATTGTCTTTCAAAACGGTATGATACAGACCGAACCTCGAGCGACAGTTGCAGAGGTAACAGAAGCCAATTCATCGCACTACGCAATTACCACAACTTTAAAACAGATGGGAGTCAAGGAAACGGTACTTTTACAAGAAAACCTCAAGAAAATTAAACATATGATCCCATTGTAATCCTTGCCTTCCAATAAGTTCAAAGTAAATAAATATCCATCGGTTCTACGACAAATACTAAACAAGTACATTTTATTATTACATTTATGTACTTGGTCGTTCTGTAGGGTGTCCGGACCCCTTAAATACATCCTTGCAATGTGCATTGATATTGGAACGACCCTCGTATATACAGAACCAAAGGTGGCCGCAACAAGGGCTTGCTAGTCGAACGTATGGCAGGCTGAAAGGATGAGATACACCCACCCAACCACCCCCTTACTGACGTGTACATCGATGCCTCTGGAATGTTTGATGGTGTCCTACCTGATCAAAGGCTCTGACCAAGTCTGTCCCTCATACATGCAGGCCATTTGAACACGCTTCAGTGACAAGCACATTGGAGCTTGCCTCAACTACCCTTTTACCAGCCTGGAGAGCTTTCGTTAATTTTTACCTTTTTGGAAGAAAAAACCTAAGGTCATTGTTTTAATTACTTCCATGTCCCCCCAAAAAGGCTGTAAATAAACAGCCCATCACGTACTGTCCTAGCTGCCAGCCTGACGTCACTCTTTTGTGTCTGTGTGTCCCCTTTCTACCTTTTAAAGAGGCCCCCCCGCAGATAGTTTGTTTGAATACTCCGGCGACCATTGGAAGGGTCCGGGGGGAGGAGGAGAGGCTGTTTACTCTTGTTTCCAGGCGACCGGTTTTACATCTGTCTGTCGACTTGGGATGGGGGTGCGCTTGTCGCCATGGAAACGGGGATGGACCATCTGTCCGCGGTGGAAAAAGAACAGCTCTTCTCTTTTCGCTTGCTGGCAAATACCCTCAAGTGCACCCACACACACACACACAACTGCCATATACAAAGGACTCACCAACGAAGGTTCAAAGTTCGAAGACTGTCCTGGTTATTGGTCTCTATTATAAATGCCTATTTATTTGTTTCATCTAATCATCATTAGCGTTTTGCCAAAAGTAGCAGAAAAGTAGCTTTAAATAGAACTGATTTTCACTGACTGGAAATTCTTAGAAATCAGCTTGTCGGTGAAAAAGTCAGGAAATTTTGTAAAACCATTCTAAAAGCAAGAGAAATCAAAGCAAATTTACGTTCTTCTTTTTTTTTAATTATTGACAGAATTGGAAATTTGAAATCATTTAACTTAGTAAGATATGTAAAAACAAAAACAAAAAAGTATTTATTAGTATGTTAAATAGTAGATGTATTTACAATAGGATGAGCGCGAGAAAGTACGAACCCCTCTCCAGCAGATTTGCAATACTTAAAACTTGCTCAACATGCCCATATGAGTTTTTTGCTCAAGTGTGGAGCTCTTATAATTCAAGATTTTTGTAAAAAATGCCCTCGGGAATTTTTCAGAAAGTACGAACCCCTCTCCAGCAGATTTGCTATACTTAAAACTTGCTCAACATGTCCATATAAGTTTTTTGTTCAAGTGTAGCACCTGCCTAACCCAAGAATTTTATAATTCAGAAAATATCAAACCCCCCCTCAAGCAGATTTACAAAATTGCATTAGTTTGTCCATAAACTTGTCAAAAAGTGATATATTTTTGGCCACACCAGAAATTAAGCTTATAGTATGTTTTTCTGTCAAAATTCCAGGAATTTTGAATTGATATCTATTGGGTTCTGAGACCGAGTGGAGTGTGGTGCATGGTTTTTATTGCCTTGTAATCAGGAGGTTTTTGGGTTTGAGTCCTCATAAAATCTGATGGCAAAATGTTAATATTGTAGTTTTGTAAACAAAGGGGCTTTGGGTTCGAGTCCTGATAGATGTGGCATTCCATACGTGAGATTTTGAGAATAAATACTGCTAGTTGATAGCTCCCAGATCTTAAACCTGGTAAAAATGTTATACAACAGAGCAAAATTATTCTCTATTAAGAATCACCAGAGTTTTGTTATCTGGGTAAAATATCAGCTCAACAATACGAGCAAAACTGCCTGATCAATACAATAGAATGGAGGTCAAGTAAACATTCCATGTTTTTTCCAATCTTTTGATCAGTCCCATGTTTCTGCCAACTATTAATCATGCTTGCCCGGGAGTTGTATGCCAACAGATATAATCTGTATTGTGTCTTTTCAGAGTTATTCATCATCAAAGAGTAATTGCCTTCTTTCTGTATGCCTGAGTGATTATATCTGTTGATATTACCTGTACTGTGCCTTTTCCGAGGGAAATTACATGTCATTTGTCATGGAACTCAAAGAGAAATTCTTATCTACACTATGCACCCTTTCAGGGACCATCCATCATATTGAGGAAATTCCTTTTCGGATATTGTCATGCAAACCGAATAGCAGGTTTGGTCTTGTTGCACACAAGTCTGTAACTTACAGAATTACAATATTTCTGTATTTCAGCTTTTGGCAAATGTATTGTATTTTGGGTAGGTATCTGCTACGAGCAGAGGTGGTAAAAAATGGGTAGGTAATATATTTTCTGACGGTAAAGTGTTGTTTTATATCCAAAGGGCCTTTGTGTTTGAATCGGGCCTCTAGAACTGCTCTGTGACCCGCTCATTTCTTACATCATAAACATATGATTTTTCACCTATGAGAATAACGCTACATATGGTGTCATCTGGTAAAGCCTCGTGGAATTCACAGATAATTTTAATGTTTGTCCTGTCATTAACCACAACTTGTTTCCTTTTTGAAGTGTTAATTACAAACATGGGTCTCCGTGCTTTGAATTCATCTGGTGTGTAATATATATCAGTACTGCCAGTAGTGACGCGCTTGAAGGAAGAAAAAGCCTCATATAATTTAAGAAAATCATCCTTGGAAATGTCTAAATTATAATTTTCTCTAGGAAATACCTCATTTCTGCCATTTTTAAGATATATGTTCTTGATGTTGCAGTTATCAAATCTACTTGAATTTTTTTCCTGATTGTTGTGTCTTCCGGTCTGAAACAGTACCACCACAAAATCAGGCATGTCAAATTGAATACTGGAGAATGAATTTGTGGCATCAAACTCATAATAAGTACCAGATGCGGGCTTCTGTACGCATTGATATGTATAAAATTGCAGAGGAATGTGTGGATTTTTTAGGATATCTGCTTTGTATTTAAGAGCGTAACTGGCTTCATATTCAACAACTGGGATTCTTAGCTCCAAAGTTTGAATAATGCATTTGCCTGCATCTGGTAAGGTATTAGGCAGAGCTTCCCCTGTAGAGTTTAATGTGCTGTACCTCATCAAAGCATTGTTATCATTTGCAGCTCTTCTAAATGTAATTCTTAACCCACCCTTCCACATAATTTCTTTGTAATCCGAGAAGAATCCTGGCAACAGGCGCATGGGGAACAATACAGTATGATTTTTAGATAATATCTTATCACCAGCCTCAAATCCGCCTATTTGGTAGTATGAAGCCTCGGTTTTGGATAATTTTAATGTGGCCAAAGCTGTGGAGGTAATGCCGGGATAATCTATTCTGTTTATAACAACGCCATGCTTTCTGATCTCAATTTCAGAGAACAGATGCGGCACAAAATTGTCTACCAATCTTATATTTGAATTTGCCGGATAATCTGTTCCATCGAGCTTTACAACATCAAATTTGATGTATAGATCTGCTCTGTGGGGGTGTATAAAGCCGTCCCCTACATCAAGATCAACCTCTATTTCTGTGTTGGGTTGATTTAAATTTGCAAATGTCCTCCTGTTTGGGGGGAATGATTGTAGCTCATAACTCTCAATATTTTCCATTGTATGTATTTTTATTTAAATATTAATCTCTATGATAGCAGTTGTTGTGGCTCCAGCAAAATCAACTAATTCTTCTTTTTCATTAGTGACCATCAATTCAATGTAATCTATTCTATTATGGCACACAGGAAAATATAATGTTGGGGATGGATTGTAGATGATTGGCTCCATGAATTCGGAATTAGGTTTGAATGTTGCAATGATGCCAGTTTGTTTGTGAGTGCCTATGCCATTTGATTTGGTGATCATACCCTCCGCCACATTACAGTGAATGTTCAGAGTCTCTATGGCTAAGAATTTAGGTATATTCATAGCAGTGTGTTTGATGGCCGCTTCAAGTTTTGTGTTGTTCTCAAAGCCTAACAGCTCTCCTATAGTACCCAGATGCACTGTTTCTGTAGCAGATACAATCTCTACTCTGTGAGTGACAGAATTTTGACTTAACACTATACCTCTGGGTAATTGAGCATTTAGAGTGGACAGATTATATTGCCCTGGAGTGATGACAATTTTTTGATCCCCTACTGCAATTGTGTTGTTGTGGTGTGTAATATTAGGGATCAGGTACATGCCGTAAAATGCCCTGAGAGCTATTGTTTTGGGATACACTATGTCATCATGTAATTTGAGTTTCAATATTGAATTTTGGCTGGTGAGATGGAATACCCCCATGATGTTTCAGATACCACAAGGCTTTTTGAAAATCTTCAATTGATGGTTTATTTATTTGAGACATATATCTGAGAACAGATAAACACAAATGTCCGCAATTAACATCTTTGAAGTTTTGAACACGGGCATTATTGTAATAAAGATTAGCTGATTTTAGATATTTTATTAAATTTTCAGGAGGAACACCTCCAAATGAATCAAACACAAATGCCTCATTTTTTAAATATTTAAGATAACAGATCCAGTGTGTGCCCTGATTTTTGTACTTATCCAAATTAACAATGCCACACTCTTTGTTGAGTGGTTGCTCTGGCAAAGAATCAGACATGTACACACCTCTAAAATGTTTGATGCCCAGTGGCTTGATTAAAGCTTCAATATCTTGGTTTGTAAGCGGCTCTTGTTTTTTTTAAACTTACTCATGGCTCTCTTAACACCTTTGCCTTTTTTCTCCATGGCCAGGTTATGGCCCTTCTGCTCATCTAATTCTGCCCTATTTTTCTTGGCATCTATTACTGTTTTTGCTATGGCAGCTGATCCCCCAGCCAAGCTCCCAACAGCCCCAAGTGCTGCTAAGATGGCCGGGATAGTAAATATGAACCCCCCCACATGTGATTTTTTTCTTGATTGCTGTAATTTTTTTAATTGGGGGGTACTAAGCAACAATTTCATACCATGGCCCTTTGCAATACAAGAGCTTTTTTTCTTCCGCTGCTTTTTGGTCAAGAGACTGTCAATAGTTTTAAGAGATTTGAGACCTGCATAAGGTATTTGATACATAACACCCTTGGCCTTTATTGTAGGTTTATTATATATATATTTACAAACCCCACCCCAGTTTTTGTTTGGTGCTCATAGCTATGGTGGTCCCCAATGCTGCTATTTTTTCACTCAAAGAAGCATCTTTGCTTACAAATCTACCAAATGCAGCCTCTTCTAATTTCTTGTCTGCAACATGTCTCTTGTCAAGATCAGAATGTGTGTTGTATGCTATGTCATGGTCTCTACAAGCAGCATCTAGGGGATTAACACCAGGATCACCTCTGTTTAATCTATGGTCTAATTTTGTGCCTGGACCACAATACTGATAGCCTGGAATGTGTAGTTCAAATGGCAGCTTGTTTATGATGTCATTAACCAGGCCCCGACCCTCAGAGATATTCCAAAATTTAGGTGGGAGAGTATTAATAATTTTTATGAGATATCCAATCCCCTTAGGGTCATTCACTATAAAATTAGACAATTTTGTGCTTATCATGTCCATAATTCCAACCTTTTCATTGTAAAAATTGTGGTTGCCAGCATTTTCCTCCCCAGCTATCACCAGCAACCTATCCACAAGTTTCCTGACATCATCAACCCACACAAATTCTTTGGGCAGGGTGTTGTATTGTTTGATTCCACTGCCAGTCTTGATCTGTGACCATATGGGCTTGATTAAATTATTGTATTTTGCCCCACTGCTCGACTTGACTCTTTTTTGTGTGGGATCATTGTTCTGGTATAGAGCATCTGATTTTATTAATATTTCTTTGTAATCCTCATAATCTTGATCTGTATAGCTGCCAGGCCTCTTCCTAGTCATCAGTTCCCACAATCCAGGTGTGCCGGTGTACTTAACAAAAGCACCTTTTTCTCCCAGTCGAGATTCTGAATATACAATTATATCATCCCCCATAAAAGTTACTCTGAAATTAACGATTCTATGAATAATGCTGCCATCAAGCTCTGTGTCGGCATATAAGCCAAAGACCTCATCTTTGTTGTCTTTAGGTGTGGTTAAATATTTTTGAGCAAGAAGACCCAATTCAATAGGATCCTGACTAGCCTCAATTCTTCTAGGAGCAATAGGACTAGGTGTATGAATGCTGGAAAGTGGGGTGAATGGATAATCTAATATGTTCCTAGCAGCTACAGGTACAAGCTCTGTAATCAAATCTTGATTTTGCTCTGTAACCGTTTTGATATTCTTACCTAAATTATTAATAGCATCAATTACAGGCTGTTCTGTTTGTTTGTGTTTTTCATAAATTCCTCGGTTCTCTGATTTCCATCCCTTAAATCTTTTTACAAGATAATCTCTTAACTTAAGATCATCAATGATTGGCCTTTTCATGGTTATTTATATACGTCTCTACGTCTAGAAAATCGTTGATTTTATTTCTATATTTCCCACTACTAGGTGTTCTTGTCATATCAATTGTGACAAACCCATAACTGTCCTGGTTCCAGCACCTGCTGCAAAATTTGGAAAAATCATTGTAGCTCAAGTCCCCACCTACATATTCATCATGTATGTGTTTGAGGTTGGTATGATCTTGATGAAACACACATATAAAATTGCTGTTGTCTCGGATCAGCTGCTTCGGTATTTTAGAAAAAGTCTGTGCCAGGTAGAAACAATCAATGTTTTTGTGCCGCCCCTGTGTAAAGAAATTTCTAACCTTGTTTTGATTATCCAGTATAATGTCATCAAACACAACAACAGAATTATCGAGACATTCATCAAGTGGCTTAACATCTGGTTCAAAAGTGGCAATATCCAATCCATCATATAGCTTCATCAGCTGCTGATATTTTAATTGTTCCAAGCTCTTAGAGAAGACATACAAGTGCCTGTTTTTCCAGTCTAACCAGTTGGGTGCCAATAAAAAATTATCAACCATTAGTGTAGTTTTACCACAAGCAGATGGCCCAACAATAAGACATCTAATATTATCAGGCAGCAAGTTGCCATTTCTCTTATTCTGCTGTTCAGGTTCTGGCAGCCTTTTTATAACATCCCAGGTGCTCATATTATCACTTTGTCTGCATCGATCCAGCTGTTTTCCGGATGACCCAGCCATTTGACAAATAACTTGTTGCCTTTTCTGCGGATAATTTTTTCTATGAGATATGTGTCAGGCTGTTTAGTTTTGCTGAGCTCTTGTTCATAGAACCTGCCTTTGAGAATTTCTCCTCGGTGGTCTTTTATTATATATGTGTTAAGGGTCCCGGGTTTAACTTGAACCACTGTAAATAATTCGGTACTCCAGTTTCTTGTAAAGCCTCTTTTGAATAAGTGCTTATATTTGCTGATTCTTACTTGATCACCCACCCTGTATTTGGCCTTTCTTGTTGTTGGCTGGTATCTAGGATAATAAACAGTCCTGATCAATTTTTGCTCATCAGATGAAGTTACTTCAGAGGGTTTCATGTTGATTGTGGAATGGATAGAGTTGTTATATTTATGTAGAAGTTCTGGTAGGATTGTAAGCCATTTATAATTACCTTGGAGTGTAAATTGTTTATACATAAGATTTTTTAAGGTTCTGTTGAATCTCTCTACAATTGAGGCTTTGAGATCACTGTAACTCGAGTAATGTTTTATTGCCCGGCTTTTAATAAATTGTTGGAACACTGAATTATAAAATTCTTTGCCATTATCTGTTTGCAAATAGCGCGGGGATCTTCCACTCTGATTGATGATTGTCCTGATGGCTTCTGTAACACATTTTCCAGTCTTGGATTTGAGTGGCACAGCCCAGGCAAATTTTGAAAATGTATCTATCACAGTGAGTAGATACTTGTAGCCCTTGTTGATTTTGTCTAAGTTTTTCAACTGTCCACTTGCCATTTCAATCAAGTCGCTCTGCCATAAATCATCTATGCCCTTTGTGACTACTGGGAGTCTCTTAAAATTATGTCTGGCTTGTCTGTGTAATTCATCAACAATAATTTGTCTAGACATAATATGTAAACAAGAATATTGCAACTATGGGGTGTTCAGCAGCTGATACTGCAGGATTTTCTAAATATAATTTGTCCCCTATTTGTATTTTAAATTCCAAAGAGCCATCATCTTCAGCATAGGCTGTTTCTAATGTATCGGGATCTGTAAAATCCTCTAATTCTACACTGGTGATTTTTACTTTGTTGTCAGCATTTGTTATTGATAAGGTAGGGTAGTGGTGTGCCTGTGGCTGATGCCAATATTTGATCTTGATTGGTCTCAATGTGCCCCCAACGAAAAACTGGTAATAAAATTGTGCAGGGGACAGCATATATATTTTGCCACCTGGTGTAAATGGTGAATCATATTCTTTGTTGGGGATGCTGTACAATTCAAGAATTACTGTATGTTTTGGATTCTCGATTATGCCTGTTATTTCCTTTTCTGCTGTAAGCAATCTGCTTGTTACAGATTCAAGGTGCTCATTGATGGTCCTAACAACATCATCATGGCCTGGCTTGATTTTTATGTCCACAATAAGTTTCTTGTATTGTTGCACTATGTCTTGGAGCTGGGTGGCAAAAACAGACAGAGCATTTGCTTGATTGGATTCCATGGTCCCTAGCTGTTGCTTGATACAGTATTAGCTACAATTTGCTGTAAATTTTCAACAACTGCCAATTTTGAATTTTGAGCAGTAAGATCATGGACTTGTCTTCTGATATCCTCAAACAGGGCATGCAGTTCATTAATATGTTGATTGGTTGGTAGAGTGGCCACTGTCTGAGTGAGTTGTTTGATCTCTGCTTGGATATTCTTGATATCTTCTGATTTCAATATCCTATTCACTGCCCTCTTAATATTTTTAAGTTCCTGTGATGTGGGGAGATTTGATACTGTATTTTGTAAAAATTCAAGTGCCAATTTTACATTGTTTAATTCAGAAGCATCAGCCACATTTTGCATAGCATTTTGGAGCAGGGCTATATCTGCCTGAGTGGGTGTGGATTGTTGTAAAATTTCAAGTTTTGTTTGGATATCATCGATCAAGTGATGAAAATGAGATAGTTCAGATTCAGTGTTGAGGTTTTCAAGCTTTGTGATCTGGTGCTGGACACTGACAAGGGTATCTACAATCCCGGGCAGGCGGGATTCTAGTACATTTGCCAAATCATTTTGCACTGCTGCTATTGTACCCTCAAGATGGGTTATGGAACTTTGAATTTTTCCAAAATCTTCATATGTTTCAAGTTGCAGCTTAATATTTGCAACACTCCGAGTTATTGCATTCAAAGCATCAGAAGATGGCAAATTGTTCATAAAATTTTCAAGTGTCTCAATTTTTTCTTTAACCTCGGCTATGGCATTGTTCAGGGGGTCCAGATTAGGTATCTGGAGTGAGTGAATCTGTTCTTTTAGAGTGGAAATCACTAGATCAAAATCTTCTTGTGATTTTATGCTTTTGACAATTGTTTGGAGCTGTGCCTGGACATTATTTATCTGCTCTTCCAATTGCTGTTTCAATTGCTCGGAGTTGGTGGCCTGGGTCTTAAATTTGGCTTGAAGAGCTGCAACAGCTTCTTCTAAACTTTGAAAATTATCCAATGTTGCCAGATCAGTATATTTCTGAAGCAACACTTTGAGTTCAGAATCAATTTTAAGAAGAGGGTCCATGCATTGTGATTGTAAATTTGTAATTTCTAATTGAAGACTGGCATTGAGTGTGGTTTGTAAAGCTTGTAAATCACTTCTTAATTTCTTGACTCTGACATCAAGCATCAGAATCTCATCACTGTGATCTTCATGTCTTGTATGGCCAAATATATCATTAGGCATTTTTGTTTTATTGGTTATTTATTATAGAGTATCTGATTCTTAATTCTATAAAAAAGGGTATAAGCTTGTCATAAGATCCAGGGACCTCAATATATAAGCAGTCACCAGCAGAAACAGTATATACAGTGCCAGAAACCATGTTTGAGTGCTTAATTCTATAAATATTTCTCCCTACTGAAATTTTAACATCACCCTCAGGGGTTGTAATAAATTGCAATTGCCCACCTACAGGTAATTGGTAATGATTTAAATTATTGTTAAATATGTACAATGTTTTGCCTGTTTCATCATCATTATCTGTAAGTATGCTGTTCAGATGAATAATTAACAAGCCACTCAGTTTAGACAGCATATCAGAAGAGGGTTGTGGTGTTGGCAGCTCCATAATAGCCTGTTTTTTGAACCCAAATAAGTTCATAGGCATGTTTATTTATTTCAAATCATGCTCTGGAATTGGGCATTGATTGCCATTTTTCAAATCACAATGCCCCCAAGGTAGAGTATGTATGCAACATGATAAAATGCGTCTCTTATCATCATGTGGATCCAGAGCCACTTTTCTTACAATATTGCTAGTCAGCAAGTGATTCTCACTCTGAATTCTATTTTCTGATGTTCTGATTGAATTCTGGGATTTGATGCAATTTTTATAATCTTCAAATTCAAGATCTTTGTCAACAGTCACTCTGCCAATGCCCTTGGCTTTTTTGACAACAGCACTACATGTTTTAAAACTGTACACCTTGGCACTTAACCCAGCAAATTCCACAATAACATCACCAAGTGTCTCATCTTTTAACTTGCCAGGCACCTTTTTGTTGTGGTGGTGTTGAATTCTTGTATGTTCACTGGTATCAAAGTATTGAAACAATTCAGGCTGTGACATATCTTGATAAACATCTTCTGTTTGAATATCAAGAATAAAACTATCCGTGTCCATGTACAATAATTTTACACGATCACCATAAAAAGGTTTCAACACATCATAATACAATGTTAACATATGTAATTTGGACAATTCCAATATCACAGCCCCTACATAAATAGGTTTATCAAATTTGATCTTTGTTTTCATCATGTTGAAAAGTGCCATGTGCTCATCATAAATTCTTCTGTAATTGAAGTTGGGCTTTGCAACCAATTTTTTGCTCAGTCTGGGGTCAGTAATTATTTTAACATCGGTATGTTTCCTGACATTTTCAATTGTTTTACCATACACTGAATTCACCATCAATTTAAACAAGCTCTTATCAAATTGGCTTTTTGCAGATGTTCGAAGCTCTGTGTTTGTATCAATGTATGGTTTCAACCATTCTGAGTGCCTGAACCTCAAAACTTTGCCAACTTTGGTCACTTGAACACCATGTTTCATCAGGAACTGTAGGTTTTTGTAATATGTGACATAACCCTGTTTCGGCTCCAGAGTCATCATGAGCTTCTTCTGTTTAGAGCCAGGTGAGCACTTAACCTCAGGAATTGGGGACAAATCAGAAAATTTGTTGTGTACATTATCTGGAATTGTCAGATCAACCTCTAAGATGAGGCCATGTTCACTGTCATCAAAATTCTGAAGATCTTCAATATTGAAATTTTCAACCCATTCAAGCTCTGCATATGGCAGTTTTTGCATCATGGCGTGACCATAGAGGTTGTTTGCATCTACATACAGTATATAATTTGATGACCGTGCTGGATCATAATCAGGCATATATTTGTTATTTGCTCTGGCATATCTCTGAGAACATTGCACCATGCCTCCTCTTATACATTTCTCCATAAATAGATACATATCTTGATCTTGGATTAGATCCAATTGCTTTTTGGTGTTCAAAAACGTTGCGGCCCATGCTAGGCCCGGAGCACTGTAAAAATACATTGGATCCAGCTTATAATTTTGCATAGAAGATTTTCTGAATGCTTGCAATATATCAGCTAAGAGAGTGACATCAAGTTTCAAATATGCCATGTGATAATCACCAAATGTCTTGCATTTTAAATTGTTCCACATCAATTGAGCATAGTGATAATCTTCATCAGTGATTCCAGATCCTCTGATTTTGCTGTAAAACGCTTCTTGTGGTGGCAGAGAACACTCATCAAATTTAGAAAAATCTGTAACATAGTCATATGGATATACACCCTTCCGCCTAATTAATTTCAGGTCCTGATTTGGAAACTTAGCACGTGTGATTTTGAATTGATCATCAGATAATTGAGTGGCCAGTGTATCCAGGCTAGCTGATAAAAATCTGTAAGAATCAAGAAATCTTATGTGAATAGGAACACCATCAACTTTAATTATCTTGCTAATAGATATATATTTTTCATCATTTTCAGCTAAAATATTTAAATTCTGCTTCTCAAACCCCTCGTACCTGATCAGATGATGGAAATCATAATTGGATGCTCCATGGCAAAATATGGGGATAAATCTTGGTCTCTTGATCTTAATATTACAGCTATTACACAGGGCCATTAAGAATTTACCATCTGTATGAGAATGGTGATGTACCTTGATATTTGTATCTGAAAATTCACAATCACATACCGGGCATTTTTCTGCATTGTTGAAATCCTCAATCTGTTCCTCTGTTAAAGGCAACATAGGCTTTGATTTTAATAAGATGTTATATGCTATGTCACGGCACTCATTTTCTATTCTATGTGCAAATATTTTGATGGCATTTGGTCCCTTGTATGAATATTCTTTAATAACAACACCATCCTGTACAACCACATAACAAAAGCTGGAAGGTTCATGTTGCTGGTATGGTGTAATTGAAGATTCTTCTGGATCTGGATTGCAGGATGCAAGAGATTTGAGATTTGATTCAGAATCCCAGACAATATATGCTGGGTGTTCCAACAAGGCTTCAGACTTTTTGAATTTGCAATTTTCACTTGGATTAGGCATCACCATATGAACAGGTTTATGGTTGCCACAGTATTTCAGATGCTCAATTAACTTGTTTTTGGCAATTTCTGCATTCACTTCCCGAACCCCCTTCACCATTTTTTGACCATCAAATACAGTTAAGCATCTTCTGCACAACTTGAATATTGTATTGGATTTGTCTATTTGCTTTCTCACTAAAGCTTCAAGATTATGTATCAGAGTATAATGATGTGTGCCATCCCCTTCAATTAAGAGCAGATCAATCGGAATTGCAGATTCATCATCAAGTGTACTGATTCTGAGAGGTGCTATCGGGCAATTGCCAGTGGAACAAATAAATACATTAATAGATAATTGTTTGCCATTGATATGCCTGGCCCTTTTTTCAAATTTATCAATATTCTGAACAGACATTGGATATTCCAAACCCTCCATTGCATCGTCAAAATCGTGCTCATGTTGTTTGTAATAAGTTATTCTCTGAGGATCCTTTGAAACTGGATACAAAGCAGCTAATATACACCACAAAAAGCATTTCGCGTCATTATTTTTTATATTGACCACGGCTCTTTTGTTTTTGATATTGGCAGGTAATGGCAGATATGTAGATCCTTGTAATGGGCTAAATTCAGAAATATTAACATATAACTTGTGCGATGAGCCGCATAGGCTCCATCCTGATTCTTTTGCCGCAAATTCAGAGTGTTTAATATTCAATTGATTTATCAAGCTGCTTATTATTGTGTCTGAATTTGCATTTGAATATACAGGTACAGTTTCTGTTAAGTGGGGATGTATAAATTTTGTGCCATTTGGCTTCTTATATTGTACAAACAATTTGAGGGAGAGCTTATAAGAGCCATTTTGTGCATTAAGAATTGCCTGCAGATTAGGATTTATACTGTTCAAGAAATTCTCAATGCCGCATCTTGGCTCCGATACAAACCGATAATCCCTAAGTTGGGTATTAAAACTGCTACGGATGGGTGCATGGCATGGTTGCTTTGCTGCTCTGGCATTAACAGGTACTTCGTGCCTTCTTTTCAGGCCAGATGTGGATGGTTGAGGGGGCAATGTTGATGACTGTACAGAGCAAGTATCTTTATGTTTATATGTGAAATATTCCATGTTATATTTTCTATTGCATTTGGGGCAAATTTTTGTGGGAGTTTTGTATTTGTCTGGATTACAAATTTTTTGATGCTTGGCCCAATTAGAGCTGGATATATTCTTATTGCACTGATTACAATATTTTTGATTCGGCATTTTTGTTGTTGTTTATTATATACAATTTCCTGGGTTTCAATTCAAAACTTTATACTGAATAAAAAATATCAGTTGGGTTCAGCTGTGTGATTTGTATGTGTGTATATGTGTGTATGTGTGTATACACTTAATATTTTTGGCTTTGGTATTTATATAAAATTTCCTGGGATTCAAATCTAATCTCTATGGATTAATATTAATAATATTAATCTTATGACAGGTTGTAAAGCCAATAGCCCACAAGTATAAAATCATTCACACCAACCTTCCGCAAATACCTGCACGGACATGCATGTCTTGAATAGCAATAACCTTGTTATGTATAACACGCTGGGACAAATATAAGCTTGACTCTAAATATGAGTGGATTACAACAAATATCAGATTTTATATTGTTCAATATGAATTTAAACCTGTAAGTATGAGAAGTACTGTATCAACACATCTGTTCTCCTCAGTCAGTCTCACAATACTGAATGATGCAATACTCGGGAATTTCTGTAAATACTGGCGCTGAGGAGAACATGCAAAGCAAAAATCAATACTACCGTCTCGGGAATTCCACACACTGACACAGAGGAGAAACATGCAAACACGAAGCGATTCTAGAGGTAGGCTCTGCATATTGCATTGTTTTAATATTGGATAAGCAAATTAAATGGTATCCAATTGAACTTAAACCTGAAGTAAATATGTATAGGTGGGTATGGATACAAGTTTATAGACAAACTGATGCAATTTTTGTAAATATGCTTGAGGGGGGGTTTGATATTTTCTGAATTATAAAATTCTTGGGTTAGGCAGGTGCTACACTTGAACAAAAAAACTTATATGGACATGTTGAGCAAGTTTTAAGTATAGCAAATCTGCTGGAGAGGGGTTCGTACTTTCTGAAAAATTCCCGAGGGCATTTTTTACAAAAATCTTGAATTATAAGAGCTCCACACTTGAGCAAAAAACTCATATGGGCATGTTGAGCAAGTTTTAAGTATTGCAAATCTGCTGGAGAGGGGTTCGTACTTTCTCGCGCTCATCCTATTGTAAATACATCTACTTTAAATCATTATATTAATAGAAGAGTCTGAAAATTTATTTGACCTCACGGCTAGCCTAATGGTTAGCACTCTTGCCTTTGCTGAAATTTTCAGCAATCTATGTCTGTTTTTTTTTCATCCTGACGTGTCATGTCAGGTAAGAAATTTTGGGAAGGGACCTTATTTTATTGAACATAGCAAGCGGATTATAATGTTGTCCAATGTACGGGGCAAAGGAAAATAAATAGGCTACAGGGTGTCCATAAATTTTTCACCCGATAATAGATCCAAATATCTTTACTGTTTAAAGTTTGTCGGAAACGGCAGACATGATAGTACATTCATTGACTCAAATACTTTATGTGAACACCCTGAGTGGCTTTCACAATATCAAGTCTATTGATGATTTAACTCCATGTGTTGTGGATCATATCCACTGTGATTGATGCCACAGCCTCCTCCATCCTGGACTTCAATTCCACCAAGTGCGTAACTTCCTTGCAATCGACGACGTCCTTCATGTAACCCCACATAATGAAATCTAATGGATTTTGTTTCCCACAACCAGGGTTGGAATTTTTAAAACAAAAGTGTTTTAAATGTTTAAAACACGTCTTGTTTTTTTCACTAATGTCTAAACTTTTAAAACATTGATACTTTGTCGTTATTTGCGTGTTTTGTAACTATGCCTTTTCATTCATTGTGTGTCATTCTGTTTATTGTACATAGAAATCTGTTGAGTGGCTGAAAATGTATACTGAATTATCAAAGAAGCATATCGTGATGGGCCACGTTTAAAATACATGGCTATGTTTTTTTTACATGTGTTTAAAATATTTTTAAAATTGAATACTACATGCATGAAACAGTTTTGTTCCTCATTTAACACATTGCAAAATGTTTCCATTCTTGTTAATGTCAATATTTAGTTGCATTCACGTTAAAATGTCACATTAAGAAAACAAAAAACAAACAAGAGTAACCAGCACGTGGACTCAGTGGGGCCTGGCAACTGTGGATTAGATGAAGCTTCTCGAACAGCCTATTTTTAA
This sequence comes from Lepisma saccharinum, assembly GCF_977018435.1. NCBI lineage: Eukaryota > Metazoa > Arthropoda > Insecta > Zygentoma > Lepismatidae > Lepisma > Lepisma saccharinum. The sequence continues at coordinate 4,096,265 of NC_139235.1, forward strand.
GACTAACATAAATGTGTATTTTAAGAAGTCAGGCATTTACTTTATAACAGGAACACACTTGGATGAGTAACAGATTCCTTATTAAACATTATTCTTAGAAATTAAGTCTTCTTGGCATTATGATTTTAACGTTTTATTTGTTTAAAACATGTTTCTTCAGTTCTTGTTTAAAACACGGTTTATAACATTTAAAACATGTTTAAAAGAAAAAAACGGTTTGTTTTGTTTCTTTAAAAAAAGAAAGCAAATTTTGCCAACCCTGCCCACAACACACACATTGCCTTCTCCTGCACAGTCGCCATTTTACTGTTTTGTCGCAATGCATGATGGTACCTAGTGTTGCCAAGTACATGGAAGATTTTTTTTTAGCTGTTCTTCATCTTAATACTAACGACCTCCATTCCACTTGCATATAAACTTTTTTTTATGGACAACATTTATGGGGGTGAATAATATCTAGACACGTTGTACTTTTGAACTGAAATTACAGCAAAGTTTGCTGTCGAATTTGTGCATAATGTAGTCTAGCTTCATTTTCATGATCGGAATTAAAATGGTTCTGTAGCTACGTGAATTTCACGAAAAGAATTCCGATTCATTTTATTGCTGAAATTTTAAATCTATGCGGACTTTTTTCTTTCCTGAAAAGATTTTTCCCCATGAAAACTGATTTTGTCCCTTCCTCTCACATTTCAAGAATCCCTGGAGAAGATTTTGAGCTTTATTCAACTGCTAGCCTGAATTTTTCAGGAATCGGAAGCCGTTTTCCACTAGTCGCATCCCGGAACGACCGATCTATTTCCGCTCTGGGCTTTCGAGGACGAATAGTGCCCAGAGCCTCTCGACGTGGAGGCGGAGTTAATATTGATAAAGATGGCCGACGAGGGACTTCTCCATCCCTCGGCTTCAGATACTCGATACGCGGGATTTCGATCGGAACGTGTTCGGTTTGAGAATCACCCGCGTTCAGGAAATTTCACCCTTTGCTTACCTTTAAGGGTGCCACGTTTAGGTAAAAGTTATTTTGGTTGTCAAGGGTATGTAATCTTAAACATCGGACAAGTTTGATTTTTGTCCAAAACGTTTGACAATGAAATTACGTTCTAAAATTATCAAGCTTCTATTTAAGTTCATAGATGGCAGGACAAGCTTACTGATTTTTTTACACGATAATTGATCTCTAAAAGATGTGATTTTATTTGATAGTGGTAGTAATTTCAGTCTAATTTAATCCTTATAAACGAACACAGCTATGAATTTATAAGAACAGAATCCCTCCTTGAGCCAACGGATCAGCGAGTGTTACATGAAAGTCTAATATGACTTTTTTTTATTGGAACATTGGTCAAAGCAGTGTTGCCATATGAAGGCAAATTTGCAGACATGAGACAATATTTTAAACGAGATTACACGACAGTGATTTTTTATAGTCACATAACTTTCGCTATTTGTCATATGGAGGATGTAATTACAAAATTGGGTGCCGAAACGGCCTTTACGTGAGCCAAGGCCTATGCATTTTTATATGATCAAGAATTATATTATTTTAATAGTTAGGATATAATTGTAAAAATTATTTTAAAGCAATTCAGATATAAATATTAACTTGATATACATTAATTATATTAACGAAAACAATAATTGGTTTTTATATTGAACTTTGAGCTGCTAGTTTTTTTTTTAAAAAAACTAACTTTATGTGTGCATGTTTTGATCAATTTTGAGATGTTTAGTATACAATTAGTGCAATTTTTTAACTAAATAAATGAGAGGGGTTGGACTCTGTTAAACCTTCCTCTTATATATGGCCATGGGGGCACAAGAAAACCCAGTGTCAATTGACACAAACATGTTGACTCCCGTGACACACTAAAATGCTAATGATTTACTTTGGATGCATCAAATTACACACAGACATGCATCAAAGTTTTCTTTTATCAGCTGATCTTCCGTGTGATGCGCTAAAATGCATCCGTCCCTATAATTGTTATCGTTTGAGACGAGAGGAAATATAGGGTGGATGTTCCTAAAGTCAGCCTCCTCCAGTAGTCAGCCACATCACAAAAAAGTACATTTATAAGGCCGCCACTAAACCTTGTCTCTATATTTGGTAACAGACTTGGAAAACCATATTCCAGTAGTCACTTAGCCTTTGTGTGAAAGGCGGTGCCATCTGGTGAAGAAGGAATGAACCATCGAGTTCTTTGTGTTACTGATGCAAGCACGTGTCTTTTATAACGAAAAAAAGTAACAGCAGCAGCTGTGATAACAAATAGGTAATAAGGTTATTTAGTGAAAAATTACCAAATATTTTGTTTCTAGTTGTGTCAGAAGTAATAAGGATTTGTTTGGAAGAAGTTTAGGGTAAGGACGGGGCAAACGGACACCCTAAGCACAATTTTCAAAGTAACTGTGAAACACTTTATTGAAGAATGAAAATAACTATTGGCATAAAAGGTGTGAACCTTCAGTTAACACATGATAGCACATAGTATGCGAGCAAATGAACATCTGTCTGAAAATAGTCTGATCAATCCCCGGATGCGGCAGTGTCCGTGTGCCCCGCACGTTCGGGGCAGACGGCCATTTGATCGAGGCAAATAGACACGTGATGATTTATGAACTATCATCACTCTCACAATAACAACACACATAATATGGGTGGGTCATTTCCCTTTGCAACACAATTTACATGGAACCAGAGAGAACACTCTAAGCACTGCACCCAATTTTGACCTTGGTTGTACATCTTTGCATTTACGGCACTCATCACTTGTGGTCCGTTTAAACTTCTTTGATTTTTTGCTGCAGCTTTCAGTTTTTTGTACTTGAGGCAAGCTTTGAAGGAAGGATCCCCCAATACATGTGATCGCCCATTTTTGCGTTTCCTGCTGCAGCTCCCAGAAGTTGATGGCAAAGGGTTTAGCTCCTCAAAACTTCCACGAGATGTCACATCCTCTTCTCTTGCTGTAGGCTCTGATGATCGCTCATCTTGAACATGGACAGTTGCATGAACAAAGACATGCCCAGGCAGTCGTTGTGGATTAGCGGGATATATTCCATAAGCATTGAACCCATTTACAACATTGTTCGTTCTCGATGTCTCACCATCCTGTAACAAGGGCGCATTGTATTAGAAACACAAACATTTGAAGGGTACAAAATGCATTCTATACAATTCACACTTGCCATTTCCATTACTGAGTCAAATATACATTAGTATCTCAATAAAAAAGTACCTAAGTAGTTAAATGCAATACAATTCATCTATGTCCGTTTGCCCCAACGGCAACCTGTCCATCTGCCCCACTTGTAGCCTTTGACTTTACATTCCGAAAAGGTCCACCAGATGGCAGCACAATGTTGTCAACACGTGTGTATATATAAAGGACTCACTGCCTTCACCACACTTCAAATCACAACTTCGTCGGGACCATAGTACCCTATGCAATCCTTGTGGTCGCATCACATTTTTTTTAGTATTCAATGTTTTGCAAGTACATTTTCTGCTTACCTGGTCAGGTTTTTATGCTGGATTCGCGTTTCTTCTGTACGATTTCTTCCGATGCTCAACACAACTGCTCGCAAACGTTCAGGTTCGTACACAACTCCAACTGCTGCACTGTTGCTAACTTCAAACCGAAAATATTCGTACTTTTCTTGGTGGCCGCGGTGGCTCAGTCGGTAACGCGTCTGACTACCATGCTCAAGGTCCCGGGTTCGATCCCCGGCCGGGAACTTTTCTAACGTTGGAAGCGGCCCCGGCGCCCACCCAGCGTCGAATAACATGGGTACCTGGGGGAAACTCTGGGGGGGGTAAAGGCGGTCAGGGGCGTGATGCTGATCACATCACCCCCACTCACGACCGGATCAAGAAAGTGTGGGGCGTTACCCCCACACCCCCTATACGCCTTCATGGCGTGGTGCTATGCACAGGGGAGCACTTTACCTTTTTTTCTTTACCTTTACTTTTCTTAGGGGATGTCCGTTTGCCCCGTCCTTACCCTATTAATGTCTGTATGGCATACAGGGTGTGAATTCTGGCTTCCTGCCAGTGGGCAGCCCCCATATGACGAAAGTGGCTGACTACTGGTGCCGGCTTATGCTGTAGTCAGCCCCCTCTGCTGAAGAAGGAAAATCACAGGCATTTAAAAATTCTAGCTATTATAAAGTGCCTCTTTCACCTGTCGCAATAATTGCATTGATAAGCAGGTTGTTTATTTGGTATGAGAAATAAGAAAAATACATTGAAATTGTAAGCTGGAAGTTGTAGTCATATTATAATTAGCCTACAGGTAACTGAATGAGGTAAGTAGGTCAACAATAATTTACTTTTCATGCTTTTCCATTGATTCACATGTTATAAAGCAGAGCAGGCCCGTAGCCAGGGTGTAGGGCAGGCCTTACCGACTGAGCCACCAAGGCTGTAGACTACACAAACTGTGTGCAGAATGCTTTGGAGCAGATGTCTTTGACTACAAACTTACAAGAAGGTAATGCTAATATTCAAGTGAAACCAACAAGAGATGATGTGAAGTTGCAATTGTTGTAATTAAACACTTCCAAGCTAGACTAGAGAGAAGAGGCATTGATGTGGCACCAGCTGGTGAAGAAATCAGCAGTGTAACAGTGACTTCAGGAGAAAATGAAACTACATGCGTTTCAACAGACTCTCTTGCCCCTACCTGTGTTCAGTCAGACTTGCATGAGGTTCTCCCTGTTCCACCAGATGATGCAGACAGCCTTTCTGCTGATAAATCAGATTGATTCTGACTTGGGAAATCTTGCACCTGGAATGTATCAAGGGACTAACTACCAGTGGACTTCTGGAGCCTACTTTTGATCTGACACACAGTGAATCAGGAATAGTTACTCTTCCAACAGTTTCTCCACAAACAACCAGTTCCCTTTCCCTAGTAGCTAATTCTTCAGGTGGAGCAGTACAGTGCCTAACACCAACTGTTTCTTCCTCACCAGAAACGACAGGACATTCTCAAGCAACAGTTTCCCCACCAGAAACAAGACTTCCCCCATTAGCAGCAACCACTGGGATGCACGATGAATATCTCTCTCCACCTCCAACAACAGTGTGTCCGTTAGACACAACTCCTTCATCACCAACAGTCCCTTCACCAGGAGAATTTGACAGCCATCTGTTTTGGCCTGGTCTTATAAGAAGAAAGGAACCAAACGACAAAAAAAGGGGGAAAAAATAAGTGATGTCGAAGATGATGATCTTAAAAACATTGGTTGTGATTACTGCATTCGCTGGTTCCACCTGAAATGTACAGAGCTGTGTAACTTGCCTTATAGAGATGTATCTCAGCAAGTGTTTGCCTGCCCAGAGTGTGCTTAGTTGGGCCAAACAATGAATGGTTCTCACAAAAGTATTTTTTCTTTCATAAAATCTATACTATGGCCTATCCTTAATGTTAAAAAAAGCAACAGTCTGTGTGAAGTCAGGTGTTCTTAATAACACCCACAAGTATACCTATTTAATGTTATTAGGCATAATATAATGTTACATACATGATAAGTTAACCTTCATTTTTAAATATATGCTCTCTTAAAATGTTTTATGAATAAAAAAACAGCTCTGTGAAACAATATCTGACCTGGGGTAACCTATATTATCTTTGTGCAGTTGGAGGCTGACTACTAGTGTTGACCATGGCTGACTTATGAATTTCAGTGGCTGAGTAGTGCGATTTTTGCTCTCTTTACAATGTGAGCTTAATTGCTATATTTTGTGGTTTATTGGTGCTATAATAAATACTGCAGACATAGAACTGCAATTCTCCATTTTATTTACATCCTGATTACTAGAAAATGTACTGGGATTTTTATTCAGGAGACGTAACAAAATACACTTTATGAGTAATAGTATTATGAAAATGCGCTATTTTGCTACCGGAAGCACGCAGGCGCCATCTCTTGAACGCAAAACGAACTACTCCCTGCTTTAGAGAAATAAGTGTCAGGTGACAAGTTTCATCGTTGGTGGCGGGTGGAGATGAATCGTAGGGGCGGGTAGCACCCACGTGCTTCCCATATGTCTTCCGCACGTGCTTTGATCTCCCCCGTCCCCCAGATGGACCCCTCAAGCACTTTTACCTCTTCTCAAGGAATGAGAGACGAGTTTTCTCGTCGGGTGTAATGTTAATAGCCCACTATCTAGCCATAACAGACGCAGTGAAGCGTAAACTGTGACACGCACTATTTCTTACACGCAAGTACGAATACGGGACGAGCTTGTTACTATTTCTAAACTGTATTGCTATAATCTTCTACCTAAGTAACTCATTGTCGCGTTTAGCCAAAACTAACTAACTCTCTAGTCGTCTTAAACCCGAAGGTTTATGGCTGCAGCAACACAAGCCTTTTAACAAGCGTATTGACAAATATCGAAATGTTGTTCTCATCTGTGGTACTCACCCAGCCTCAAATCAATGGTCACCTGCGAGCTAAAGGCGGTCGGAGCGTGGTACTGATCACATCACCTCCAAAATGGCCTCGATCGAGAATGCGTGGGACCCTACCCCTACATCCCCTAAATGTGCCTACGTGGCACGGTCCTATATGCACGGGGAACTTTATCTTACCATCTACATTGTTTAAGACTGTACCATGCCTGGTCCTTATACCTACATCATATTTGCAAAGGATGTTATTAAAGCGATATAATCGATACAAACTTTTCGATAGTTTCGTCTTTCTGCAAGAGATTACTTTTCCTAGTTTTAAAATTTTGCTTGATATTCATTCCCTTCTGGGCCTGATAATCACAGGATCTCGAGTTCGATATCCGGTGGAGGCACCCATGTGTAGGCCTATTCCCAATTAGGCTTTTTGTGCATAAAGTGGACTTTAAACACAAACTCAAACTTTTCTGAGCCAAAAAAAATACGGTAATTTTTGATTGTATGGTGGTCATAGCGGTTGGCAACACTGATTTCTTTAAAATAAAAATCGTTGAAAAATACACACGTAAGCTGGAAAGTAGCACCGAAGTCGGTAACATTTTATATCGACATACCGTTTCAGAGTTTTGCGCTGCACCGCCATGCTGCCTTCCCCTATTGTCTCTTCGGCACAAGATAAAAGAACAGAGAGAGGGGGTGAGCAGCCAGCTAATGAAATAATTACACGCCGACGGTGATTAATACTGAAGCGCACGAACGCTCACAAAAGGAACAGGTAAAAACGAACTATAATTTCAGACCAACGCGAGAGGCTGGGTTTAAATTGGATTGCCAGGTCGGCTGGTTGTTTGAATTCAGTCCCTCTGGCTTTCCCTGCCATTAATTCGCCGAATATTGTGTTAAATTAAGGATAAGATAACTGTCACGGTCCGGGCATCGATGGAAATGAATTCTGGGGGCTTTTTTCCACCCCCTGTTGGGGCATCCGCCCCCCCATTCCCCCCGGTGGAAAATGGTGAATTAACGCTGCCTCTGTGTGATAACCGTTAATGTATGATGCCGTTCGGCAAGCTAATTATAAGAATTACCTTCCATCCCGCGTCGATATTTCAACTTCAGCGCTGTGAATGAGTGGATGTTATCGCCAAATTGCGCCTGTTCGGTCCACCTTTTTTCACTCCCGCCGCTGATCCCAAAATGGCGCTGCAATAGCTCCGACGCATGGCTAATTTTGAGTGGCACATTTTTATGTGTGTCTGTGTGAATGTCGTGTACAATATTATGTGGCGAACGTTGTGCACTTGTAATGAAGATGCCTCGTGTTCGATTCCCGATGGTCACACAGTGGTTCAGATCTCAATTCGCCCACCTAAGTGGAGGAGTGGTTAGCACAGCGCGCCACGACGCCAGGGGTCCTGGGTGCAAACCTCGGGAGCATGGGTGAGTGTCCCTTCATCAATTCCATCATCTCATCACTCATTCTCACCTTCACGATTGGTCAAAAGTAGCAGAAATGCGAAGTCAAATCGGATTTCAATTCAAAGTGTAGGCCCAATCCCGATTAGCTAATTGGAGCATAATTATAAACATTTGACAGTTCAGGGAGTAAAATTTCGACCTCCACAAAAGATATCCTGAACAAGCGACAACCCGCTTAAATTTACCGTATATCTGGTTGCGAGGATTCAAGGGGCAAGATAAAAAATATCCATTGTTGACTGCCAATAGAATGATGAGACATATTTAATTCACAAGTAGTGTGTATTGTCCTGCTACGATCCATACTAAAGCAGTAATTTCCATATTGGAAAATTGAGTGGTGCGTTTCTTATTGAAATACTGCAATTTAACTTAACACCTCGTATCCAATGATATAAAATTTAGAGAAGTACTACGTAGTTTCAATTTCTAACATATCCTGTTTATTGTATTTGTATTGTTATGTTCCACAAGTTCTCCGTTTTGGCACATGTACTTCTCCCTGACATCTAGCGGATCGTGTGTAAACTACTCTACCACTTATTGCTAACCACACTTTGGGTAGGAAGAAGTTATAACTAGAGCCCGGCTTTGTATGTAATTGCATATTCCATTTCTTGAACAGGAAAATGTCAACGAATTATATAACTGACATGGCTTTGCATAAGTTTTATGTTACATATTTGCCAAGATATTACATATTTGCTAACTTACTTTACATGAAACAACCTACACAGTGGGGCAATTTGAAATCGAGACTGGTGCTGTATAAAAATAAACAAGTCTTCATAGAAAGTTACTTACCAGGGATCATTCAAAGTAGGACCCTCCTGCATCCACACATCGTAGCGCAATGCTTACCAGTGCAAGGAAGGATTGCTGGAATTCGTTTTGTGTAACGCTGTTTAAAATGATATTGTAGCCTTCTTGATTGTTGGTACATATCGTGAAAGTGGGAACCTTTCATTGCAGATTTTGGTGTAGGAAATAAAACAATAATCACACGGAGCCAGATACGGTGAGTAGGCAGGGTGTGACAACACACACGAGTCGATTGATTCAGAGCCAAAAAGTTCTTCGCAATCACAGTCTTGTGACGTGGGGCACTGTCATGAAGCAGACGCCAGCTGCCTTCATCCCGATACTCGGGTCTCACACGTGTTATTACTTGCACCAAACGTTTCAGTACCTCAAAATAGAATGCAGCAGTAACAGTCTGTCTGAAGTTTCAGTCTTCCGTAATGATTGTTCTCACTTTCTCAACCAATTTTGGTGTTCTCACCGTCCCTGCTACACCTGGATGCTCGTCGTGTTCAATTGGCTGCCGTCCTTCACTGAAACGCCTGAGACACACGTACAGGATAAACAATTGTCCATATAGACTTCCTACAAGATGTGAAACGTTTCCGCAGCAGTTTTACCCAAGAGCGCACAAACCTTGATGTTTGCTCTGTTTTACTTTTCCTCTGTTTAACATACACTATCAATACGGTTCATTCGAAATAACACATCTTAAAATAACCACCATACAATTTCATGTTATTTTTCTGTACCATGGATATAAGGGAAACTCTTTCTTTTCTCATGAATGAAAGTTCGGACGTTCAGATTAAAAATATATAAAAATTCTATTTATTTCGTTGCTTAAATATGTACAAAGAATTACATATGAAATAACCCCCACATAAAAAATGACATGATCCTCTTTAATTTAAACACTGTAATATATATGTATATATATATATATATATATATATATATATATATATATATATATATACACACACACACACACACACACACGAGAGGTTCGTACGCTGGCCTAGACCAGCAGTACTAGTTAAAAAATGTATCTAGCTTGTCACTAGTATAAATGACATGTTTCTCGAATTCCCTTCCTTTCTTGTTTATAATGAAAAATGGCTTCGAAGAAATAGACTAAACTTGGTTCAAATTACAACAACTAATTATGCGCTTTACTTGAAATTAAACGTGTCCCTTAATTCCCTCGGATACAACGTTTCTCTAATAATAATAACAAATGTCCACCGAAACTAAGCTTTAGCTTGTCACTAAACGAATCAAGAAAAATATGCGTGGACTTATCTATGCAATTCGTTGAAAGCAAATGGTTGATCCGTGTCCGCTAGCCGTTCGACCAGCCCTACCATTCTACCGGCACCGAAGAACCTTCCAAAGGTCTCCCCTCTAGCCCAAAAAACGTAAGAATGCCAAGCCCCGTTACTCAATCGGTTCCCTTATATAGGCGAATCGAAACGGAACTTTTTCCAACACCCCTCAGGTTGAAAGGACAAGATTTTAAAACTAACAGCATTCTGCCGTCTGGCTTTCACCGTCACGTAGGCCATCCCTACAGCAAGTTACATTGGAAACTGCATTAAAAAGAAGGATAGCTGTCACTAAATAAAATAATATTAAACATACACAAAAACTAATAATAAAAAAGGATCTTGTAGTGATTCTATCATTGCAGCTCTTTCTTCCATGTTAAAATCGCGACGCACTTTCTCGACACGTACCCACATTCACAAGCGGCAATGTCGATCAAGCTCAACGAGCACTGCGACGATTGTTCGTGAGATACCAGTTACTTGTTCGCACCACAGAACGCTTGCACAGTGGCGCCACCTACCGAGAAAAAAAATCAGTCTCGGTTTCAAATTGCCTCACTGTGTATTTCGGTAATTTTTTTTCATATCTTGATCCTTTTTTCCTATATTTTCGATCTCTGAAACATGATGAAGAAAATTTGTAGCTCATGTGATGTCATATTTGTAACCAATGAGATGCTTAGTGCAGTTAGTCACCTAAAATTGACTACCAAGCGAAAGACAGGCTGAAGAAAAAAATAGTAAAAAAAAAAAAAATGGGATTGTTATTTATCGAAAGATGCTAGAGTTTCTCCTCTCCCCCCACCGTTTCTGATTACATATTTTCGTTTCGCTTTTAGTGTAGGCAAAGCACCTAGATACTTGTCATCTAACAAGAAAGCTACTTTCCTGTACGAAGCGATTTACACAATATGTTCCCTTGTACAAAATGTACTAAAGTAACTATGTATTTTCATTCAATTGTTCTTTCTGTAGACGCTTTTTTTCAATTTGTATGGAAATTAGAAAGAGCTCTCTTACATATTTACATATTCTACAATAATTTGCGATGTGAAAAATAATAGTTGACACAATTAGTTTCTTAAATATGTACACGTTTCTGTGCTTTTTTTGAGATTACATACATTTGATACAAATTTTCATTTCAACAACTTATGTCCTTAGAAGTATGTTGAATATGTTCAAATAAAATAAATATCTTGCAGAATTCTTGAAATTTCTTGGATACTCGATTATTATTAATGTTACATATTCTTTGATACTACATATTTAGCTACATATCCTTTTGATAATACATATTTAGGTACATTTTATCAATTTTTGTTACATATTTTGTACATTGATATTACATAAAAATCCGGGATCTAGTCATAACACATTTCGTATTTTTTTGGCTTCGTATTTGTAGTCTAATAGAGACTGTACGGTCAGTGTTACAAGGCCGTGAAATGTAGAAAAATCATGCATCTTTAAAAATTCCATTCTCATTATTCAAATAAGGTTCATATATTCGGCGATCCCATAACCTAAACGATCACCTGATTTGGAAGCCTTAGATAATAGTAATTATTTAATCTTTCGTTACTTGCGGTTGGCCAATTGGTAGTACGTGTGGCTGCCACGCGGGAGACTGCGATTCGATTACCGGGGTGACTGATCTCAGGAATTTTCCCGTATATGTCCCTGCATGAAGCAAATCTGGTTGGTAAAAGCAGCTGGAGCGAGGTTGAATTTTTTAATTTGGATTTGAATTAAATCTTTTTGGGTGCGTTAGCACTGAGGCTATTTTTGCACCCGTCACACTATGCGGGGTCCAGCCCCTTATCATAACAAAAATCAAAGCGTGTGTGAAATCTAAGATTTCCTTACCTTGGTTAAAAGCTGAGGCTAAAAAGGGCGCTCAGCACACGTAAGGAGAAAACACAGGACAACACAAACAAAATTATACTGGCCATGGGGCCAGTCGCCAGAGCCTCGTTAATCTGCAGTTCAGGGTGTACTAACGTGGAAGTGAGGTTGACTATTGGGTGCACTACGTGGAAGGGGCACCCCTTACACCCCAGCTGGAGCGAGGTGCTCATCGCATCATCTCCACTATGACCGAGATTTAGAATATGTGTTTTCATGGCACGGTACAGTACACAGGGGATTGATAGCTTTATCTTTTTTGACTTTTTTCGAAACTTATTATTATAGTTTGTCTTCAGTAAGTACTGAGTACCCCAAAAGTCCCTCTACATAAAAATCAGTGTCCCGTGTGTTAACGGACGGAAAATCAGTTTTCCAACCATTGGATCGGCTGACGAGGACCCGTCGAATGGCCACCCCGTTCTCCAGATCTCATACACTTTGATTTTTACCTATGGGGCGCTGGACTTTCACCCTCTGCAGATCCTCATCGCCATATGTAACGGGATATGTTATTAGCTCGTGCGCGGTGGGAAGAATTTTCCCTGTGTCTGGCTCTTGAAGGCCCACACATTGAGCACGTGATGTGACATTCCTCTTTTGACCTCCGTTGTGGAGGTGTTAAGCACTACGACGTCAGGTTTCGCGGGTTCGATCTCGGCATTGGTGTTCTTTGTGAGTACCTCTACATCATCATATCATCACTCATCCACATATTCGCGATTGGTCAGAAGTGGCGGAAAGCGAAGTAAGATAAACCAAATCAACCGATCAATCTTTTGATGTGACATTCCCTATGTGGGAAAACTGGGACACACTGTACTTGTTTTTACATTGGCATTGGTGTTCTTTGTGAGTACCTCTACATCATCATATCATCACTCATCCACATATTCGCGATTGGTCAGAAGTGGCGGAAAGCGAAGTAAGATAAACCAAATCAACCGATCAATCTTTTGATGTGACATTCCCTATGTGGGAAAACTGGGACACACTGTACTTGTTTTTACATTTTGTTGTCTTGTAATCAAGGGGTCCCGTGTTCGATTCCCTGTGGATTCACTTAGTGGTTCGAATTTCAGTTTAAACTATAGGCCCAGTTCCAATGGATTTAAAACCTCAACTCAACTCAACTGTTCATTCACATGGCAACATGACATTGCATCAAGGAGACTGTATTTCCTCCCTACAGCTAATAACAAACGTTGCTCCTTTGTTGACTTTTCAACAATCAATATTCCCTGTCGGAGCCACTTGAAGATTTCCATCCATCACAGTTAATTATGAAGAGATTTGAACCTTTTCTCCCTCATATAAGAGGAGCGAGCCGTTGTTATGTTGCCTTTCGGCGTCACTTCAGTAAGCTCATAATGCTCTCTTAATGACAACTGCAGCTTTTTTAGTATTTTCTTTTTAATTGGCTTCGACTGAAGTTGAAGTTCTTTTCGAAAGTATATTCCTTCTTCTTCCAACCTTTCTTTTTGTTTCTTCTCCTGTCTCTTCGTGTTCTGCTTGTAATTATTTTCTAGTAATCCTCCTTTTGTATTTCAGTGGGCGAAAGCTTTCATTACATTGTTTCTTCATTCTGCTCAGCAGACACATGAGTTGGTTCAAATTTTTGTTCTCATATTTATTTAAGATATAATGCACAGAAGGAAATATTTGTTTGATATAGTACACAAAGAAAGAAACCTTTGTTTAAAATAGGATACACAGAATGAAACCTTTGTTTAAAATAGGATACACAGAAAGAAACCTTTGTTTAAAATAGGATACACAGAAAGAAACCTTTGTTTAAAATAGGATACACAGAAAGAAACCTTTGTTTAAAATAGGATACACAGAAAGAAACCTTTGTTTGAAATAGGATACATAGAAAGAAACTTTTGTTTGAAATATAATACACAGAAAGAAACCTTTGTTTGAACTAGGATATAGAAAAAGAAGCCTTTGTTTGAAATAGGTTACAGAGAAAGAAACCTTTGTTTGAAATAAGATACAGATAAAGAGACCTATGTTTGAAATAGGATACAGATAAAGAAACCTTTGTTTGAAATAGGATACACAGAAATATACTTTTGTTTGAAATAGGATGCAGGTACGGGGTTAGGTGGTAGAACAGCCACAGGCTGAACCTCGCCCTTTAATAAAGGAAAATTGAAATTGAAATTGAAAGAAACCTTTGTTTGAAATAGGATACAGAGAAAGAAACCTTTGTTTGAAATAGGATACACTGAAGAAACCTTTGTTTAAAATAGGATACAGATAAAGAAACCTTTGTTTGAAATAGGATACAGAGAAAGAAACCTTTGTTTGAAATAGGATACAGAGAAAGAAACCTTTTTTTAAAGTTGGATACACACAAAGAAATGTTTGTTTAAAGCAGCGTACACAGAAAGTTATACATAATAATATACACAGAACGAAATGGTGAATATCAATCTTTGACGAGAGCATATTATGTACAAATGTATTTGTTACTCCTATTGTACAGTGTTTGTAATTTAATTGTTTCCAACCACCCCATATTTAATGTTGCATAACAATTTTGAATTTTTATACCCAGTAGTCTGATAATTTCTGAATTGATTCTATTTTCTCTGCGTGGCATTTAGCTGGTGAACTCCATAATTCACTACCATATTCTGGTAATGGACGTACAATTGTGACCTGATTTGTGACTCACTCTTACAAGTTGCCCAATGAATAGAATATAAAACTTAGTAACTTTTTGACCTTTTCTACAAGTTTTTAAGTATATCTATTTGAAAGACAAGATCTTTTGTACAAAATTTACCCTTCTCATTTGTCTTCTTTCTTCTAAGGAAGACATATTCAACTGTGTTAATCAATCAGAATAATGCTGTTCATAGTAATTCTTTATAAACTTCGTGCATAGTAACCTGATAAATAGTTTTTGAACAGATTCAACGTTTGAAGGTAATTCTTGGCTGTCAGAAACCATAATTCATTACCATATTCTAGAATAGAACGAACTATAATTTTATACAGGTATATTAAGGAACTTTCTTTTTGAAAAACTTTCCATGAAGATAATATATAACCAAGCATATATAATAATAATATTTATTTAAGTGATGAGCACGATTTAACAACCAGGTACATCACTGTCAAAATTGGTTATACAAGATTACAGAATTGAATACATAATTATAAAATAAAACAGTGGTTCCTAGAATCTTATATAAATCACCATAAATTCAATTTTTTTTTTTAAACTTTGTGCATAATAACCTGATGGAAAGTTTTTGAACGGATTCAACTTTTCGAAGGTGACTGGTGGCTGGCAGAAACCATAATTCATTAGCATATTCAAGAATAGGACGAACTATCGTTTTATACAGGTATATTAAGGTATCTTCCTTTTCAAAAACTTTCCATGAGAAAAATATGTAACCAAGCATCATCCTTGCTCTTTTGCAAATTTCTGAAATATGCTCATCAAATATTAGAGAGGAGTCTGTTAATATTCCTAAGTCTTTATGACTTATATTGATAAATATAATAGTTGGAGACTATGTAATGAACTTTCTTAGTACATCTTAAAACTTTACACTTTCTCAAGTTATTTTCCATATCATTAATCTTGCACCAATATGTCATTCTGTCGAGAACAGCCTGAAGTTGAGCGACATCATTATGTTAAAATACTCTTAAAAAGTTTTATATCATCTGCATATAGTAAACATGTGCTAGATTTAAAACATAATGTAACATCATTGATAAAAACAGCAATCAGAATTGGGCCAAGTGGCGACCCTTGAGGTACTCCACAATTTTTTTCCTTTTTAGAGGAAATTGTTTCACCAATCTTAACAGAGAAAGTTCTATTTACTAGAAAGTTTGAGAACCATTTCAGAAATCGTGGTGATAATCCCATTTGGTCGAGTTTATAAATTAATAGCTGATGGCTGACACTATCAAAAGCTTTAGCCAAGTCAATAAATAAAATATCGGTCTGGGATTGCTTCCTAATGTTAGATCCAAGAGAGTCTATTAAAACCAATAATTCTGTAATAGTAGACCTTTTTCTAAAAAAGAGAATGACAAATAGTCAGCAATTATGTGTTCAAAAACCTTTGCCATGGCATTTAATATAGTAATTGGTCTATAATTATTAACGTCTTTGACTTTTCCATCTTTGTTTTTAGTTACAGGTACAATAAACACATTTTTCCAGATATCTGGAAATATTCAAGAAATAAGTGACGTGTTGTAAATTTTAGTTAACAAAGGTACAAAAACATTTTTGTTTTCTTTCAAAGTAAAATTAGGTATGCCATCATTATAATAATAATAATAATTATATACTTTACCTCTTGAAGCATGTGGTGCCTCCCCCGTGGCGTAGTGGTAACGTCATCTTGTAATCCCGGGTTCGATACCCGGTGGAGACACATTGCACAGTTTTTCGGATCCCACTTAAAACTGTAGGTCCAGTCCCGATTAGCCTATATGTGCATAACTTAAAACAACAATTCCAACAAACACATTTTAAAAGCATGCATCTAACCTGTTTCCTTCCTGCACCTGGTGGATGAAGCAGGCCTCGTTGGGCATTTTTTCATTCTAGGAGCAAAGCAGGAGGAAAAGGGGGAAGGAGGGAGGGAGGAAATAGCAATTTCATATTTTCTCCACGTGGTAGAGAAGGCCGGTAGGGTTGAATGGAGAAAGCACACTTCGCTTTCTCTTCTTTTTTTCCCCTTGCGGCTTTTCTAATTTCTCCTCCTGCCTGTAATTTAGAATTTAATTTGCTCTGCTTTGTTTCTTCTTTTAAAATAAAAGAAACCTTGAGTAATTTTGTTGCGTCAATTCGTCTCTTAATAACCTGGATAGGCTGCATAATAATTGAAAATGTTATTGTTCTCTTAGGAATGTTCACTCCGCAAGAAAAGTGGCATATCTCTTGCAATTCGCACTAGAATTCTAAATTGTTCTTGTCTATTTTTTTGTAAATAAATATGTGTTCTTTGCTGTTATACATGAAAAAGGACTTTGTGTATTTAACCTAAGACGTTTGGCTGTCCTTTTTACAAGGACATTATATTATACCTAGGTACGTATGCGAGGGTTGGTGCATATGTCAAGGCAATAATTTTTTTTTTTCGGAATGCGGGACTGGCACGAAAATCAGAAATATCAAAATGGATAGGGGCGGTGTATGGTACTGTGGACTGTATGAACAATGAGAACATGTGTGCCAGGTAGTATGCATGTTTGTAAATTTCTTTGTAAACAATTTCGATCTAAATATTGGCTTGATGAACATTAATTATTAACCGTAACAATATAATTTTGGTGTTCTTGAAATTCCTACTTTTGTGCGTGTATGTGATTTTTTTTATATAACAGGGTGTCTACAATTCAAGAAATTATGAAGTAAAGGCATGCAAGTGCTGCCTTCTAGCGGAGCAAAATGGAAACACAAGCAAACAAATGATGATCACTGAGCGAAAGCAAGAACAGTGGAGTAGCTACTGAAATTGTGGCTAAAAAAACCCGCGAAACTATTTTTTTTATAGTTTTTCCTCGCGATTTTTCGTCACATGGCCAAGAATTTTTCCTATTTTTTTTTACAGTATAGTGAATTTACATTGTTATATACCTGTACTGGAATTTGATAAAATCTAAAATTATATTGAGTTGTGGTGAAGATTTTTTTCTTTGTTTCTTAAGATTTGCATTCTTGTGTGCGTTAAGTTTTGCAAAAGTATGTAAATAATGTGGCCTTTCCCCATCCAGGATGAAGTCTGAAGGATTAATATTTATATGCATTAATAATTAAAGCAAGTCTAAATCTCTTGTTAAAGTACACAATCAGTTTTCATCTTAACCATCGTTGTGGTAGAGGTTTTTCGTTGAATAAATATATATATTTTCTTAATTTTCAACTGTAAGTAGGGACCGATTAAATAAATGTTACAAAAAAATGAAAGAAAGGTCTAGAAAAAGTCATGAAAAAGTAAAAAAAAATTGGATTTGTTATTTTGGTAGACACCCTTTATAACTTGCAGAGCCTTTTCTAGTTTTGAGATGCAGTTTCTTTGACTATATAATTAGTGCAAAATGTTTACTAAACCAATGGGAGTTATTAGATTTGCTAATATTTGACGAAATTATTTGTAAATTCTATACAGATGGGCGCCATTACTAAACAGAATTGGCGCTGGCGAACAGTATGTTTGCTTGCCATCTATGTCAACAAACATCTCCCGCAGTCACTTATATCACCTTTCTGGAAACAAGAAGATTGTGACGATGCAGGTGTGTTGTAGGTGGAAGGTTTGCCTCAGGTGGAGATGTAACTCCGTCGTGGTTTATTTATGTATGTTCCCGTTGCGTAAATCAGCCCAGCACGCCACGGATTCCTTTCCTGTTATAAGTTACTCCGCAGCGAAATATCCAAATAAGCCGAGGGGTCGCTACCCTCGCTTGTGTCACACTAATTTGCCAGACGAGATGAGCGCGAGGGCCGGCTGAAGGCTTGTGTGTTGAGGGGCGGGACGAGATTCTGTTAGGAATGTGTAAATATGGAAGGTTTATTTTATGCAGGGTTGTTGAAGGTCCAGGAAGTTTAAATGAATTCAATTCCGGTCCAGGAGAGAAAGATCAGCAAGCGTAAATGGGTTCTGTACCGCGAAGAACCTTTTTGTGATTAAGATATTTCAATCCGGTCCAGGAACCTTTCTTCCGGATGAATTTAAATTCGGTCCAGCAATTTTTTCCCGGATGAATTTAAATACTGTTCAGGAACCTTTGTCAAGTGAAACAAAACTTGAACCGAATTTAAATTCCTGTACCGGAACCCAATAGAACCCATTAGAATTTATGGATTCCTGGAACTTTAACAAATCTGCTTTCATGTTTCCAATCAAAAGGCCAGTACAGCGTTATTATTGGGGCTTAGAAGTTCATGAAAATTCATATATTTTTTTTGCTGGACCTTGAAGGCGATTTTAAATATAATAGTAGTTCGCCGAGTTATTGTTGTTTGTATGAAAATACTATGGATGTAACTATGGTTAATTGGTAGAGAAGGACCCCCTCCCCACAGCCTTCAATTCGCCATGGAAAATAAGGCATGGCCGAGATCAAGAAGATCGCATCGCCCCATATGCCTTCATGGCATGTGCGCACATGCACAGCGATGCCTTTACCTATGTTGCCTTCCACGTCATGCACAGAGAGGCTCATCGGGGACTGGACCTACAGTTTAAACACGAACTTCACAGCCTTTTTAAGTTATATAGTGCTTTGACCAATTTTTAGATGTTGTTTGTTTGATTATACAAGTAATGCAAAATGTTTACGAAACAAATTGAATGGGTTTGGACTCATTAAACCCTGCCCTTATATATACGGCCTTGCATACATGTCATAGGTCAATAGTACAGCATTAGAGACACAGCTTTGAATATTCTATCGTGCATAAAAATATATAATGATTATGAGTTGCAGTTGCGAGTACGATAAATATATTTTAACAGTCCCTACGGTGAACATTGTAATAGACGAAACGATGGAAGCGGAAGTTGATGGGACTGTAACTTCTCCAATCAACTTTTTACAATGTGGCCTAGGTCTAAATCTGACCTTCTCTATACTTGGTGTCTGACAGTGATTGGTTGGAGAAAACACCAAGGCCTATTCAGAAGTAACGCGAAAATGAGCGTTCCTACACCAAATCTGATTATTCGTAAGAACACTTTCGGTGTTGCTTTATAGCGTGCTGACCAAATGACAGGACATGCGACAAATTAAAATCGTAATCACATTTTGCGACAGGTAATTTCAAACACCGCCATGTAATCTTTTTTACACGGTCCAGAATTTGCGAAACCTTCTGTAGCCAAAACAAGCACAAACCTTTTTCTATTATTGATCCAACCTGCAATTAAATACTAAAGAAAAGTATTTTTGTAGGAATGTTCCTCAATATTAGGACAACTCATATCGTAAATGCCAAATGATGGAAGCTTGGGCAAAATCATTCTGCATACGAGGGTCGGTCAATAAGTGTCTGCACTTTTGCTGTAATTTTCGATGGGTGCTGAACAAGGCCGATTCAGAAGTAACGCGTAGAAGTAACACTGCTTTCTGCGTGGATATGTCAATGGAGTGTGCATTTGTCATGGATTTAGCGTATATTTTATCACATAAGAAGAGAATCCTCTGAACTTTCTCTGCATTGATTGGGAAAGAAGACGAACATTTCCAAAGGCTTTCTCTTTTTCAGTTCATTTGTCTTGTGGCAATCTCCCAAAGCCGACCAAGGAAGAGCCGTTCCTTTGATTTCCTCCTAAGGAACGAAATTTGTTGATATTCGATACGCATGCTAAAATCAAAATCTCCAAAAGAGGGTAGTTTCAGAAGAACAGCCGGCGGGCGTGTAAAGATTGCTCGTGCGTTAACTCAACCTTCTTCGGTTTCCAGGGTGGGGATATCCCCCTCTCGTCTCCCCGTATCGCTGTACAAACGAGCGTCCAAGGGGCCTGATTGAGTTCCTCCGAAGGTAATTTGCCAAGTGGGAGGAAGGGCTGGAAGAGGGCGATTCGAGAGCATGTGTTTGCACAGGGATCCACGACTCGTTTTCGCTTTACAGGTCGTGTTGGGTTTCAATCTCCGTGGAGACTTGATATCGATACGGCTAAGAACTGCAACTACACTCGAAGACACATTAACTGCGGAATAACATTTCATTTATTAATTCCTCTTTGTTAGAATCACGAAAAATCCACAAACGCTGTTGCCAACCCTTTTTTTATGTATTTATTTTTCCAGTGTCGTCCTCTGTTGCCGCGCGGTCTAAGGCGCTGTGCTTTGGGTTCCGATTGCGGGTTCGAGTCCGCCTGCGTCCAGTCTCTGGATTTTCGGCCTGTGTATAGGACCTATGGCAACCCACTATCGTGAGGAAATTGGGGAGCTACAAAAGAGTAGCTTAACCCGGTCACGGATATCTCCTATAACGGCTGAGGGTTCGACGTGCTGACCCCACGTCACTCCATTACTGGTTGAAGATCTCCACACCTCTAGGTAGGATTGTGGGAGGGAGACAGGCAGTCGGGAATTAGGCCAAGGCCCTTACGGGCTGTGTCCAGTGGCGCCAAGTTCAAATATTTGGGGAGTCAAGATTGGTACAAAAAAATATGTTATAACTACATGTTGATTGATTGATTAATCTGGTTTATTTTACTTTACATATGTGCCACTTTTTGGCTAATTTCGAGTGATGATATGATGAAGGGACACTCACAAAAAACACCCATGCGCAGGCCGGGATTCGAACCCGGGACCTCTGGCGTCGTAGCGCGTTGTGCTCCGCCACGTAGGACGGCTATTTTATTCATGTAAATATATGTATGTATGTATATATTTATTTATTATGAATGAGAAAAACCTATTCTTTGAAGATTAGAATGTCGAATTCTAACGGATTCAGAGAATGAAGATTCGAGATTCGGATTCGGGATTCGAATGCCTATCCGTAGTGTGTATAGATACATAAACACACACACACACAGTTCTTTGTTTCTGGGAAGAAAGGTTTCGGTACTCTACAAGTTGGTTTTGTTGTTGTTGTTCTTGTGTTCATCATAAGAACTACTGTACATATTGTGGTATGTCCATGAATGATCGTGCATCCATGTTGTTATATATACACGACATTTTCGTACATTTTCGTCAAAATAAAATGTTATTGTTTTATTCTCAGCTATAAAGAGGCGTAACGTTAGATAGAAGTATTGTGTATAACTAACTAACTAACTAACTCCCTAGCCTTCTTAAACCCGAAGGTTCATGGCTGCAGCAACACAGGCCTTCCATCTTTCCCTATCTTGAGCAAGTTCTATATACTCTTTTCCATTCCTACCGATTTCCTTTAGGTCCATCTCAACGTTGTCCCTCCGTCTTCGTCTTGGCCTTCCTACAGGTCTCTTACCATCAGATTTCCCAACAAGAATCCTGTAAACTCCTCTTTCCTCTCCAATTCGTGCCACATGGCCTGCCCACCTAAGTCTTCTTGATTTAATTATTCTAATAATATCTGGACATGAATACAAATTATGTAGTTCTGAATTATGTAATCTTCTCCACTCATCCCTTTTAGGTCCAAAGCTTTTCCTAAGGATCTTATTTTCAAATACTCTCAATTTATGTTCCTCTTTCAATGTAAGGGACCAAGTTTCACATCCATATAATAATACAGGCAAAATTACTGTTTTGTATATTTTAACTTTTAGTTTCTTAGATATTAACCGAGAAGACAAAAGTTTATGAATAGAGAAGTAACATGCATTTCCTGAATGAAGCCTACTTTTTATTTCCTCTTTAATATAATTTTCATTTGTTAATATTACTCCTAAGTATTTGAATTTGGAAACTGGTTCAAACGAGTTGTTATCAATAATTAGATTTTGATTATTACCTAACACTTGGTTTCGGCCTGTAAGCATATATTTAGTTTTCTCTTTGTTAACTTCCAAACCTATCTCTTTAGCAGTTTTGAAAAATAGTTTAGCATTATTCTTAATTGTATTCACATCATCCCACAGTAAGGCTACATCATCTGCATATGCTAACAACTGAGTCATGCCATTTAATTTTAGTCCTTCTTTAGTTTCTTTTACCTTCCTAACAGCATATTCTAAGGCAGAAGTATTGTATATATATTTGAATATTTGGAGGAAGTAGAGAAAGTGCTTTGCCCCTGTATAAAGCTGGTGCCTATGATTTGTGTGTGTGTGTGTGTTTGTTTGGTGTTTTGGTCATTTAAGTCAGTAATTTTGAACATAGTGCTAGTTTTCTACCCTTGTTGTATTGCTGATGAAAACTAACCACCCATCTCTCTTGTTTTACAGGTAAGGAGCTGTTCTGGCGAGTGGGCGAAGTTGCAGCCATCGCGCACATAAAGTGTCCCTACGAGGTAATGTTCTCTGTTAATGACCGCGGTAGAGCCTAATTAGCGGCGGCCATGTCAGAGTGTTGATTGACTGCTACACCGCAGGGGGCATTTCTCCACGCGCATTAGCAAAGCGCCGGGTGAAATAGTGGCTGGCTGTTCGGGCGAGCATCCTCCCGCCATTTGGCTGCAAGACAGTTGTAATCGTCCCTGAGATGTGACAGATTAATATTCGCGGGAGCTTCTCTTGTAGCCATTACGGCTGTGAAATGTACAGCGATCTCGTCCCAACGTTTCTGGTGCCTCTTTCGCGGAAATTCCCTCGGGCGAGGGAAATTCCCTTCTCGGTCGGTGGAAAATTTCCCTCCCCCGATTCTCTCGAAATTGCGCAAGAAGCTTCTACACAAAAATTTCCTTCTGATAAAGAAAAAAAATACTAGGAATAGTTCCCTTTTAATGAGAGTAGTTAATATTTCTCGTACGTTTTCAAAGTTTCAAAATAGTTCCCTTAGATTTAGTAATATTTTTAATTTTACCGTAAAAATTATTCAGTTCAATGAAAAAAGAAGTTTCTTCTTCTTGAATAAATAAAATCGCTCAGTCGGAGCAAAATATATCCTTCTCCTAAAATCTCTCTGACAGATTTAAAGATTTATTTTATGCAAAATAAGAAGTCTTCGTATGTGAAGCCAAACTTGATTTGTGAACTAAACTTTGTAGAAACTTTTTAAAATCCTGAAATGTTATTTTGGTCCCAGTTGCAGTTTCGCATTCATGTAGACAAATATTAGTATAATAAATAATTTGAGAATGCGTGTGTAATATGGATTTATAGTTCAGGGTTTTACTTGAGCATGCAATTTCTTTCTGTACAGTGTAAAAAAAAGTATAGTTAGTGCAATTGCAAAGTAATATCAAACGTAGACTTAACAAATACTTAATGTAACATAACAATCTTTTTTGGTACTGGCGGTAGGTAATTGAGGAATTGACATTGTTCAGATCCGTTTGTAGTGTCTTGTTACACAATTGGCTGTCAAACAACACCAAGATAAAGGACTTAATATTAGATTGTTCTGCGTTACACATTATTTTGTAAAAAATGTGTAGTAATCTTTAATCGTTATTTAGGTAAAACGGTAGCTTACACATTATTTATTACAGCACCATGTTAAAATTTCTAAAAGCAAGAATCTCGTTGATAAAACACAATCGTATCTTCCTCTTCTCATCACTTCTTTCAGGATGCAAATCCTGGAACTGTCAGTTATGGTAAAAAGTTATAGTTACAAGTAAAAATGTTCTTTGTATTTTAGTGAATGTGCCTTAAATAATACAGTTCGTTTCTGTCGTTATTTCGTTGAAATTTTAAATTGAGTTATGTTACGTTGGTCTCATAACGTTTAGAAAAGTATCCACATGTGGCCCCTAATTGTTTTCTGTTGGTACTCGTGAGTTCTTTTTTGGAAGGGGATATAAACTTGTTAATGTGGAGAGCAATTTTTCTGGCTCCCGATCGGGGGAGATAATGAACAATAAATCACTCCAAGACTTCATCCTAGTCGGAAATCCGATTTGCAGAGACAGAGAGCCGCGGACCAATCCTCAAGGAACGCAGAATTGAACCTTACAGACCCCCTCCTCTCTCTCTCTCTCCCTCCCCAGCACCGTAGAAATCGAAGACAAACTCGAAGAAGAGCGGGTTTTGGTTGAGAGAAGTTGATGCTGTCACTGTTGAACGCGATGATGGGTCTTTTAGAGCAATTACATGAAATATAAAGCGCGGGAGGGGAGAACCGTGGATGGGGTGTTGCTATGACAACAACGACCTGACTATTTCTTGTACGGAATTTCAATTCTCCCCCTTCGCTTCATCTTCGTGGTAGCGGCAACTTTTAAGGTGATAAAAGTCCACAAATCAGATGCGAACGAAGCTCGAGTGGCGCCTAAAAATACGATGCGTAGGGTGAACGAACCACACACACGAGAGCCGAAACGAGAAACACGACCCACATTTGTCACAGATGTCTTACGTTGAGAAGGTGTGAAGAATACATTACTCCTATTCGCAAAGCAGCTTTATGTTTGTATATTTTTTTTCAAGATGAAAGAATGTATCAGTGCGCTTAAATGCTAACTAGGATATATAACTTTTAGAGCGTATGAAGATTACCTAATTTGTATACATTAAATCTGTAGTAAAAAACCGGAGACTTGAAAGTATGTTTATGTGTTTGTGTGCGCGTACTGCCTTGTAGACGCCCGAAATAAGTTTTTACACTGGGTTAAGCCAATAGAGAGCTGTTCAAAGCTTCAATACCCTTTCTGCAGATACTAGAGTTGAGTTAGTAACAATAGAATCAGGCAGTCCACTTAGTGGCGCCGCCACCGGGCTGTAATTGAATTATTCCATGAACAGCAAACAATATCCCAAAAACCTAGACCTACATGTAAAGAAATAACTTTTGAGAATGACACCAGGCCTCCCGCACTGGTGCAAATATCCGAATAAGGTTAATTTCGGAATTCATTTGTTCTTGCATGAATTAACCAGCTACCAGTCGGCACCACCATCGATGCTAAATCCTAATTTTCTCATTAAAAATTTAGTTTATGTATCTATTAATCAATGATGATCACTTGTACGTGATTTTGTATTTTATTAAATGCCTTTCCCTTCTTAAACATGTATAAGAAAAATCGTATTTTTAAAGTCACTAGTTCTACATGACGTAACATCGTTCCATATGATCTGTCATGGACGTACACTAACTATTTTAATAAGGATGTAGAAGAACAAAAAATAAAAACAATGACTTATTGTGCAGATTTTTATTGTAAAAACTGTCAGAAGAGGAATCCAGAGCTGTGTTCGTGTTCTGTCATATCCTGAAAGGTTAGTTATTTATGAATTCTGTTCACTCTTTATGTAAAAATAATTTCCATAAAGTTAGTTTCCACGGAGAATAATTCTTAGCATGTCTTCGTATTCTGTATTTTGCTTCATTTAAGTAAAAGGACATGTGTTAAAAAAAACGTCTGAAAGATTAAAGGTTCGATTTTGTAACTTAATGTTATTTATAAGTTACACAGGAGGATAGGAAGCCAACGAGAATAGTAGGAATGACTTGAAGTTTGTTTGAAGTTCGGAAAAGCTCATTTGTGCATGTTATAATGCAGGAAGTTGCAAGTTATCGCGCTCCTCTTCGCTTCTGCATGAAGTTTATTTCTTCTAGCATTTAAAACTTTCTCAACATGTACAGGAGATGAAAAAAAGCGTGTAAATATTAAAGCAATGAAACCTAAGGTAACGGTTCCTATCGTTCTATGATTTTTTTAAAAATTCTCTTAGCAGGAAGACTAATTATCGTAGAATTTTAGCAATCATTGTCACACGAAATTTGAACCTTTCTTAAAGTAATTAGCACTCTTTGGATTTTTTTTAAAAAAATATTTATGTTGAAAAAACAACTTAAAAATTACCTTACGCAAGCTTGCACGCTTCCCAAGGACAATGTATTTTCCATTGACAAGGGACTGTAAGTATCGTAGACTAGTGGGAATTAATGTAGAAGTAAATCGGAACCTTAGTAAAATGAATTTAGGTAATTTATTTATAATGCTAAGAGAACCAAACCTGGCCTGCCTAACCTAACTACGAAAGCATACATTGAACCAAATCATAAGTAATCACTAGTTTTGGAAACGAAATGAGTGTAACTAACCTACATGTGCAATATATGCAAAATATTTTACGAACATTTACACGTGTGTTACTGTAAAGAAAAATCCTTTCTCACTGGTGCCACGGGAGGAAGATTTTGTGTTTCAAATCGCATTTTAATCTATGTGCTTTAATCCAACCCTACAGAATTATGGATGTTACTCCTATTATTAATAATAATATATTTTGTTGACTGAATCATCTAATTCCATGATCCATTTTATGACAAAAATTCCATTGTTAGCCAGTTGTAGGTTAGGCAGTAAGCTTCAGGGACTCTTTCTAAAAGATAATGTGGTAAAACTTTGCTTCATATGTTAGGAAGTTTAGTGCAATATCTATAATATTTTTTTTATTTGCATTACCACACACTGTATGGTGCCATAAGATGTAGTTACGATGAGAAATAATGTGAAAATTGAGTAAAAATAAATCAATTGAATGGTGACAAGCTCATAAGATTTTGCGCAATTGTTGAATGAGCTATCATAGAATGGACCCTTATACATTTGACACTACTTTATTCAACAGATACAGATAGTGATCTAATGCATATTCATTTTCAGTAACTTTTCTTTGTGTTGACACGCTTTGACCTTAGCTCACTAACAACTCTTGCATCTTGGAATTTATCTTTTTTGAGTGACATAAAATGCAGAATGCTTTGTCTTGCATAGTTATATGTTTCTAAAATAATTTTTCGTCTTTTATTTTTCTCGTAGAGCTGAGATATAGTTGGAGAAAATATGGCGAAAGGACTTGAGGCACAAAACATACAAAAGTTACAGAGTTTGTGGAGACAATTTTTCAGAGAAAATGTTTATGAATTCTAATAGAAATAAGTTAGTGCATGATGCATACCCAGATGTAGAACCAAGTAAGTATATTGCATTTCTTATGGAATAACATTGTCATCAGTTATGTGGCTCATGCATAAGAAATTGTATTTTCCCTTTTCTGCATTAAAAAATATATGCTTTAGAGATAAATTTTGCTTAAATTACATAACACCTAACAACACGATACATTGCTTGAGGATGTTAGAAACAAATGTATTTAATGTTTCACTAAATATTCCAAGCAGGATGGATGAAAAACATATGATTTTCAGCTAAACAGTCCTCTAAAATATTTGAAAAGTTTGATTAAAGGAAATAAAATGCACATATTTTCTGTTTGAGGCTGTACATATGTGAACCTACTATGGAAATGTTTGTTGAGTGTGTTAATGATGCTTTAATAATTTCAGTAACTTTTATTCCAGTGAAAGTCTGTAGGACCTCAAAGAGATCATCATACCTTATGCAAAATATATTAATTACTAGTGATTCAATAAATATATATATACCTGAATAACAACGTGTTTGTTTATTTTCCCTTACATTTGTTATTAGCAATAGAATATAATGTTTTACATTTCCACAGTATGAGTATTAAATCATTAAGAGTAATGTACTTACTCTGTAACTGTTCTCTTCTTCTGGAGTATTTCAACATGTAAATTCATTCTTGGTGAAGTATAACATGTCACCATAGTGAGTGTCCGACCAAGAAACCTATCAGTATGACACAATGGTTTGTCTAATGGAATTTCATTAACAATATTATGATAATATTCAATACAGTGGAAATTATTTGATGTAGGGTTTTAAGGATTTCTTATAGTCTTTTACTTTATATCCCATATGTTTAATGCTAACAATATAATTTATATGTGTAATTGGAAGTAAGATGCTTGAAATAAATTTTGGGACTTGTAGGCATAATGACCATATTGGGCCATTCAATGTATGTGAGGAAGAATCCTCTTATCTAATATCCTTACTTGAGTTTGAACTGTTCTTTTAGGTCTACTTTATGCACAGAAAGGCTAATTTGGTTGAAACTACCTTTTAAAGTGGGATCCGAAACACCATGGGTCTCCACCGGGTATCGAACCCATACCTGAGTTAAAAAATGGGTGTGAAGAGCCCCTTGAGAAAGGTTGAAAGTGAAATGTTATAAAGAGTTGCAAAGGATATACACAAAACTACGAACTTCCTCAGAGACAGTATAAGAGCCCAGCTCTTCTCAAAAAGGTAATAACATTTCTTAAAGTGCTTTCATTATCTCCCAACCGGGTCAATAATTGGTAAGATCAAAAGTTTGAGGAAAGTATAATCTACACATTAGGTAGGAATACGCCAATCACTTAACATTTAGACATGACACATTGGATGGTCTAGCCCTTGCAGCAAATCATCATGAGTGAGACACCTATGTTCGATACGAAGCCAAGCTAAATTTACTTCTTGATGGAAGGGATGATATGAGAAACATGCACCAATGATCGACCTGATAGTGTGAAGCTTGAAAGAATGATTATTTATTAACTCTTTATGTTCACTTTCTTTTAGACTGACTAGAAACATGTGTGACATTATTTAGAAGTAGCAGGGATTTTGTCAATACGGCATCAACTATGAGTGAAATGTTGCTGTTCATTGGTTCATTTCCAAGTGGCATATGTCACATGTCACTTTGGTGTGAAATCTCTCTAAATTGCAAAAAATACTGTTGGTTTCTTTGTCATCAGCTGGAAATTTGCACATTTCTTTTGTTCTTTAATTAGCTTTAAAAAATTCATGTGCAATATTTATTCTGAATGCATGGATTGTATCATCTTCAGTACTGTATTAAGTATATGAATATATAAAATACATATCTGTGCAGGATAAGATCTTTCAGTGGTGTATGTTTAATTCCATTGTGTGTGTGTTTAGGAGTGGGGGGCTGGGAGTGTGCTTATCTAGCTTGATCCTACATACTCAATGACTGCTTTGTTTTTTATTCTCATATTTCGAGTCCAGATTTTTGTGTAACTATGAAATATGTAATGCCATATGATGAAATTGTAGTCAATATGTAGAGTGGTTCCAGTAAGTAACTTCGAACAAAACTCGCTTGTATGACATACTCCTACTCCCATTCTAGATTAAAAATTAGGGATTTTTGACAAATACTAAAATGAATAAGCATGCAGTGATTAGTTAATAATATATCTTACAAACATTCACACGTTTTTAGAAATGGGTTGAAATTATTCTCATGCAAACCAGAAAAGTGAAATTTCATACAACTTCGATTTATTGATTGATTTGGTGTTTTAAGTCAACTTTATTCACAGTAAGGCCAATTGGGACTGGAACTACAGTTTAAAGTGGGATCCGAACCACTATGCGTCTCCATATACAACTTCGAGATGAGGTGGTTGCTATATAGGCATTCTAGGTTAACTTGTGTATGGTGTGACCTTTTCTTACTCTATTTTCCTATAACTATCCATTATCACCATCATAGTAGTTTTTACAGAGAAATAGACTGATAGAATTAAAACAATTACAATTTTATTCCAGAAATTATTCTGTTTGATAACTTCCCCAATGAGCTGTGTCACTCATAGCTATTATTTTATTCTATTCTCTCATGGCAGATGGCACTGAACTAGTTTCTATGTCGTATTGTCCAAAATACTATTTCATCTACAGAACACTGAATGTAAATTGTGATAGAAATTAACTGTAGTGTAAAATATTTACTTTCATCTACAGCATAACATAACCCATGGTTCTACAGAATAGTTTCTCAACCTATAGGGTGCGACCAACTCCTGGGTCCTGAGGGGACATTTGGTGGGTCGGGAAGTTGGGTTCGAAACTTTGTTAACTGGGTCTTAAAAACCTATTACCTTAAATTACTTAGATGTATTGTTTTAACAATTTAAATTCAGGCCGTATTGTTGTAAAAGAGCAAATATATGATTATAGACTAGGTGCACACCCCTACAAAGTAATTCCGCTTGTTCCCATCTTATGGGTCCCATGAAGTGTAATATCCTTCAAGGTGGGTCCTCGGCTGAAAAAGGTTGAGATCCACTGCTCTACAGCCCTGGAAGGTCCTTGGCCTATCAACTGACTGCCAGTCTGCCTCCCACAACCCTACCTAGAGGTGTGGAGATCTTCAACCAGTAATGGGGTGACGTAGGGTCAGCACATCGAACCCTCAGCTGTTATAGGAGATTTCCCAGACTGGGTTACGCTACTCACTTGTAGGTCCCCAATTTTCTTAGGATGGTGGTTAAGTTTGGAAAACAAGTACTGACTGACTATATGTATATATCTTTTATTCCAGTATATTTTATACCTAGAAGCCGCCAGCCGATTTGTAATGGTTTTGTTAGATGAATAGCGTTAATGTTCCATCAGTAGTTTTTAATATACGTTTTATGATTTATTCTTATTTCCTGAGACAAAACCTTCGAATCCTGTCTTTTGTTTCCCTGGCATTTTCAGCATCAAATCCCCCCCCCCCCCACCTCAGGGTACTCCACTGATATAAATTGCAGAGAAAGTGGATGCATTTGTCTTTCGGTTTATGAGGCCATAGACAGATGAATGGAATTTTCTACGTTGGTAAATCAGAAGTGTCTACGTCTTGCGATTGAATATGGTAGGCCTACACAAGAGAGAAAATTACAGTGACGGCACCAGAAACAGTTGCTGATATTAAGTGTGCTGTATCCTGCATATTGCTACCCACGTTAAACTGTGCAGCAATTGTTATGAAGAGAAAGAGACAATTTGGGAAATGTTGCAACATGGCTCGAGCGCCCTTTAGAACACTTTGGGTAGCGCAATGATCCGCTCACCCTACCCTTCCATTCCTGCTTTTATTTTCCGCTAATAATTCGGGACATATCTCGTAAGGTCGTAGTATTTATTTTATATAAGTGCATAAAAATGTTCTACAAGGATAAATACCATTGTTCGGTTAATGCAGGGGTCCTGGGTTCGAATCCCTGTTAGAGGTTTCTTTGTGTCATCAATTTTTCATAGCATCGTCGCGATTAGCCTAAAATTGGAAAAATGCGACGCTAAATAAACAACGACGAGGGAGGGGTAAAACGCATTGATCTACGAACAAAGTAATCGCTGTAGAGTTTACACAAGATAAAATCGCGATTTGCCCAAAATGTCAGAAAAGCAACGCATAATAGGGAGAATACGACATAAAAATACTTATTACCACAGATAATACACGGACCATTTTTCATGCACAACGGAATGATTTACGTGCTGGAATTTCAGGAACTTGAAATTATTTTCGTATGTTGTGCTTCTGGGCTACTTATTCTGTATATCTCGTAACTTAGATGTAGAAATCATTCAAACGTAACATACATTAACTGAACAATGGTATTTATCCTTGTAGAACATTTTTATGCACTTAAATAAAATAATTAATTCGACCTTACGAGATATGTCCCGAATTATTAGCAGAAAATAAAAGCAGGAATGGAAGGGTGGGGTGAGCGGATCATTGCGCTGAGACGCATTCAACTGTCACTGCCAAGAGTAAGATATGATTGGCGGAGAGGTTGCTATGACAACGCTTTACGTTTCGAAACAGCCGTAGGGTGGCTCCACATGTCCGGTTTGGTATACGCACAGATTACAAAGGACAGATAGGAAGTAAGCGATCTTATTAATCTGTGATGACACCACTATCGATTTCTGTAGACCAATGGTATCATTTTAATCGATTTTTCTGTTAATTTCTCACATAGTATACATGAACATGTGTTGAATTATTCTTGGAAAGTCTTTATTCCAAAGGAACTACAGAAGTAAGTGTCGTGTTGTGCAAATTACGTCACAAAAATTTGTGTAGAAATCACCATATACATACATAACATAAACGTTCGACGGACACACCTCTGTAAATGTCACCTTTGTATTTCAAATGTCTTTGTGGTATTGAATGAATATTGTTCACCGACCACATATACGAAAATGTTCTGATAACGTTAGCATTACGGTTTGAATTCAGGAAACATGATTTGAATGTCGGATTCCGGATAATTCAGATTGGAATTCGAACTCCCGTCCTTAATCTGTCCCACCCCCAACAAACCACAACACCGATTGCCAGAATCACCTCATATGTAGCAATCTAATTTACCACATCATAACTTTCAACTTTTTCCATATCGTCCGTAGCTTCTGCAATTTAAATTTTGTTGTCGCGTTTTCAAGCGAGTTGTCATCAATATCCGGAGATGTGTGATATGCAAAGTTTGTCTTTTGACGTTCATCTGTCGTAAACAAAAATGTTTCGCTTCGCGCAACCTATCAAAACTTCAATATTGACACGACTCTTGCAAACTGCGTCAATTCAGTGAATATCTCATCAAAAATCCCGATTTATATTCACACTGGCTGCATCAAATCATCCCCGAGAAAAAAGTAGATTAAAAATATCGAATGACGTGTAAATATGTTCATACTGACATGTATACATACGTCAGTGTTAACTAAATTTGCTGTGGAACAAGTTAATTTACTGCTTTTGGAAAATCGTAGCAAAGTATCTCATTTAATTATTTTTCTATATTAATTAATTTCTCTAGTTGAGTTATGTGGTGAAAGAGGAGAAAAAAATTCCATCAAGGGAGAGTGCCCAAAATTGGTACAATGAAGTGTAAAGCGGACCTATTAAATTTTGTGGACAATCATTGATACGGAAGCAAAAACATGGAAATGCAAACAATGTACATTCGTAAAATTCTCGTGGAAACAGAAACACCGAATTATCACAAATCGAAGTACAAGCTTCACAAGAAGTGAGGGAAAATGTAAACATGTAAATATCGATGATAACCTAATGAAAACACGTACATCTTGATGAGGTATTAATAGAAATACACATATCTATATTTTTATGATGGTTTTTACGAAAATGGATACAGCTAAATTTTTATGAACATAAAAACAGTGAAGCCTTCGTCCGTAGCTAATAAAATGGAAAGGGTTAATTTTCATGAGGAGCTAATTAAACATGGAAATATTCAAGTTTTCATCAGGTGTCAACTAAAATGGGAATAGCTACATTCTCAGGGGTAGTGAATTAAGAATAGAAACATCTAAATGTTCATCAGAAGTCAACTAAAGTGGGAAGAGCTAAATTCTTATGGGGAATTAATTAAACGAGATCAGTATTAAAATGGAAACAAGATTAAATTTTCACCAGTGGTCAGTGAAAATGTCCAAATCGTCGTGACGAAGTTATGAAAACAGAAAGTTAAATCTTCATGAAGAGGAAATGAAAGCCAAATCTTCACGAGAAGTTAATGATTTTGTGATTTGATTTGCTTTATTTTACTTCGCTTTTTGTGCCACTTTTGGCTAATTTGCGAAGATGGGGATGAGTGATGATATGATGAAATTGATGAATCGACACTCACAAATATCCATGCCCAGGCCAGGATTCGAACCCGGGGCCCCTGGCGTCCTAGCGCAATGTGCTAACCACTCCGCCACAGGGGCCGGCGAGAAGTTAATGAAATAGAATCTTCTAAATCTTCGTGAAGAGTTTAATGGAAGCGAATAGGAAGTTTAATGAAAAACGAAAACATTTGAACGTTCTTTGCGTTTAGAAACTTTTATTTTGGAAGATAATTTAAATATACAACTGCTAGTTCTTACGAATGGAATTTAATATAAATTTAATTTCAAACGGAGCTCTTGTGGGAAAGTCGACAAAATTTCCACAGAAAAAAGAAAATGTCTTACTTCGTCCTGTCTCAGATATAGTTTATAACCACGCTCTGCTGTATTGAGTAGATCCACCTTTCTAGCAATGTGATTTGCAACGCCATCACGGCATAAAAAGGAACTATAGAAAGGCCGTATTTTATTCGGGACGACTGGAGAGGAGGGAAAGAAAGGTCAGCTTTTAACTTCACCTTGCACGTGTTTGTGACGTTTCGCGGTGGAACGTGTAATCAATATGTGATGATGTAGCGGGGGAGTGGTTTCGAGTTCCCGGTTCCTACAGGAAACCACTTCATCAGGAGAGGTCCGTCACTCGGTTTGCCCCCGCCTGTCATCCCTGTCGGTCTCTCGCATCCCCCAGCGAGGGTCGCGTGAAATATTTCCGCCCTTTTCAAAAAGGGTTCTTACGGGAGCCCTTTCCAGCGAACAATAACTTTTATTTGCGGGCATCAGTCTTCCGCAGGTCGATTGCAGTGGCTGAAAGTGAAACCGGTTGGAGCTCCGTTCGAAGCACCACAGTGTCAGGCTAGGAGATTCCAATAGCCGCACCTACAGGAAAAAACTGGGGTTATGTTAGTTGAACAGGAAGCTAAGTTTTGAACGTTGAGCATCGAGGCATTTAAGATAAGTGAAGATGTTTCTGCTTTGTGATTAATTCATCAGTGCATCTGCTTCCTCGATTACTGTGCAAAATAGAAAAATAACCCATGAGCTTGTTTCAATACTAAGTCAACAATAAAGCCTCATCGATGGCATACTAGTAATTCTGTCGCCTTGTAGTCAAAGGGTTCTAGGTTCGATCCTCGGTGGAGACATGTAGTGGTCAGGATCTCGCCAGTCCTGATTGTCTTATCTGTACATAAAATGGACTTAAAAAAAACTTGGGTCTGCTTTCGTTTCTTTATACTCTCTCTCGGTCTCCTTGTGTGTGGTTATGTGTTTCTCTCTCTCTCTCTCTCTCTCTCTCTCTCTCTCTCTCTCTCTCTCTCTCTGTATCCTTTTCCTTGTGCCCCTCCCCTCTATCACTTTCACACACACACACACACACACACACACACACACACACACTCACACTCACACTCACTCACTCCTTATTCTCTCTCTGTTTATCGCCTATTATTTTTATATTTTTGTTTTCCCTGTCTATCGCCTATTTTTCTTTCTTATTTTTCTGTCTATCGCCTATTTTCTCTCTTTTTATATTTTTCTCTGTCTATCGCCTATTTTTCTCTTTTTATTTTCTCTGACTATTGCCTATTTTCTCTTTTTATTTTCTGTCTATCGCCTATTTTTCTCTTTTTATTTTCTATCTATCGCCTATTTTATCTTTTTCAATTTTCTTACTCTATCGCCTATTTTGTCTTTTTTAATTTTATCAGTCTATCGCCTAGCTCTTTTTATTTTCCCTGTCGCCTATTTTCTCTCTTTTTATTTTCTGTCAATCGCCTATTTTCTCTCTATTGCTTATTTTATGTCTTGTCGCCTATATCTCCCTTTATTGCGTACTCTCCGTCTCACTTTTTCTCTCTCTCCGTGTTTGTGTCGTTACCGTATTCTCTCTCACCGTCTATCGCTTCTCTCCTCTCTCTCCTGATTTATCGTATTGAGCGCTACCGTTACAATTAATCGGTGGAGGCAGATCCCTGGTGGGAACTACATAGCATCGTGAGGACGATTAGCGAGCCACCTAGCATCGTGAGGACAATTAGGGAGCTACCTAGCATCGTGAGGACGATTAGGGAGCTACCTAGCATCGTGAGGACGATTAGGGAGCTACCTAGCATCGTGAGGACGATTAGGGAGCTACCTAGCATCGTGAGGACGATTAGGGAGCTACCTAGCATCGTGAGGACGATTAGGGAGCTACCTAGCATCGTGAGGACGATTAGGGAGCTACTGGAAAGAATTAGCAGCGGACTCCTGGCCAGAAAACCGGATGAAACTTGATGCGCGGACATCTAGAAACCGACTTTGCCCATTAACAGTCTGTTCTAGAATAAAGGAAATTTATTAGAAGGGGGAAAAATACCCACAGAAAAACTGATTTTTTTTAATTAACAAAATACTTAATAAAGCTTCTTGGTGATTCTGAAAAAAATAATAAGATCCTGATGTACGATAATTTGTTTGAAGCCTATTTGAAGAAATGTTTGGTTACTGAAACTTTTTCTTTTTTTTTTTATTTTGGTTACGCCAAACAAACTTTTTATTTCTACGGTGCGCTCTGTAAAAACTTGCGGACTACACGGTCTTGTTAGCAGAAGACGAAGTTACGGTAAACAATTGAAAACGCAGTTTTCTCGCCTACTTCGGAAAAAAAGAAGTTAAAATCAAACCTAGATTGCGGGGCGACATTCTGATTTCGTATGAATTCTTGAAGAGCGAGTCGTTGCTGATGGAAGGAAAACAGTTGAAAATCAAATCATTTTTTCGCTGATTTTCCCCCTGCAGTCTTTCAGTATGGAAATTAAGTTTTTCCGTATTCTTCTCACAATCTAGAACTTTCTGAATGTTCCAGCTGTCGTAATTTGGCCAATCGTAGTTCCCGCTTCTTACGCGATTGGGTGTTCAGCTCTCAATGCGTGGACTGGAGTTTTTTTTTTAATGACAAATCCTACCATATATGCAACGTGGCAAACGCTGCGGACATGCAGGTTGCCTAATCAACTAGGCGCGAATGCAATCTAACTCCCAACAATAATTTGTATGAAAATGGTCGACTTCATATGACACTTGAGGAAGCTTTCGAACTGCAGCGACAAACAACAAGTTACACGCGACACGGCCATCTTCGGTCTGTAAAAATACATACAACTGCACATGCGCGAACACCAGGCCGAGGCGACCGATGCACGCAAGTATTGAGAAAATATCGAGCGATACTCAAGCGACACGTGCATCTATTTGGTCACTTCGATACGAAAAGCTGCATTTGTTTCTGAAGGTTGGTTTTCAAGTGTCGCTTCGGTCTGGAAGCTCCCTTAAGTCGCCCGATCCAAACTTTGATCAGACATTTATTTATTTATTGAATAGAGCCCAATAGGCCGGGCACAGTTAAAGTGCTTTTATTACAATAGATTCATTACAATGTTTCAGTATTTTTCTTTTTTAGTTTGTACAAATTCATACACAAATAGCACGAGTATTATATTCATTTGCAATCGTGTTGAAAGGGTTTCACGCTCTCCAGACCGGAGAAGTTAAAACAGCTTATATTTTCGCTCTCTGGCAATGAAAGATTTTGTGTTTGGGACGTTTTTTTAAGCAGTAGAGTCCTGCATGCAGGGACCACTTTCGCCACCTTCGAGTGTCTACAATGGAATTTCATTTTACTGTCATAATAATCGTATGTAAAATATCCGTTCTGGCAGTCTCAGCCCACAATCATCTGTTTCATTTTCATGTATCACTGTATTGGTAAGATAGACTGAACTACATTTTAACCTGGAGATGCTGAATATGTTCACTTAAGTTTCAATTTGACTGCGTCTTTCACTCCACGATCCATATTTGTATTGTCTACTACCACAGATAATTATGGTGATATGTGTACTACTGGGCTTCGAGCGTATACCGCTCGTTTTGCCTGTTCGAGCGTTATTCGCTCGAGCAAAGCAGTTCTCAATTCCGTACACTATCTAGCGTCGTCCGTGCGAACTATTGGGCGCTCGAGAGAAATTCTTTCACTGCAGCACACTAGAGATATCATAGGAACTTTGACTGAATGCGTTCAGTCTATGAATTAAGAACATGAAAGCTGGGAAAAATATTCACTGAGTTTTCTTGTATCATTGATGTATTTAGAGATACTTTAGAATGTCAGATTATTCCACACAGAAAATTCTAGAAGTCTCAATGAAATAAATTGGTTATTTATAGAAGGAAAGCGACAGTATTTCTTCCAATAAAAGAACCGATCGGTATTCGATCCCAGGATCTCACAGTCAAGGAATTCCCTCAACTGTTCGTCTCGCCGTAACCGCAGCCCCAACACGCTGAGAGTTGCCGTCGTTCTACTGTTCTGGACGGTTAAACACGGAGAAGTGTTGCGGGGACCGGGGAAGGGGTGGACACCCCCTGCTAGGAGGTCGAGTCCGAGTGGGGAGGTCTCCACAATGCACTTCGCCATCGAAGGCTCTTATTAAGTCGGTCGACTTTCAAATTCAATTAAAGAGACTCGGAAGGCCATCGCTTGGGTCCTTCCGGAAATTACATTAAGAAGTCAGCAGCCAGTGGGATGCTGCGTGTGTACTGCGAGATGCGTCTCCGAGGCGGAAGGATGCGCTTCTTATCTCTAGCGAAAACAGAGAGAGTGATGGAGAGAGATAAAGAGACTTAAGGAGAGAGAGGGACAAACGGCAGTGTTGCCAAACCGGATCCTCGTAAAAGAGCTAAGCTGCACCTTAAATGGAGCTAGAACAGATTTATTTGTTTTTTTGTGCCACTTTTGCCTAATTTGCGAAGATGGGGATGATTTGATTAAATTGATGAATGGACACTCCCAAACATCCATGCCCAGGCTAGGATTAGAGCCCGGGACCCCAGGCATCGTAGGGAGCTAAAACTGACTTTTCTTAGTAGCTATGAGTGCCTCCTAGCATAATTTTAGGTATCAAAGGGGAGAGGGTTAAAGTACCACTAACTTCAAATTATTCTTACTTTTTACCGTCCAAATCTGGCGGTACTACCCCCTCAATAATCCACCATTGGTCGAATGAAATCGAAAATAAATTATTCCCAAGAATCAATATTATGCAATCTATGGGAGGGAGCCGAACAGTGGCGTGAGTTCTCATTTATCCTTAGGGACGCAGCCAGAAAAATTAAGAAAGTCAAGAATCTTGAAGGTCTTTCTTCCTTCAAAAAGATAAGTGCTATTTGAAGGTGAAAAGTAGTCCTTTCTCTGTTTGCAAACTCATATCATTTCCTAATGAAAATGTCCTTTGCTTTCAATGTTTGCAAATTTTTTTTCTCAATCGTTCACCCTTATGCATAATAGTTATTTTTGTGTCAAAATAATAGTTTTGCGTCTCTACTGTGCTCGAAAGCTGTTCCTTATTATTATTATTATTTAAAGTGCTTCTCTGGTCTGCCTCAACGCTGGTAATAGCATTAGCATTATACGGTACAAAAAATCCATGTATATAGATTTAACCTTACGGTTTGCAACACTGCGGTAGCTACAGCACCAGACCTTACTGATGGTACTGCGATTGCATTTCAACCCCTGATGATTGGGGGTAAAGGTATCGTGCATAGAAGCTGGCCTGTTATTGGATGGTTCAAGGTCACGAAGTCCAGTTTTCAGTTCTTGCTTGCCATGGGTCTGCGGTGTTGGACGAAGTACACAGATGTTTTGTCAAATCGCCACAAGATGGTGCTAAGGGTTGCCATCTCGAAGACGAATGGACTGGGAGGTCTGTAGGTTCATTCTTTTGATACGGTAGAGTATAATTATAGAAAAAAAAAATATTTTGCAACCGTAATGCTGTGGGCCAGAAGTGCTGGAGTGCAAGCGCATGACGCCGACACAGCCGATATACCTCTAAATATCACGTGTAAAATTTCATACAAAGGGCGTTCAATAAATTTTACACAGATGGTTATAATATTTTTATTAGTTTCAGTATCAGTATGATGATGAAATTTTAGGTGAACATACTTTGATCCTTTGGCTAGAAGACCACGTCACTCAATGTAGCCTCCATCTGCTGTGACGCATCTCGTCCAACGTTCTTTCCATGCCTTGAATGCACTTTGGTAAAATTCAGGTGGCTGACTTTTACACCATTGTTTCACACAAGAAATGAGGTCCTTGTCACTGTCGAATGTTTTCCCCGCAGGTAGGCCTTCAGACGACCAAACAGGAAAAAATCCGAAGGAGCCAAGTCCGGACTATGGGGAGGCTGAGGGACGACTTCCCAGCCCATTTTCATGATTTTTTGCTGTGTCGTCATGGCTGTGTGAGGATTGGCATTGTCATGATGGAGTTACGACGTGCTCTCCAGACCAAGAGACCAGAGCTGCAAGGTGCCAGGTGCCAGGAGTGTCTTGGAGTTGAACGGCATTGGGAGTGTCACTATTCATCTTAAAGACCCCGAAAACTATGGATTGCACACAAATAACGGTCGTTTTTCCATTATTTTTACATGTCAACACACCCACGCACGTATCAGTGTGTATACTCTGTCCCGGCTAACTGTGAATTCTGATTTCATTTAATACCCCACCCCTAATCTAGTCCATCTTCCCTAGAAGATGACTTCCCGCATAATGAGAAATTCGAAAGTACCGTTGGGCATATTGTTTTACTTTACTGGGATATTTCTGAATTGTTCTAACATATTTTCTCCATTTTTACGACATAATTACATACATATTTTATAGGACATAAAGACCCGGGCCCTATTTATTAGCTATTTATTTCTATTGTAAATTGTTTTGTCATCGTCGCGATCATTAATTTCAAAACTTGATTATTTTATTTTGTTTTATCGCATTTTATTCTGTTATTTCGTTTACTGATGCACTAGCCTTTCTGGAAAAACCAGAAAGACTCATTAATGGATCGTTAATTGTGTGCTGTTAGGTACGATTTTCTTGACAGTATAATACCAAAAGGTCTAGATTTGGAGCTAAATTTACCCTCGTGCAGCTGAAATGCTCCTTGGGGTAATTCGAAGTTGTAGGAGCCAAACGAGTGTACGAAAGAACCAAATCTGGCTCCAAAACAGCTGTATTGGCAACAGTGCCAAACGGTTCAAGAGAAGAAACGTCTGCAAGAAATTAGCGGCATCTTCGGGTTTTTAGGGATTCACGGCACGTAGAACGAAGATGAAAAAAAGAAAGTAGCAATTTCCAAAAGTCCGGGAAGTCTTTTTTTCTTACAAATTGCGTACAACGGGAAGAGCGAATTGGCGGGAGTGGATAGCAGCGGAGGATAAACGGCCCAACTGGGGCTGGCGTTTGCTCAACGAAGACGAATGTGTATGCCTCGCGTTAAATCCACGGCTCTTCTTACGTGAGTTTTTAAAGCACAGCCGCTTGAGAGAATCGTAGAAGTCCGAATCTATAATTGTAATTTTTCCCGTCTCTGCGTAATTTTGCTGTCGAGGGTACACTTGAGAAATATTAATACTTTTAGCGAGTGTACGATCGCCATTTCGCTATTAACTGAAGTAAACTGAGCTGATAAGAAATTTGTGTCAATTTCATTTTAAGGCAGATAGGTTAATCGAGTGGACTTACAGCTTAAAGTTGGATTCCAACCACTGTGCAGTGTGCCTTTAGCGTTAGTACCATGCCATGACGGAGACTCATTCATATAGAATTACCGTTGGACAAGACGAACGTAAATACACGAAAGTTTCTATACTTAATTATTATTTTCGAGTATCGCTAGAAATGAACGAAATTAATGCAAACCAATCTGGCATTCCATTAACAGTTACCCCGTTCCTGTTGATTCCTCACCACTTGTTTTTCAACTCTGTCTGTCGTCAGGTGAAAACATTCAGGCGGGTTCACTTCCTCTGTTGAGATGGAAAAGTGACGTGAACACGAACAGATTGTGACGTGTTTCAAAACATATGTACAAGTTCCAACGACAACTGTACCAGTCTAACTACAGTTGTATGTGTGTGACAGCTTTCACATTATTAGAAATCAGTAGGGAGATTGAATTTTCGCGATGCGCGAAATCGCGAAATGTTAAAAAAAAGATGCAATTTTGAACATTCTGCATGTAACTACACCCCCAATGATGAAATATGTATGAGTTTTATTCGCGAAGTAATGCGAAAAGTGTGCTTTTTTACGAAATGAAAGCTTTTTCGCGAAATAACCGTTAAATATCATCAAATTAAGTAGAAAACACGCAAAAACCGGCAATCGAGGTTGTGCGCGCAAACTGTCGATTTGTAACGATACGTTTGCGTAAAGTTTCCTACCACTTGCAGCTGAAGAACGTTTTATCTTCGATCACATCAGGAAGACGCTGCAAATTTGGATTTCCATGCATACATGAGCGTCCGGAAAGGGGGGGGGGCCGTGGCCCCCTGGAATATGAAAGTCAACCAAAAATTATGTATTTCACACATATAATTTCATTTTAGCCACAATAATGTGTGTTAATTATTGCATGAACATCATAAATTCAAATTTAAGCAATGTTTTTTTAAAGGGAACAACACTATTTTTGGAGAAAATGTGCCTTGTTTGTCCCCCTGGAAAAAATACCTTCCTTGCCCCTTCCTGGAAAAAAATCATGCGGGCGTCCATGCATGCACATAATCACAGTTCGAAAACTTCGCTCCATGTCAAGCTGCATTCCTTTCTTCCCCCGAATGTATACTCAACTTCCAGTTTCATTGAACTTGCTAGCTGTAGCAGCGATAAGATTAGTCTGTACCCGCACATCAAGGGAAACAATGGTTTCATTTGTGTTCAGTCATGAATGAATTTTGTTTATCATCATGTGATTTTCAACATGTGTTTGTGTATGTGCAGTAGTGATTATTTTACTTGTTGGACAGCAAGGATATCCTTTAAATACATACAATGAATAAATCACTTGAGATATGCAATTTAGAAATGAAGTAATTTTGTGTTGATGATTTCTTTTTGGTTGGACAGCTAAGTACTTGTGTATGTGTACAGTATATAAAAATGAAGTAATTTATCAATTTATAGCTCTTTTGTATGTTGTTTCCTCTCATAATGAAAAAGTGTGTGCCAATTATTATTTTTTTCCACCGCTGGTATATACCGCTGATCTAACATTTTATTTACCGCTCTCCTCAGTTTTTATTTACCATAAATTTGTCTCCCTAGAAATCAGTAACATTTAAAAATCTTAACACTTTACAAATATAAACCTTACCCACTCAGGTTCGTTACACATTCCATACGAGTACACGATTATAAATGCTCTATTCGCTGTACAGTAGATTCTCAAGACGTTGTAGTGCTTCTAGGGCAGGCGTTCTCTAGCTAGCAGGACAACTACCCATTTTGGTGTAATTCAGAAAAAAAAATTATGCATTGAATGTGACTTTATGGTTACCCTGCATTATGGGGAACTTTTACCCCTGTGCATTGCACTGTGCCATGAAACAAAACTGAAAATGATATGATAAGCACCACAGAAAGACTGAGAGCTAGAAATGATTACCACGTCATTAAATATATAAAACTAGCTGATTGGCCGGCGTTGACCGGGTATTTATTTATTCCAATCTTCTATTAGACAGGAAAATAATGAATTCTAACTATAGTGTAAAATGAACTTTGAGTTGAACGGCATTGGGAGTGTCACTATTCATCTTAATGACCCCGAAAACTATGAATTCCACACTGTCAGTCGTTTTACATGTCACCCCCTTCCCACCCCCACCTCTAGGGGTGCCAGAGGTGTCTTGAAGTTGAACGGCATTGGTAGTGTCACTATTCATCTTAGCGACACCAACAACTATGGATTCCACACTAATATCGGTCGTTTTCGATTATTTTTATGTTACCCCCACCCCCAGGGTTTCCAGGGGTGTCTAACCCCCACAGTATTTCTTTCCAGATTGCAAGTGATATGTGTACCAAGTTTGGTTGAAATCGCTCCAGGCGTTCGAGAGTTATGCCGGAACAAACATACGCACACACGCATACACATACATACATTTTTATATATTAGAAGATATATGAAGATCTGATACAAGAGAAAGGACACAGGGGGGGCAACCCATGTGTGCTACGCTCAAGAACACCCATTTTTTATTCTTTGATTTATTTGGTATACTTCTCTTTTCTGCCGCTTTGGTTAATTGCGAATATCATAATGGGTGATGATATGATGAAATTAATGAAAGGACACTCAGAAAGAATACCCAAGCCCAGATCGGAATTCGAACCGGTGACGCCTTAGCGTCCACGAAGCCCGGCAGAAACACCATTTAAGTTCTTGGATTTCCGTACAAAAACTGGCGCAGTGACATCAGGTCTGTGGATAAATACATTGTGACTTCTTCCCTAGGTCAGAACAGAGGTCATCTCAACAAGCGTCTCCCAGCGCACGGGCCCCGCTCCTCCTGGGATCTCGTCAACCAGACCAACATGTGGCTAGAGATGACGTCCCGTCGTCATGGCAACTGCAGGTAGCCGTGTGGGGAATCTGTATTTCCAGCTCATCGATTGCTGCGAGAGCGACAAACGTTATATCGCAAGAAACCCCGAGAAAAAGTGTATTTCCCGGTTAACTCTCTCGGGATAACCCGGGCGTGACGACTTCCAGTAGCTGCAGCGACTGAGTCTATCTTCTCAGTTGTATTCTTTTCGCCGGGGTCTTCAGCCAAGGAAACTAGTACTCTGATGATTTATTCCAGATTCAGGATTTCCCAACTCACGAACTATGGACATTCCAATGAAACAGTGCCATCTCAAAAACTATTAAAATTTCAGTGAAAATCGTGCCATCTCGGGAAATGTGGAAATTCGGATGAAAACAGTGCCATTTCAGGAACTATGGAAAATCCAATGAAAACAGTGCCATTTCAGGAACTATGGAAATTCCAATGAAAACAGTGCCATTTCAGGAACTATGGAAAATCCAATGGAAACAGTACCATATCAGGAAATATGGAAATTCCAAATATGAAA
Source organism: Lepisma saccharinum (assembly GCF_977018435.1). NCBI lineage: Eukaryota > Metazoa > Arthropoda > Insecta > Zygentoma > Lepismatidae > Lepisma > Lepisma saccharinum. Next base: position 4,141,090 of record NC_139235.1, read on the forward strand.
TTTCCAATGAAAACAAGTGCCATCTCAGGAACTATGGTAATTCCAATGAAAACAGTGCCATCTCAGGAACTATGGAAATTCCAGTGAAAACAGTGCCATCTCAGAAACTATGGAAATTCCAATGAAAACAGTGCCATTTCAGGAACTATGGAAAATCCAATGGAAACAGTACCATATCAGGAAATATGGAAATTCCAAATATGAAATTTCCAATGAAAACAAGTGCCATCTCAGGAACTATGGTAATTCCAATGAAAACAGTGCCATTTCAGGAACTATGGAAATTCCAATGAAAACAGTGTCATTTCAGGAACTATGGAAAATCCAATGGAAACAGTACCATATCAGGAAATATGGAAATTCCAAATATGAAATTTCCAATGAAAACAAGTGCCATCTCAGGAACTATGGTAATTCCAATGAAAACAGTGCCATCTCAGGAACTATGGAAATTCCAGTGAAAACAGTGCCATCTCAGAAACTATGGAAATTCCAATGAAAACAGTGCCATTTCAGGAACTATGGAAAATCCAATGGAAACAGTACCATATCAGGAAATATGGAAATTCCAAATATGAAATTTCCAATGAAAACAAGTGCCATCTCAGGAACTATGGTAATTCCAATGAAAACAGTGCCATCTCAGGAACTATGGAAATTCCAGTGAAAACAGTGCCATCTCAGAAACTATGGAAATTCCAATGAAAACAGTGCCATTTCAGGAACTATGGAAAATCCAATGGAAACAGTACCATATCAGGAAATATGGAAATTCCAAATATGAAATTTCCAATGAAAACAAGTGCCATCTCAGGAACTATGGTAATTCCAATGAAAACAGTGCCATTTCAGGAACTATGGAAATTCCAATGAAAACAGTGCCATTTCAGGAACTATGGAAAATCCAATGGAAACAGTACCATATCAGGAAATATGGAAATTCCAAATATGAAATTTCCAATGAAAACAAGTGCCATCTCAGGAACTATGGTAATTCCAATGAAAACAGTGCCATCTCAGGAACTATGGAAATTCCAGTGAAAACAGTGCCATCTCAGAAACTATGGAAATTCCAATGAAAACAGTGCCATTTCAGGAACTATGGAAAATCCAATGGAAACAGTACCATATCAGGAAATATGGAAATTCCAAATATGAAATTTCCAATGAAAACAAGTGCCATCTCAGGAACTATGGTAATTCCAATGAAAACAGTGCCATTTCAGGAACTATGGAAATTCCAGTGAAAACAGTGCCATCTCAGAAACTATGGAAATTCCAGTGAAAACAATGCCATCTCAGGAACTATGGTAATTCCAATGAAAACAGTGCCATCTCAGGAACTATGGAAATTCCAGTGAAAACAGTGCCATCTCAGGAACTATGGTAATTCCAATGAAAACAGTGCCATCTCAGGAACTATGGAAATTCCAGTGAAAACAGTGCCATCTCAGGAACTATGGTAATTCCAATGAAAACAGTGCCATCTCAGGAACTATGGAAATTCCAGTGAAAACAGTGCCATCTCAGAAACTATGGAAATTCCATTGAAAACAGTGCCATTTCAGGAACTATGGAAATTCCAATGAAAACAGTGCCATCTCAGGTACTATGGTAATTCCAATGAAAACAGTGCCATTTCAGGAACTATGGAAATTCCAGTGAAAACAGTGCCATCTCAGAAACTATGGAAATTCCAATGAAAACAGTGCCATTTCAGGAACTATGGAAATTCCAGTGAAAACAGTGCCATCTCAGAAACTATGGAAATTCCAGTGAAAACAGTGCCATCTCAGAAACTATGGAAATTCCAGTGAAAACAGTGCCATCTCAGAAACTATGGAAATTCCAATGAAAACAGTGCCATCTCAGGAACTATGGAAATTCCAATGAAAACAGTGCCATCTCAGGAACTATGGTAATTCCAATGAAAACAGTGCCATCTCAGGAACTATGGAAATTCCAATGAAAACAGTGCCATCTCAGGAACTATGGAAATTCCAGTGAAAACAGTGCCATCTCAGGAACTATGGTAATTCCAATGAAAACAGTGCCATCTCAGGAACTATGGAAATTCCAATGAAAACAGTGCCATCTCAGGAACTATGGTAATTCCAATGAAAACAGTGCCATCTCAGGAACTATGGTAATTCCAATGAAAACAGTGCCATTTCAGGAACTATGGAAATTCCAGTGAAAACAGTGCCATCTCAGAAACTATGGAAATTCCAGTGAAAACAGTGCCATCTAAGGAACTATGGTAATTCCAATGAAAACAGTGCCATCTCAGGAACTATGGAAATTCCAGTGAAAACAGTGCCATCTCAGGAACTATGGTAATTCCAATGAAAACAGTGCCATCTCAGTAACTATGGAAATTCCAGTGAAAACAGTGCCATCTCAGAAACTATGGAAATTCCAATGAAAACAGTGCCATTTCAGGAACTATGGAAAATCCAATGGAAACAGTACCATCTCAGGAAATATGGAAATTCCAAATATGAAATTTCCAATGAAAACAAGTGCCATCTCAGGAACTATGGAACTCAGGAACTACTGTTTACAATCGAGAGGAATTTTGTACTGTTCACAATGTGGAGGAATTTTGTTCTGCCGCGTTGTAGAGGAATTTTGTACTGTTTACAATCGAGATGAATTTTTTACTGTTTACAATCGAGAGGAATTTTGCACTGTTCACAATCTGGACAAAAATCTGGACGAATTTTGTTCTGCCGCGTTGTAGAGGAATTGTGTACTGTTTACAATCGAGAGGAATTTTTTACTGTTCACGATGTGGAGGAATTTTCTTCTGGCGCGTTGTAGAGGAATTTTGTGCTGTTGACAATCGAGAGGAATTTTTTGCTGTTCACAATGTGGAGGAATTTTGTTCTGGCGCGTTGTAGAGGAATTTTGTGCTGTTTACAATCGACAGGAATTTTTTACTGTTCACAATGTGGTGGAATTTTGTTCTGCCGCGTTGTAGAGGAATTTTGTGCTGTTTGCAATCGAGAGGAATTTCGCAGTCTAGAGGAATTTTGTACTGTTCTGTACAAATCTTAAAACTCTTCTCAACCTAGACGTTCCGAATCAGGGCGGTATGATTTTTGTTAGGCCAACTTGTACTTGGGCGATAGCTCCCCGTGCAAAGTAATTTCCGTTTCTTCTACGTTAATTGACGCAGGGAATCCCCCTCCACTCGGGGAGAGAGGAAGGGAACCGGGAATAATTCACGTGGAGAATCCGCGAAAGGGATTCCTGGACATGATTCATACATTCACTTTTAATTAAAGGAAGTTGGAAAACGTTTCACGAACCCCGCGGCCACTTTGACTTTTAAAAGGGGGAGTGGGTTGGTTTAAAAAGGGGGCGAGTGAGCTCTGTTGTTGCTTGCTGAGGGTGAGACGAAGACGAGGGGATGATCACATTGAACAGCTTAGTCCCAACGCCCCCTCCCTTTTCTTTCGCTTGGTGGCGGAGCCCGGACAGGAGACCGCACGCAAGGGCACAAAGAAACGTGTTTAATGATGTTGAAATTTCGAGCGTAGGGGGACATGCTTATAAAGGAAGAGCTTTCGGATTTTCGTACTGAATTAAAAATAAGTTCTCTTGCTCAGGAGGGAGTTAGTAGTTACGTAGGTATATTTTTTTATTCCGTGTGTACTTTCAAGCCCTTTTCGATATATTCGTTGAGTGGTCGAGTCACTGTCTTTCCACTAAAGATTCTGGTTTCGAATCCCGGTCTGGTCATGACTATCCCTTCTGAGTGTTCCTACATCAATTTAATCACCGTTTATCCTCATCGTCGCGGTTTGGCCAAAATTGACAGAAAAGCGACGTGAAATAATAACTTCAGCATATGCTGGTTGAACCAACTGATATGCGTCGTCCATCTTGAGGCGACAAGAACGAATCTCGTTTCTTCAGCGGTTACCACATGAGAACATTGTTTAATGAAGCAATCAAGTAACAACACAAGAAAGCAATGTGAAATTACTTTTACCTGAACAGAATGAGTGCTGTACCAAAGGACTTATCTAGCGTGACTTTTGGTTTGAAGTGTAATTTTAAAGTACGTAAAACATGCACAAATATGAACTTAATATTTTGGATTGGTAAAGAATTTCTCAGCACAGTTGACTTAGGTTCGCAAAGGAAGTTTCAGCAATGTCGAGATTTTAAATTTCCGCATGCTTTTACGTAAATGTTTATACCTCTGGAACTAAGAACGCTAAAGTTACAAATTATAGCTCGTTTTGTTCAGTAAACATTTTGCTATAAGAATATGGCATAAAAACAGAATTTTCCGTTATCGGTTAGAAGAAGAAGAAAGAAAGAAAAAAATATTTTCTTTACCAAATTTGAAAATGTAAAGAATTTTTAACATTATTGAAATATGTTCGTAAACAATTGTTCAGCATGGTCGAGTAAATTTGGAAATATTTTTTTCACAATTATCAAATTGATTTTGAAATGTTAAGACTATTGAAGTCATTTTCAGGATTGAAGATAGAGAGAGTAAAGGATATTTAGTATTTTTGATTGGTTCGTAATAATTCTATAGCGCTGTTGCCTATGATATCGTATCATCACTGTCAAGATGGATTTGCAAAGAATTTTTCAGCATTGCCGATCCTGAAAGCATTTGTCAGCACTCTGGAATTGTGATTCCGAAAAGAAATGGAAAATAAGAGCCGAGACGGTTTTCACCGCCTTGTTTTTCCATGTCGGATCCTCCCTTCAGATTAATGGGTGGCTGATTATGCTCCCTGGCAGCTTCATTAAGAACAACACCTGCGTTTAACGTGAAAAGGAAATTGGGGGGATATCTCTAACCCTAGCGCGTTTTTGCCTTAACTCCGTGCGTGCAGGTAATGCCATGTGCGCGCGACATGCTGGTAGGTGAGAGGGGCTGAAGGGAGGGACTTGGAAAGTGCAGGATGATGTAGTATTTTGTGTGCAGCTGTCTCGGCACATGATCGATTGCATTTATCGGGGCGAGCGGGCACCGCACGAAGGGGCAAAGATCAGGTTGGTCCACTCCTCTTGTTTCAAGCCGGAGAATGCTTTCGGGGGAGGAAAATTGATTAATGTAGTCGAAGGGGAGGGTCGAGATTTCCAGTTTCAGGGAAAAGGGAGGAGAGGCGGAAGGGATGGAGAAAAGTTTCGCGGAAGATCTGATGTTCTGGGAGTCTGGCCGGTTCCATGTTTGCTGTTCACGTGTTGAAACTCCCGAGGGTGAGTCTTGATGCTGGAAGATACGGGGAAGGGAGATAAGTTTCCAAGTTGATCTTGGAGGGGATCACCAGCAGGTGCGGTTACTTCCCTCAAAATCATGTACGGCCATGGTGTGCATATCAGTGGCGGATACTGATTCCAAGATCTGGGCTATCTCACTATGCCACGTGGTCCTAGGCTATGAATAGAAAATTTACCAACTCCTAAGAAATCAGGTTCCAACTCATAAGAAATCAGGTTGCCAACTCATAAGAAATCAGGTTGCTAACCCATAAGAAATCAGGTTGCCAACCCATAAGAAATCAGGTTGCCAACTCATAGCAAATCAGGTTGCCAACTCATAGCAAATCAGGTTGCCAACTCATAGCAAATCAGGTTACCAACACATAGGAAATCAGGTTGCCAACTCATAGCAAATCAGGTTGCCAACTCATAGCAAATCAGGTTGCCAACTCATAGCAAATCAGGTTGCCAACTCATAGCAAATCAGGTTACCAACACATAGGAAATCAGGTTGCCAACTCATAAGAAATCAGGTTGCCAACTCATAAGAAATCAGGTTGCCAACTCATAAGAAATCAGGTTGCCAACCCATAAGAAATCAGGTTGCCAACTCATAGCAAATCAGGTTGCCAACCCATAAGAAATCAGGTTGCCAACTCATAGCAAATCAGGTTGCCAACTCATAGGAAATAAGGTTGCCAACTCCAGAATTACCATCATCATCCCACTGATATGAATGATATCATTTACAATTTCTGATCGATTATTTTCTTGAATTTTATTCTCTAGACTTCAGGCTTCGCAGATAGCCTAGCTACCCTAGAATATACGCCCCTGGTGCATATATATATACATATACAGTGTGTCCAAAAATAGTGTTTACACTCTTTGAACGTCAGTAACAGAAACACTAATAACAGCAAGCACAAACTTTTTTTGGTGTCACATACCTTAAAGTTATAGATGTTCAAAATGACCACCATTGGCAGTAATGCAGTATGTGCAATCTGAACAGATCGATAAACAGCAGATACGGTTCCTGCGGGAAGGGAAGCGTAGGTTGTCTCAATTGCATGTCCCACGTCACTCAGTGTGTGTAGCTTTTCGGGCGTACACAGCGTTCCCCACAGGTAGTGTTTTAGCTGTATTAAATCTGGAGATTTGGATGGATTTTCGACTCCCCTTACGTTTCTCGAAAGAAAAATTTTACTCTCTGCCATTTTGTGTACACTAATGACTACCGATTGGCAGGCTGTGTCGGGACTAAAATCAAAAGATGCTCTCACACATGCTCAAAGTAAACACATTGCAGCGTCAAATGCAAAAAGTCCAGTCAAGTCATCTTTAATAGTTTCTCTGTTATTAAAGTTCAAAGAGTGTAAACATTTTTTTGAAACAATCTATATATGTGTGTATTAGTTTATTGTCCAAAGGTCCACAAACACACTCCTTTTATTAAAGGCTTCCTCTGCCACTGCTATTCTCAATTTCACTTTATAATTACAGCTGATGACAATGCTTACAATAATACATCCCGGGTCAACTTTTTCTTCACCTCGGTCTCTAATTATCGTGTTAATTTTCCTTGGTGTCTTCCCAGTAACCATACCCTTTCTCTTGTTCACATTTATTTTCATCCAGAATGCTCGCAGTTTGCATTCAAGTATTCACCGTCCTCTCGTGTTCTGCTACTAAAGTCATGTATGTTATCCGCAAATCTTATACATTTAATGTTCTTCTTTCTATTCTGAAGAAAGTTCTTGTAAGTAGATGTTCAATGTTGTAGGTGTTCGGAAGCATCCTTGTCGCACTCTTTCCCCGATTTCACTGCCCTCTATCATTTCTTCTCTTACTCTCAGTTAAACTCATTGTTTCATCTACGCCAATTCTTTCATTATCTCTGTTAGTTTCATCCAATTCGCTCTATCTAATGCTTTCTGCAGATGCACAAAAACTATAAATAAGTCCTATCTCTTTTCACCATATCATTTTTAATGTTTTCTATTTCTTTACGCATGAGATTTGCCAGCGGAAGGAAAATTCACCCCTTCAAAAATATTCGGCGAAACGGGAATTCCTCTTTCGCCGAAAATGTTACTTAGGTGGTAAATCTTATATAATACACCTCTGGGCCATTCGGCGAAACGGAATTCGGGAAGACGCGTGTCTCCATAGTCTCTCTACCAAGTTTCACAGCAATCCGATGCTTCGACCTGGCTACAGACTGCTCTGAGTAGGAGAACTTTAATTGTGGCAGCATTGTCGAGATAGTTCTGTAAAGAATTTTTAAGCATTATTGAAAGATTCAGGAAGCAATTGTTGACCATTATCCAGAAGATTCAGAAATGATTTTTCACAATTGTCACACTGATTCTATGTACAAGTACTGATTAGCATAGCATTATGGAGACAGAATCTCAACTTAAATTTCTTAATTCGCTGAGAGACTATAATCTTAATGCCGATATTCAGAGTGATTCAAGGGAATGGAAGAGTGCGTACGAACCAAGAACATTCGTGAACTTCTTAAACGGGAACTTGAGTTAAAATTGGCCGTTCAATTCAGAAAAGTATGTATCCAAAAAGGATTAAGAATGCCACGCATATATCTTCCACAGGCATTGAACCGAAGCATCGTCAGCAGTCTGAAACTTCCAAGATAATCCCAAAGCGATTTGTACCAACACCGGATTACACGTTGAACGGGAATGAATCTGCATATATTAAAAGCATCCAGTAATTAATATTGGGAAAGTCCCTACTCCAGATTACTCCTGGATCAAAATTACACTCTTTCGTCTCCAAGTCTTGCCTTTCCGAAATTTATTGCCCATTTTGTTCCTACCGCCTTTTTTATGTGTGTGTTCGTGTACGTCTTTCTCCTGCTTAATTCAAGTAGGTTAGATTTGTTTCCTTTCATGTGCGAGCCATAAGTTCTACGCACTACATAATATTTGAATTTTGACTTCTAAAATATTTTGTTACATTGGTTTCTTTTCCTTTGTTCTGTGTCTTAGTTTTTCCCCTGCGTACACTTCCTTTTTCTTCCCCTGACAGATCATTCTCTCCACTCATTCTTCCTTCTTCTTCGCCTCACTTTCATCAAAAAACAGTTCTACTTTTCCAACTTTTCCACAGTTGCTGCACTCTGTCCCACAACTAATTTCAGCGCTCCGTTCTTTTCCAAACCCTCCAGACATTTGTCCTGCCATTGAAGTATTGACTTCTTCGGGATGTTATCTGGTTCGGCAGAACATTCTTTCCTGTGACGTCATCAGGGATGTTATGAGTGTTTGGAATATTCTCGTGGAGACCCGAACGGAATTTCTCCTCTCCTGGAATGACATTTGGTGTAATGCTGCAGAAGTTTGATCCGAAATCTTCATTTCCTCTGTGGTTTATACGCGTCGAGGAACGGAACGGAATCGATTTGGAAATCTGGGAATTTAAAGTAATATCACTCACGTAGTAGTCAAGTTCCTTTCAAGTCTATTTTATGCCCAGATTTATTTATTTATTTATTTTCGGCGTAGTTAAAACTATTATTCCTTTCAACCATCTACTTCGATTTTTTTCTTACATCGCTTTGCTAATAGAAATGGAAATAAGAAAACAAAAATAATTAAAAGAATAGAATTACAATACATGATAGGCTAATTTGGACTTGACCTACTATATAAAGTGTGATCCGATTCACTGTGCAGTATGCCTCCATCGGGGATCGAACGTGGGACCCCTTCATTACTAGACGATAGCGTTATCACTGCGCCATCGGTGAGTTGGGCTAATGGGGCTGGACCTACAGTTTTGAGTGGGATCCGAACCATTGTGCGATATGCCTCCACTGGGTACCGAACCCGAGACCCCTTGACTGCAAAATGACAGAGTTTCCACAGCACCATAGAGAGGACACGTTAATCGGGACTGGACTACAGTTTTGATACGAACCACTATCCAATGTGGCTCTAGCGGGAATTGAACCCGGGACCCGTTGACTACAAGATGACAGGTTTACCAGAACGCTATAAGGAGGACAGACTAATCGGGACTGGAGACTGGACCTACAGAGTGGGTTCTGGGCCGTTGTGCAATGTGTCTCCACTGAGGATCGAATCAGGGACTCGTGAATTACAAGGCAACGGTGTTACCACTGCGCCATCGGGCAGGCCACGACTGAGAACCTTGACACTTATGGTATCCAATTAATAAAACGAATAAAGTGAATTAAACTATTCTAATGAGCCACTGAGGACATGTTGGTAGCGGACCACCCTCCGGTCGATGGGGAAATCGATACTTGAGCGTGGATGAAGACGTGCGAGGGTGAAGACGAGGTCAACCCTTCAGGATGAGGTCGCAGTCGACAAGTGAGGGTGAGCAAGGTTGGGTTCAAATGACCACCTCTGTATTAGACTGCATCTGAATGTCTGTATCGCAGTACAGCAGTTTCCATTTAAGCGAAAGTTTTATATAATGTTCTGGACAAACTGAACGAAACTGATCTTATCTTCAGGTACGTGGCCACCACATAACCCTTCAACGTTGCCATTTCTTGTAACGAAACTCAAATTAACATGTGGTGCCTGGTAACCCGAGAATACTTGTTCGAATCACGTCGCCAGGAAAGCTGCATTTTGTACTATTAATAGTAACGGAACATACTTTGTTGTTTTAAACTTGTGCACATTTAGTGCATGTAACGTTCCAGTGGGAAAACATTTAATGCATGCAACGTTCCAGTGCGAAAACATTTAGTGCATGTAACGTTCCAGTGGGAAAACATTTAGTGCATGTAACGTTCCAGTGGGAAAACATTTAGTGCATGTAACGTTCCAGTGGGAAAACATTTAGTGCATGTAACGTTCCAGTGGGAAAACATTTAATGCATGTGACGTTCCAGTGGGAAAACATTTAATGCATGTGACGTTCCAGTGGGAAAACATTTAATGCATGTGACGTTCCAGTGGGAAAACATTTAGTGCATGTAACGTTCCAGTGGGAAACCATTTAGTGCATGTAACGTTCCAGTGGGAAACCATTTAGTGCATGTGACGTTCCAGTGGGAAACCATTTAGTGCATGTAACGTTCCAGTGGGAAAACATTTAGTGCATGTAACGTTCCAGTGGGAAAACATTTAGTGCATGTAACGTTCCAGTGGGAAAACATTTAGTGCATGTAACGTTCCAGTGGGAAAACATTTAGTGCATGTAACGTTCCAGTGGGAAAACATTTAGTGCATGTAACGGTCCAGTGGGAAAACATTTAGTCATGTAACGGTCCAGTGGGAAAACATTTAGTGCATGTAACGGTCCAGTGGGAAAACATTTAGTGCATGTAACGGTCCAGTGGGAAAACATTTAGTGCATGTAACGGTCCAGTGGGAAAACATTTAGTGTATGTAACGTTCTTGTGGGAAAATATTTACGTACAACAGATGTGATACATGTGTTAAAAGCTAAATGTCCTTACTGTATGACGACTGATTGATTTATTTGGTTTATTTTACTTCTCTTTTCAGTCACTTTTGGCTAATCGCTAAGATGAGGATGAATGATGATATGATGAAGTTGATGAAGACAAAGAACACCCTCGCGTTGATGGGAAAGCATCCATACATTGGCTTCTATCAGAATGTCTGCGCGGTCTATGTCTGACTTTTTGGTCTCTTGAAAACACAGACCGGAGAAGGGATGAAATCCGATGCGAAGGTATCCGGAGAAACGTATAATGGAACTGTTCTCTTACGTAAATATCCTAGTAAATCCCGTGATTCGGCAGACAAATGACTACCGAGGAGAAGCCCTCTGAAGTGGTTGGGGGAGCTGTTACGTAGTATCCATGGAAACCGATTTATCGCGCCGTTTTCTGCGAGAAGACGATTCTTCTCTGGAGTTGGCGTCAGTCCTGGAGCATGCTGCCTCTTCTTCGGGAGTAGCAAGTATGGAGAGAGAGAGAGAGAGAGAGAGAGAGAGAGAGAGAGAGAGAGAGAGAGAGAGAGAGAGGTGTTGTAATTGTTATTTTCATTATATATATAGCCCTATACGTATTTATAATTGAATACACAATGCGTGTCCTTTCAAAAAAATTCCAGTTACCACTCGTGAAGAATCGAGATATATAAATTATCTTGTTCTCCCCCTAGACTAAAAATTACCAACAAGAGGGGGAATTCCTCCCTATCCACCCGTCCAATTCCTGTACACACACACACACACACACACACACATATATATATATATATATATATATATATATATATACACACACATATATGAGGTCCCGCTTATCAATACATATTTATCATATCAAAGATCAATTATTTGTTTGTTACTCTCCAAAGAGAAGAAAAAAATATGTTACGACGTAGCGCGCGTCGTGATAAACCCTCTTGAAAAACCATCCTTAGGTAAAATTATCTAAAATCAACATCGACACCATAAAGAGCAACAGTTTCAGCTTCTGAATATCAATTAAGTCATTGAGGCAAGTGCAAACATGCTCTGTAAAGCCACAAGGAGCACCGGATTTAATAGCCACCATAAAATCCCTCCCCGCGTGCGTGGCAGGGAGGGACAAATGAAGTTGTTGAAGGGTTTGACCGCGGGTCATGTCCACCGTTTCATCCCTTATCTGCATTTTACGATCCAGATCTTCCCACATGCGGGATTTTTGCATGTCCCAGGTTAAATTTACGGTTCGGGAATTTCTCCTTCGAAGAGTTTATAGGGAAGAGAGCGTGCACGACTTCCTAAGAAGTTGATGAAGATTGGGTGATCGCGTGAGGGGGTTTTCGCGTTGCCTGCTTCCTGTTTTAGTGTTCACGTGATGGAGATCCGATGTAAGGTCGTTGGGATGTGCAGCACGTAAGGGAAGATACCTATACACGGAGAAGTTCTCTCCCTACGTGTGTATAGCGGAATTATCGACCACCGGGTTCGAAGTTCCTCCGTGGTTTGTGTGTGCTGTTTGCTCAGACTGCAGTGCGTGCACAATGGTGCATTGATTTCACCATGCAAATATTTACCTTCTGCACGCTTCGGTTACCTTTCTTCTCTCCCCCTAATGTCGCTTTAATGTTATGTTGATTCATCTGGAGTTATGGTTGCCAACGCCAGTGGCGGTGATTAGGGGAGACGAGGGGGGCAGTTGCCCCCCCCTTACTTTTCGCCACTTTTGCTCCCGCACTATGCTAAACATTATCTACGAAGGGAAATATACTGCCTTTGCTCTACAGCCTACAAACCATTTACAACTCACTAAATGACTCTCCGAGCTTCTATTTATCGAAACAGATTTATACCGCGTTTGTTACAACCTGTCCCGGTTCCCGCGCTAGTTGCTCCCTGGCTTTTCTCGGTGCTGGGGAAAGTCAAAGCCAGGCAGCCAATTAAAATACCCAACGTCGCAACAGCGTCTACGTAAGCGCCTCTCTTCTGGCTTCCATTCGCTCCTCGCTGCCCAGCAGACGATTTTTTCCTCGTTTCTCATTGGCACCCTAGCGCGGGAAAGGGGACAGGTTGTAACAAACGCGGTTTACAAAACTGCGTGCATCAAGTAGCTAAAGAGTAAATAATATTGGTTTTGTTTTAGTTGTTATTATGAATGTTATACATGTACATGTCGTTAGGGCGTCTGACTATCATGCGAGAAACCCGGGTTCGATCCCGGCGTGGGAGAAACTGAGTTTATTCCACATGTTCAAGCGGCTCCGGCGTCCACCCAGCGTTGAATGAAGTGGATACCTGGAGGAGACTCTGGGGGATAAAGGCGGCCAGGGGCATGGTGGTGCTGATCACATCACCCCCACCTTCGACCGTGATCAAGAATGTGTGGGGCCCTAACTCGACGTCCCCTATACGCCTTCATGACGGTGCACAGCACCAGGGAGCACTACATGTGCGTGCATCTTATTGTTTGTGAGTTCTTTCCTGTGTTGATAGCTCATTCTCATCTTCGCGATTAGCCAAAAGTAGAAGAAAAGCGACGCTAAATAGCACAGATGAATCACATAAATCGGAAGTAGTTAGGAACATAACTGAGAACCCTGAGGAGTAATGCGTTTCAACACTACAACACCATTTATTCTATTTGTTGTTCTGTTTAGTACGCAAACAGAGACGAGATCAAACCCACAGCAGATGCAAATCTATAAATGACTCCCTCCCGGGAACAAGCGGGTAACATTAGAGAAAGGAATATGTTATTTCGCACCGAGGGGAAAACGCGGATTCCAGGGACGAAAAGAAGCCGGGAAAAAAAAGGTTGTGCATGAAGAACATCCTTCTGGCACGGAGGCTGATGAAGCCCCCTCCCCCTCTCCCCCTCCTCTGCAGAGGCCTGGAGATGACATGAGAGTCTAGTCGTGGAAGAATTTAATATCTTGGCACAAAGGATTTCCTCCGGGGCGCCAGAACACGTGGATGGCGAATAAGACAAGAGAAAGGACGAGAGAGAGAGAGAGAGAGAGAAGGGGAGAGAAGGAAAACGGCGATGAACGTAGGGAAATTTTAACGAACTCGATAAGGAGTTCATGATATGCACTTACCCCTGTCGCTTAGAGGGTCTTAAATGAAGACGGCGCTGGAGAATTGGCGAATGCATTCGCTCGTCACTCTGAGGAAATTCTGCAGCCTTGTCTCTTGTGGCTGTCTCTGCCACTGGCGTTCATGCTGCGGAACAGAAGACTGACAGAAGTCTCCCGCAGTGACGTGTTTCCCATGTTACCGCGTTTACCGCAGGTAACAAGGGCGCCCGGTGCATGCAATTTGAACAGTGAAATTTTCTTACAAGTATTGTTTTCTACGATTAACAACAAAATAAGAGAGAACGTTTTCACAACAGACTGTTAGGCCTCCCCGATGGCGCAGTGATCAAGGTGTCCCTGGTTCGATACCCCGTGGAGGCATATTGTTGTTCGGATCCCACTTTAAACTGTAGGTCCAGTCCCAATTATCCTTACTGTGCACAAAGTAGACAAAGCACCAAATCAATCAACCAGAAGAGACTTAGAGTAATGCTGACTGCCGTAACTAGGGGTGTGCGAGGTAGGATTCGTAAGGAAATATTAACAATCCTGACGTTTGGGACTGAAAAAATTCACCATTCCTCGATCAGGTCGGAAAATTTTGGAAATCCCGAAATTTTATTTATTTAAATTTTTAATTTTATTTATTTGAAATCCGGATAAAACTTTATCCGGATATGTCCATTCCTAATATTAACACCCATGAGTTTAAATGTTGACGAGGTGAGGTGTAAACCTTGTACGCCCACTATATATGTCGTTTTAACACCAGTGTTTTTTTTTGTTTCATAAAATGAGATTTTTTTGAGATTCATGTTTCTTGTGAGACAGAACGATTTATGCGTGTAAATTATCGTTTGATGAATTTTCATGCATATTTTACAGTAAATTGCCTTATATTTTTGTCGGGATATTATAAATATCCTTACATACTTTACACTGATACTTAAAATGAAGGAATGTAGTTACAGGAACTTCAAAACCACACTTGTTTCTTTTCTTTCTTTTCAGAAGAACAGTACAGCAATGCACTGGATTAAAAATTGCTCAAGCTGTAGGACTGTGCCATCTGTGATCAAACTTTTGTGAGAAAACTATTGTACATTAGAATCATTTTAAAAGACGAGGGTTTTACCTATAACGGTTTCACCATTTTCGACCCATATTTATGGTATTCACTACTCATTCCACATAGATTTGGATGGTCAAGGGCTTTGAGTGGTCGACTTGCGATGTCGCCACCGAAAGTTTCGGTTCCATTGTGGCTGTTCCTTCATCGTTTACCTCTCATTATCACATTTTGTCCCCACATAATGCGGCTCTAGGACCCACCCAGCCTCAAATCAAACGGTACCAGGGGAGAGAAGGGCTAAAGGCGGCCGCAGCGTGGTGCTGATCACATCACCTCCAAGATTGCCGACATCGAAAACATGAGGGGCCGACATACCCTAAATGTGCCTTCAAGGCACGGTGGTATATGCACAGGAGACATTACCTTTACCGGTATACGAAGGTATATTGTATTCGTTTCTGTATCCCTGAGTAAGCATGTACGAACCCTGCACTATGCCAATGGCTGAGGGCCCCCTAAAGGCTTACTTGTCTCCGCCCCCCCTCCCCGCACCGCGTGGTTTTGCGGCTTGTAGATCCGGCATTGAAGTCACAAGAGGCAAATTAAAATATTTGCAGAAGTACTGTATACCCAGATACATATCTATATACAGACATATTCACATATATACTCATACATAAACACATATACGCCGTCCCCCGTGGCTGAGTGGTTATCACATCGCGCTACGACGCCAGGGGTCCCGGGTTCGAATCCCGGCCTGGGTATGGGTGTTTGTGAGTGTCCGTTCATCAATTTCATCATGTCGTCACTCATCCCCATCTTCGCAAATTAACCAGAAGTGGCACAAAATCGAAGTAATATAAAGCAAATCAATGAATAAATACACACACACAAATATATTTACGTACATATTCATGTACACAGAAACATATTTAATTATTTTAGTGGTTTGATTTATTCTTAATGTTCTTTGAGGAGAAGACCGAAACTGCTTGATACCCAAAGAGCAATTTATGTGCGCTTAATACATAATCTTAGAATAGGCGAATTCTGGTGTACTGTTGAGTGTAAGTTGCTGCATCACTCATCCGCATTGTCGCGATTAACCAAAAGTGACAGAAAAGCGACGCTCTAAACAACATCAAATCAAATCGAGCTCGGCTATAGTGGAGGTTATGTGGTCAGCACCACGTTCCGTTGGCCTGGGGGTGAGCCGCTTTATGCGAATCCATTGTCGGAAAACTTCCCACCTGTGTTCGCCCATCCTGGGTACCATCTACAGAAGCAGCATCTGCGTAACCCACCGCTGTTCCTACCCACGGAGCAATTTCCCTCCCGTAGCATCGGAGACTTTAATTTTCCGGCTGAGTTAAGTCGCAAAGAAGCGACAACCTTGCAACCCCGCTGGCGTTATTTTCCTGCTAATTCTCCCCGAAGTCTTCGGCTCTTCCGCGCGGTGCTTTCTGGGTAATGCTGGGTGAATTATCTCGCACCTGCTCAGTCACCGAGATAAACTCCGCCTAAGTGCCCAGGTAATGGCCCCAGGCAACGCTATTTTGCAAAAGTTCACCTAAACAGATATTTTTGAAGGGGTGGGGAGCAGACCATTGAGAAAATTTGATAGCAGAAATAATAACAATAATAATGTTTTCCATGGTTTTAATTGTTATTTTGCAATTAGAAATTAAATTAATTAAATGATATTGACCAGAGGAAACAAAAGAATCCATTAGTTCTAGTCGTTGTCAGCTATCTTAAATTAAACTTTATACAGTAAAACCTCGTTAATCCGGACTTCGCTTAATCCGGACAGGCAAAAATAGGTTTTAAATGTGGCTAGAAATATCGCGTTTGTACGTACTACATTGTGAGTCCGTGTCGTTTGCGCCGAGGCTTCTTATCGGTTCATTTGCGCCGCGACATATGTCAAGACCTTCCTTGGTGGGTTTTCCCACAATCGGGAGTGTCATTACCGCCGCGCGCACGTGTGTCTATGACGTTGCCCAGCTGTAGCTGTGTTTATCTTCGATTGAAAAGGAAGGTGATTGGTAAATGAATGTAAGATGAAAGTATATATGAGGGATCTGCATAGCTATTACTTATGTAATGTTTGCAAAAAATAACACTGTATTTATAATATTTTTGACGATTTTATGTAGTGTATAATAATTAAGTGTAATAGACTAGCACATTTATGTTGCTTGCAAGGCGTACTAGTAGAATGCTTGCAATATTTTAACAATACTGTATTTACAATGGTTTTTTAACGATTTTATGTAGTGTATAAATGATTAATAGTTAATAGGCTGATTTATGTATTTTGTGTTGTGGAATAAAATTGATACAAGTAATCCTGTGTAACGTCTTTTGAAATAAGCAAAGAAAAGAAATATTTGATTCTCTGGATAGGTTTAACATTTCAGTGTAAACACAGCTGTGCAACGTCATAAACACACGTTTGTTTGTTTGATTTCATGCACTATGCACCATGTTCCCATAAACACACGTGCGCGCGGCGGTAATGACACTCCCGATTGTGGGAAGACTCACCAAGGAAGGTCTTGACATATGTCGCAGCGCAAATGAACCGATAAGAAGCCTCGGCGCAAACGACACGACAGCCTGCATTGTATCTGCAGTATTGCTTTACATATTACTCTACTGTATAGTGTATTTAGGCCTATGCCCTTTAAATACACCATAATAAACGTGTTTTGTTGCTATAAACGGAGTTTTAATGCACTTTCTACTGTTCTTCTAGGCTATTTCAGTTAATCCGGACTTTCGTTAAACCGGTCAACTTATCCCGCCCATTAGTCCGGATGAACGAGTTTTTACTGTATTTGTCCACAAGCCTAGAAGACATAATCGATCTAATCCTCTCTATAATTATGTCAAAATTTATGTATTAATATTAAATTTCAAAGGTAGATATTAATTAACGTACAAAGTTAAAAACATTTGAGATCTACTTACGAGTTAAATTGTTAGAATATACCTTTAAAAAACGAATTTACCGGGCCGCGGGCTCGTGAAGGTTGAGAATCACTGATCTAGACAACAACGAAAGCAAAACACATTAACATTCACGTGAATACTTGGTACACCACTGGGTCCAGAGATGGCGTTTGCTGGATTGCGAAGTCGGGCTCGAAAATTGATTTACTCTGCCTTAAAAACCTATTACATTTAAATTAGTACGTTATCAGGGCGGCTACTCACCAGGAATTCCTTGAATTCCGGGAATTATGCGTGAATTCTGCTTGAATTTTTCTCCGTAGTCGTGAAAAATTGCAACTTTTATTAATCCAAATCCCATTGAATTTATACATATTTATAAAAGCCCTGAGGCAAGTTTTTCACAGTTTAGCGTTTATTTTTATAGATGAGAGAAAAGAAAGCTGCATGGAAAATGAAACAGAATTCTCTCAATCCGTTTACTTTGTTAGTGTTCTTCAAAGATATCTTGAAAACGATTAGGTAAATTTTAGTCTGAAATTCTTATACAAATAACAATTTTTCGTAGATTACTACATCCCCGTAACATTTGTGACTTTGTTTGTTAGAGTACCTGAAGTGGCAAATGTAAACACCGGACCTTAAATTAAATATTTTAAATATATATACCGTTTAATTTAATTTAATCGCACACACCCTAGCAATATATTTGTATGTGTATGTGCGTGGGTGGTGAGGGGCGGTTATACGGAAACAGAGAAAACATCTGCTTGTAGCCTTGAATTTTTGGAAAATTCCCCTTGAAAACCGGGAATTATTCTTGAATTTTATCGTGGTCCTAGATAGCCACCCTGTTTATATTGTTTTAACAATTTAAATTCAACCCGTGTTGTATGTAGTCTGCAACGTCCCCCGGTTGTACACCAGTCGTCAGAAAGTTAGTCCGCTACTCTTCGGGAACATGAGAATCTTTGCAAATCATCAGGGCTTGCTGGGTAGAAAAGAAACACAACATTGTTTTCAAAGTTAAGCGCAGTTTTATAATCACTTATATTTCATAATCACTTACAAATAAAACACTAGAACATTCAATACTAACGTTGGGCAATTCACTCACATATAGCGTAAGTCAAATTACACAATTAATTGCTTACTTTCAACTTATCGGCAAGAAGAAAACTTGAAAACCCAAAATCTATACTTGAATTCTCTGTTTCCAAGTTCTTATTGATTCTTCACCTGTTTTCCAAACTCAGTCTGTCGTCAGGTGATAAACATTCAGGTGGGTTCACTTCCTCTGCTGAGATGAGAAAGTGACGTCAACACGAACAGATTATGACGTATTTGTAAACATATATAAAAGTTCCAACCACAACTGTATCAATCTAACTATAGTTGTCTGTGCAGCTTGCACATTATTTGAAGTAACAAACATTTTAAAAATCTTAACTTCTTATAAATATAAAACCTTAAACTCTCAGATTCGTTACAAGTTTAAACTCAGCATTTCTGTTTTTCGCGCTCTACCATTGCTATTTACCGCCTTTTCTCTCTGATGTTTAACTCAAGGGAATCGGATATCTGTCGTTTTCGTTTCGGTCGCAGCAATGAGTTCTTTACATATTTACTTTTCTGTTAGCAAAAATATAATTATAAACTGTGTGCCTACAAGTAATTCTGCCGGAGACCATGCTTATTGGTCCCATGAAGTGTAATAGTCACTCGGGGAAATACGCCCATTTTTTTTTTTTTTTTACGGTTTATAACTTCGCTAAATGAAGGAGTGTCGTAATGAAAAGGATGTCAAATGAAAGCTACATGTTTTGTTATTGTTACCTATAAGTTTTATTACTGTAAGTCTTATAGCAAAAGAACCATAGAAAAATTAACAGATGAACGTCAATTTGGGCAAATCACCCCGTGTTCAAGGTAAAATGTCCAATACAAGAAACAATTGTTGTAATACTTGGCATGACATATTTAAAGGAAAATAATGCACAGCATTAACTGGAAGATTAATAACGTTTGTTTAGTAAGCAGAACATCATTTGTACAGACAAGCATAGCGTTTCTAACATCATTTATTTTGAATTTACCATAGCCTCTTTTACTGTTTACATTTGTGAGAAATTGCATTGCACTTTGGACACATGGACGTGAATTGGGTACATATTTCATGCATCCACATACTACAACGTTTACACTGGATCCAGTCACATTGTGGTCCTTTCTTCTCATAATAATGCCCATTGGCATATTGTACTTAATTTCTGTGGGCATATCACCCCACAGCTACAAGCAGAAAATTGAATCACTAGGTTGGCAACTCTGAGTACCATGCGGCAGTTTCACTCTGCAGATATGTTTCCCTGACTCTTGATCTTTACACCAAATATAATTCAGTATCTTTATCTCTTGGGAATATTATTGCACACTGTTAATACAGCAACGTCCAAAAAAATTATTACCTCAAAAATTGTCTTCTTACCTCATGAAATGAACCCTGAATGGCTTCAGATTCTTCTCACAAGCTCCAAACCTGCTGCCTCGTCTCACCACGGAGGGCGCTTTCAAACAAGCGTCGCAGATTTCTCGTTGCGCGAGATACGAGGGGGTGGGCATTTAACCCCGATGGGCATATTCCCTCGAGTGACTCTATCCTTCAAGGTGGGTCCGGAATGAAAAAGGTTGAGAATTCACTGCTCTAGAATGAATTCTAACTACATGCAATTGTTCAGAATTTGGAATATCATAGCGTTTTTAGAATGGAGATAACATTTCGAAAACGGTTTCGCTGGGTTCGATCTCTCCACTAAAGTTCCAGAGTTATCACTAATCCTCCTCGTCGCGATCAGCCAAAAATGGCAGAAAAGGGGCGTTAAACAACAAGGTACACGTGCAAATACAATACGGAAGGTAGGCAATAGAGCGCTGGAGGAAGAGGATTTCGCTCGGGCGCCAAATAGTTCGCAAGGACGACGCTAGGTAGCGTACGGAATTGAGAGCTTCTTCGTTCAAGCGCATAACGCTCGAACAGGCAACACGAGCCGTATACGCTCGAAGCCCAGTAGTACACGTATAACCGTAATTTGTCTGTGGTAGTGGGCCCTCAAATATGAATCGTCTAGTGAAAGACGCAGTTAAATTCAAAATTAAGTTAACATAGTAATTCGTTTCCATGTTCAAATGTAGTTTAGTCTATCTTATCAATGCAGTGATAGATATTAAATGAAATATATGATTGTGGGCTGAAACTGCCAGTACTGTTATTTTACATACGATTATTGTCACATTTAAAATAATATTCCGTTGTATACACTCTAAGAAGTACAAGCGAGCGAATATGGTTCCATGCATGCAGCACTCTATACTCTGTTTCGGTTATATCTGGAGCAAGCGAACCAAAACAAGTCTCTACGCAAGTAGTGACGCGAGACGGCTGCACCAATGAACACGTGTGAGAGAACGGGCTTGCATGGAGGGGAAAGCGATTACGGTTACCAGCCTTCGCAGCAGCATGTACTGCTTCGCTTTGCCCACTAGATTCCCTCCTTCTCTGCCGGAATGCGTGGCATTGCTCCAGATATAACCGGGACGTAGTATAGTAGGCAAAGTTGGAGTAACCCATCTGAACTTCCCCTGAGTCGAGTGTGAGGGTTAAAAGCCCAGATTCAATGGCAAATAAACTTTTTTTTTGTGTAAGCATAGGACATGTATGGACCGAATGTATAGACTTTATGGCTTCTGATGCGTGCATTTCGCATACGCACATGTGCATTAAGGCAATCGTGGAAAGAACCAATGGGCGGCATCAAGCTTACGTAGTGACGCGTGGAGTTTTTATTTCAGTGTAAATGGAGTTTTTAGCTCCGGTTAAAACTCCGGAATGCTTTCAGGAAATTGGAATTTTCAATGGGCCTTCGTAACCGCCAACAGCCTGTTGATAATGTTCTTTTTAAGAGAGGGGAAAAAATGTACAGAAGAGAACGTTGGAGTGTGTAGGGCTCGTGACTGTAATGCCAAAGAGAAATGCCATTAATGAGGGGGGGAGTGTCCCTGTGAAAGTTTGGTTTCCTCTGTATCTCCGTTTCTGCTCCTTTGGGAGTTGTGCGTTCGAATGTTCTCTCTCTCTCTCTCTCTTTCAACACAGTTCGAGAAGGAAGGAGGAGACGAAAGAGGGAGAAAGAGAGGGAGAGAGAGAGAGAGGAAGACAGTGAGTGAGAGAACGAGAGATGGAAAGAAAGAGTTAGAATTGATTGGGTTGTTTGGTTTATTTTACTTCGCACTTTTGTATAATCGCGAACGTGAGGGATGACTGATGAAATTGATAAAGGCACAAGAAAAAAGACGCCAATGCGGTGGCCGCGATTCGATCCCGGAACCCCTGGCATCATAGCGAGATGTGAAAACCACTCCGTTACAGAGGTCGGCTGACGGACAACCTTTCGTCGTGTATTGTCTCTTCTCTCTCTTTTCAGCACAGTTCAATGAGGAAAGAAGAGAGAATGGAGAGAAAAATACTTTCGCGCTACTCCACAGATGGCACTAGTGTACACATAATACGTTTGGATATAGGATAAACTAGATGTGAGCTGTCTTATTCCATCTATTGCCTTTGGGCAGAATGCACTCTAGAGGTAAATAAGGCCGTAGGGATGGAAACTTAACGCTTTGTTAGATGTTTGGCGCAAGGGGGGAAGTGACCTCACATAAACAAATATGAGAATCCAGAAAGACTCACTTTGACGGACTCGGCGAGTTTTGGAACAGAAGGGAAGTTCTAAGTTTCTGGTTTTGTTCCTTTAGTTCGGAGAGTGTGCTTGTTTTGTCAGAGTTTCTGGAGTTTCAAAGAAGCTTACCCCTTCTCTTGGAACGTCTCCCTTGGTGTTGGTGGCACTGCGTTTCGTGTGCTTTCTCATACACCGATGTTAAGATTGTTTTCAAGTTTTACTCGACTAAGTGTACCGTGCGCCTTTCCTCGGACCCCTCAGGCAAATGCAAAGACGCCAATAAAATTTCTCACCACCGCGTTAAAGTCGAAAACCTAACTAAACTACAACCCAACTGTTTTCCTTTAATGTTTTGATTGCGAACCAGATCTAGACTGTACTGTGGGTGAGCGGAGCGGAACCCGACATGATAGCTAACACGCATGCGCGATTATACCGAAGTACCCTAGCTGAAGTTCCATGTTTCAATCCCAATGTGATGCAGTGATCAGGGCACATTACATTTAAGGAAGCTAAAGAAGACGAAATATATTTTGCAAGAAAAGAAACCTGTAATATGTTCAAAGTTGTATTATTACATTTATTAGCTGTTATGTTATTAAGCTTTACTTTCTATTTTATTGATATCATAAAAGTTTGTATGAGGTCAAATTGATATGTATAATATATTACAGTCTATTGTGTACAGTGTAATGTCTACTGTTAGTTTATACATATTATGTGAGCCCAGAAAGTAAACATAAGCCACTTGACGTGTTATGAATGTATATGGTCCATGCAACGATATTTCATGTATGGACGTTGATAGAAATAAGTTATACATTGTTGTTACTCGTACTAATTTTAATTTTATGCTTAGTTCAAGGAGTCAGAATACCAAGGAAATACAATCAACAATCAAACGAATGTACGTACGAGGTGGTATCATAAAGTTTTGCCTGTTGAGGTTTACTTTGTTTAATAATGGAAAGATTGAAACAATGAACATACATATAGTTTGCCTGTAGTGTCCTCTACTCAGAGTTACCCTTCCACACAGTTGCCATCACGTTCAATGCATTTGTGCCAGCGTTTTATCCAGCCCTCAAAACCAGTTTGGAAAAATTCCACAGAACGCTCCCTGCCCCAACGTATAGAGCTGTTTTAACCTCCTGTAGGTCATCAAATCTCATGCCACGAAGCACAGACTTAGCTCAGACTTTATGGTATCCCAAACTCTCAATCATTGCATGTGCTGACCCACAGGACATGTGCACTGCATCAGAAATATCCTGGATGGTGATGCGTCTATCCTCTCGAATGAGCTCATCATCCCTGTGGCGGTTGTCGTCGGTCAACGACGTTGAGGGCCTGTCACACCTTGCCATGTCCACACTTTCGGTTTCTCTCACTTTGAACTTAACTACTTAAAGTCTGAGCTAGGTCTGTGCTTCGTGGCATGAGATTGGAGGACCTACAGGGGTTAAAACAGCTTTGAAACGGTGAGGCAGGGAGTGTTCTGTGGAATTTTTCCAAACTGGTTTTGAGGGCAAATGCATCGAACGTGATGGGAACTATGTGTAAGGGTAACTCGGAGTACAGGACACTACAGGGAAACTATATCTATGTTCATTGTTTCAATCTTTCCATTATTAAACAAATTATACCTCAACTGGCAAAACTTTTTGATACCCCCTCGTACATATTGTATGCTATATACTGGAGCATAACAGAAATGAAAAAAATGTAAAAATGTAAAAATTTTCCAGTGTTGCTCATGTTACCGTATGCTCAGAGCCATTGATTAATAAATGAATTATGCGATAATAAATTTATGAAAAGAAAAGTATTGTTCGTTATTCCAATTTTTGATAAATGTTGCCTAGTACACAAATGGCCCGTTCTCAGTCTATTAATTAATACAATTACATTTCTTGTAGCACTTACATAATGAAACCATGGTTTTTGTGTTTTGAATTTAGGACTATGGTTGCAACCTTCATAATTGACACGGGATCCATAAAATTCTTGGTAATATGGTAATATCATAAGGTGTGAGAGTGTGTGTTAGTAGTCAATAGATCTTTAAAACATTACTTACCTTTTACATTATGGAAATCGCGTACATGAAGAAGAATTTAACTTTTTGTCGTATGTTATGAGATTCCTGTGATATACTGAAAATTCGTAAATTGTATTTGTAATGCGACACGAACATGGCTGCCATCTATCGGTTAACTGTCTGACTGCTTGGCGTCAACCACCAAAAGTCATCATTTCCTGTCTGGCAATTACATGTCTCTGGTGTAAGCGCAAGATTTTTCTGCAATAGTGCGTGTTAGGAAATATCATTCTGATCGTGTTTTTTCCTTCTTCTTCGCAGACGGAGTTGTCTCAAAACCTGCATCAACTTTCCGAGAAGGCCAAGTCAACGACAGAGTTCATCCAGAGGCTAAAAGGGCTTACGGATAAAGTCAACGTAAGTATTCTTTTATTTCTTGCATGTATACGTCACGGCGAAAAAGTGGCCAGGCGGATATTATCGTAGCCTAAACCGAGACCACAATTCCAAAATCCTGACGAAACTGTACCAAGTCTCGGCTAAAGTATTACAAGATGTGTTTCGTCTATGCGCCAACAACGTGCAGCGCGCTGATCTACAATGATTGTACTCTTCGAAACTGTAAGCTTTTCCTTAATGAATTTGGCATGGGGAATTCTAAAAAGGGTGGCAGGGGGCAACACTCCACATACATGTATATTTCAGATAAAGGCTCTAAAAGGGACTTATTGGATTTTGCTGTTTGGAAATTGTGAACGTGTTCTTAATGAATTTGACACGGGAAATCGAAAATGAAGTTCTACCACATGATCTGCTACATACAGATGAATTTATTATGAAAATTCACGAACTATTGGAAGATAAATCTAGCTGCTAGAGTACGTAAATATCGATATTTGGAATTTATTTTTACAATTTGTGAAAAATCTGACGAGATGGACACAAATGGATTGTATATTCGTAATCAGCATCTTCAAAGTATGTTATATCACCTCTCATTTCCAAAACAGCTCTCAACAAGTTTCATTTCGTAGAGTAGTGTTACATTGTGATTTGACTCAAACACAGAGAGACCAAATAAAAAAAGGGGGGGTTCTCCCGAAAGAGCCCACCTAATTTTGAAGGTATACGCGCTTCTGCGTAATTTAAGAACCAGGTCGTCAGTTCCGTGAATTTTGCATGTGCTTATTTATTGGCTCAAGTAAGATGATACAATGTTGTACACCCAACGGCAAAAGAAACTGTAGGCAAATTGCCCATGACCATTTTCATTTGGTCTGTTCTAAACAATGTGATGATAATAAATTATAATAAATAACGTCAATATTCAGAGGATAATCCTCCTTTGAATGAACAGAATTTCATTCCTTAAAAAACACACGATGTAGAATAGAAAAGTAATGAAAATATCGATGGACAATTTGCCTACTATT
Organism: Lepisma saccharinum; assembly: GCF_977018435.1. Lineage (NCBI taxonomy): Eukaryota > Metazoa > Arthropoda > Insecta > Zygentoma > Lepismatidae > Lepisma > Lepisma saccharinum. The sequence continues at coordinate 4,167,090 of NC_139235.1, forward strand.
ATCTTTGCCGTTGACTGTACAGTTTGACATTTGAAGCTGACCAGACTTGTTCGTTTCAATGTTGAAATTTGTTAGTTGTGGTTTTGAATGTAGTCTGTTTTTTTAGTTTTCGTTTTAAGTCCACTTTATGCACAGGAAGGCTAATCGGGACTGGCCCTACAGTTTAAAGTAAGTTCCGAACCACTTGTGCCTCCACCGGGTATCGAACCCGGGAACGAATGGAGTTTGGTGATTAGCAGATGTGGGAGAAGTGGTGTAGGATGAAAAGTGTTATATTATCATTGACGTTTGCTGTTTAAGGTACTAGGGTCGTATTTCTGGGCCCTGTTTAGGACATGCAGGAAATAGTGCAGAAGTAATGTAATACAAACGATAATTGAAAAAAAAATAAAAGCGGGAGCGAAAAAATCAGGGGAAAACCATGGCTGCTGACGGAGTGGTTCTGGTTCGAATCTTGGGTAATTAATTTGAGAATGAGAAAGACGGGAAACTACCGCCATGGACATTTTCCTTTCTTAAAAGCTGATAGAGTCCTGGTCGAACCTTCATTTTTCTCTGAAATCATAAATAAACTAAGTAAGTTAATATAATAATTAGTAAATAAATAAGTTAATAATTTGCATGTGTAATAAAGAAGAGGGATTTTTTCTGACGAAAAGGGAAATATTTGCCCTCTGAGAGGGAATTTTTACCCACAATGTCCCCCGCACTGTACCCTTACATTCGAACGAACCAGACATGGTGGTGAAAACTGCAAAAAAAAAAAAGGTCCGCTTCTGAACCCGAACGTATTGGAAAAGACATACGAAGATGGGAAAAGGGAGATCTTTGAAAGCAGCGTCAATCATAGACAGAAAAGACGCGCGTTCCCCTCTTATGAAGATCTGCGCTCGACCGCCAGAGGGCCGCATGCACGAACGCTCCCGTCGGGAGGAAATGGAAAACCGCCCGCCTGGAAAGGGGCCGACGCCGCCGCTAAAAGGAGTCCTCCTTTGGAAGCGCTCGGAAAATAAGTGACATCGTAGTTATGGACCCCTTCCCCCCTGAACACCAAAGAAAGGGAGAAATCTGGAGCTGAAAAATTCCGGTTCCGCAGATACGTGTATGAAAATTTCATGATAGCTATTCGTGTTCACGGATCGGCGAGTTCAAAGGTTAAATTGCTTTGAATGCAGCCTTCGTCTCCCCTCCTCCTACCTCCCCTGATCCAGAAGTTAAGGGTCCCCCCCTCTTAACGATCCTGTGCTGACATTCAACCCCCAAAACAGTTGTCCCACCTGAAATACGATAACTACTAATACAGCCATGAGTGAAATATGTTTGATTAAGATTCATTGCACTAGGGAAGGTAAACTTGTACTTGGAATCATCCACAAGGGCCCTGGTAAACTCTATGACATGGGTGGACCTTCCCGATGGCGCAGTGGTAGCGTCGTCGCTTCGCAATCAAGGGGTCCCTGGTTCGATACTCGGTGGAGGCACATAGTGGTTCGGATCCCACTTTAAACTGTAGGTCCAGTCCCGATTAGCCTTATTGTGCATAAAGTGGACTTAAAATACCAAATCAATCAATCAATCTACGGCACGGCAGCAGGAGCGTATATTCGAGACTAGCTATGCTATCTGCGAAGCCTGAAAACTAGAGAATAGAATACAGAAGAAAAATCTATTAAATTGTGACTAAAAGTAGATGATGGTGATTCTGGAGTTGGCAACCTGATTTCTCAGGAATTTTCAACCTGATTTGTTATGAGCTGGCAACCTAGCTGCCGTTGGCATGGCAACGATACTTCCTTGAAGACGCCGAGAAAGAGCAAAATGTGTGTGTATCCATTTATACACGGTGTTCAGGTACTCCTACTTCCATAACCACATGTCATAGTGACATAGCCCATATCTTGGACTTAGCATACGCCACTGCACGGCAGCACGTGCTAACGAAATCCTATTAAAAAAAATAGGTGAGGTTATGCCAGGCGACTGTGAAGGCCAAGGAAGAAGATGTGTGCAACCCACATAACAACGCTGAGTTGCTTATTGCAGACAGTGAAAGGATATTCATTCCTATGAAGACAGAGCAATATAGCTGTAACAATAGCAACAGGCAATAAGGATAAAGATAAACAATTAGAATTTCTGCTTCACAGTGAACATTTTCAAGTAGTCGTATCGAGACGGGTCAGGTTTCCTGAATTTAATCAGTTCATATGTAAAATATATGAAAATTACATCGAAACCAGAATAGCTTTCCTATGCATGCGACAGGCCCGTGTCATTTTTAGGATATTCTAAGTATTATGTCAAAATCCTAATGGACCAGGGTGGCGACAGGCCTGGAAAACCTGGAAAATCGGGAAAAGTCAGGGAATTTAAGGTGTCAAAAAAAGTCAGGGAAATGTCAGGGAATTTCGTCTTCATTGACTTCTTTTTTATTTATTTATTTAAAGATATCCTTATGGAACTCTGCACGGGAGCAGGAAGTCTCGTTCGTAAGTTTCGGCATCAACTTTTAGGCCCCTTTTATGCGCAACACAACCATGGCGCCAGAAACCAGTGATGGCAGGAGGAGAGAGAGAGAAATTTCTCTCGCCCGGGCTTCTCGGAGGGAATTTTAAATTCGAACACTCTTTGGAGGAAAATTGTTATAACTCTGGCACTATGGGAGCAATCTACTTCGGATAACTTTTGTTTTGCAGCTAAAACATCAGCGCATGCAACCGTGTACAATTCAGAATGCCGAACCGAGGAAGGGGAGTTTGGGGGGCACGACCTCCGAATTTCAATGGAAAAAAGCAAAAATCTGGAGTTTGCCCCCTCTTCTCCCACTATTTTGGAGAGAAGGCTCGAACTTTAGTATTCTCTTCAAAGAATGGACATTTCTCAAGAGAATGAAATATGTTTCATGTTCTTGGGTGCCATATAAGTTGAATGATGAGCCAAAATGTGATTATTTTTTTATGAAAAATAGGTAATTTGCAATTTTGGAGGAAAATTGTTATAACTCGGGCACTATGGGAGCAATCTACTTCAGATAAGTTTTGTTTTTCAGCTTAAACATCATAGCATGCAACCGTGTACAATCCAAAACGCCGAACCGAGGAAGGGGGTTTGGGGGGCGCGACCCCGAATTTCAATGGAAAAAACATAAATTTGGAGATTGCCCCCTCTTCTCCCACTATTTTGGGGAGAAGGCGCGAACTTTAGTATTCTCTTCAAAGAATGGACATTTCTCAAGAGAATGAAATATGTTTCATGTTCTTGGGTGCCATACAAGTTTAATAATGAGCCAAAATGTGATTATTTTTTTTTTACGAAAAATAGGTAATTTGCATTTTTGGAGGAGAATTGTTATAACTCGGGCACTATGGGAGAAATCTACTTCGGATAAATTTTGTTTTGCAGCTAAAACATCAGAGAATGCAACCGTGTACAATTCAGAACGCCGAACCGAGGAAAGGGGGTTTGGGGGGCGCGACCTCCGAATTTCAATGGAAAGAAACAGAAATCTGGAGTTTGCCCCCTTCTCCCACTCTTTTGGGGAGAAGGCGCGAACTTTAGTATTCTTTTTATAGATTGGACATTTCTCAAGAGAGTGAAACATGTTTCATATTCTTGGGTGCCATACAAGTTTAATAATGATCCAAAATGTGAATACTTTTTTTACGAAAAATAGGTAATTTGCATTTTTGTAGGAGAATTGTTATAACTCGGGCACTATGGGAGGAATCTACTTCGGATAAGTTTTGTTTTGCAGCTAAAACATCAGAGCATACAAACGTGTACAATTCAGAATGCCGAACCGAGGAAAGGGGGTTTGGAGGGCGCGACCTCCCAATTTCAATGAAAAAAAAAACAACAAAAATCTGGATTTGTGTCCCCCTTCTCACACTATTTTGGGGAGAAGGCGCAAACCTTAGTATTCTCTTCAAAGAGTGGACGTTTCCAAAGAGAATGAAACATGTTTCATGTTCTTGGGTGCCATACAAGTTGAATAATAAGCCAAAATGTGAAACTCTTTTTTTTTTTTTTTACGAAAAATAGATAACCGTGTACAATTCAGAACGCCGAACCGAGGAAGGGGGGTTTGGGGGCGCGACCACCGAATTTCAATGAAAAACCCCACAAAAACCGGGGGAGTAAAGGTTAAGCCTCTAAATATTACGTAAAAATTTCATGGAATTATCATTTTTTCTTGTCCATATGGGAGTAGTAAGGGGACTTGTCAACAGATGGAGGGGATAAGAGCAGGTGGCGCCGGCCGATAGTTGTCAGAGTCGTAATTAGGCATTTTGTTGGAGAAACTGAAGGAACATGGAAACAAATAGGTTCCATTGATACATACGATTTTTGTCGAATATCGCCACCCGACAAAGTATCTCACAGAAATTGCATGGACTGCAACATCCAACAAAAATCGTATGCATAAACAAGAAGAGCTTTAGACTGCAAATATGCTGCTGGAATTTTATTACTCTTCTGGCTCACTTCACCTTATTTAATGTACCAGTGCTTACGAAGATCTTCATCATCCTGACGTATTACTGGTTTCGCACAAGTTAACATACGTTTACAATGACATTGCACTATTCTTAGATATCAAGAAGAATCCAACCAAACGGGATATATATTGAATACTATCACGAAAAAGTAAATCATAAATCTGCATTGGTGAACGTTATAAAAATTGGCAAGTGCATGCTCCCAACCTCAAATTTACTACAACACTATTATTGCAATGAAATTAATTCCACTCTCTGTCCTGTCTGTTTAAACTCGTGAGAGATGGTCATTAATCTCTCACTGAGTAAGGTTAATGTCCAATATTATGAAACAAAATACTAATAATAAATACATAAATATTTCAATATCATATTTACTCAAATCATTCAATCATAAAAGCAAATCACTTTCTTCAAGAATTGATTTTTCTCTGCCAGCCCTGCTACATTTTCACTTTCCATTTACTGATTTATACGAGGGATGGCCAGAAAGTAATTTCCTATTAGTAGGGACATTGATTTTTCGCAAACGCCAAAACCGTGCAAAATGGTAATTGCTGCGAAGTTATGTTTAGGAATGGGCAGTGATGTCTGGACACATTTTTTGCCCGTTTGAAATATCGAAATATTGCGAATTTGGCATAAAATGCGAATTGTTGGCGTTTTTAGCGATTTTTTGAAGAAATGTCCTAAAACAACGAAAAATTTCATGAAATCCAACATTTTTGTCTTTTCTAGGACATGTTTGTGTACATAGAACATGCAAGTTTTCCAACATTTTATTCAAGAGTAAACTATAGGGTTATACGTACATTGAATAATTCCGACAGCCACATTAAATCATGTATTTCCCACGATTTTTGCAACTTCTATCAAAACCATTTGCATCACAGAGCAAAGTGGCAGGGTTCTAACAGGAGATTGAGTGCATATCTACCGTCACACGGGAGCTACATCTTCGTATTTGTCGTACGAGATATGTTTTGATTACCAAGCTAAGTGCGCGCCATCGGCATTTGTCGAGCGAGTAATAATGGAGCTCAGTCGTTAGGGTATCTTGACTACTATGCGAGAGACCGGGGTCGATCCCTGCGGGGGAGAACCGGGATGTTTTCCACCTATTCAAACTGCTCCGGCACCCACCCAGCATCATATGAAGCGGGTACCTTGAGGAAACTTTGAGGGATAAAGTTAGTCAGGAGCGTGGTGCTGATCACATTACCCCCACCTTCAGCCGTGATCAAGAAAGTGTGGTGCCCTAACTCCACACCCCTATACACCTTCATGGAAAAGTGCAAGGGAGCACTTTACTTTTACTTCCTCAAAAATCTGTTCCAACATATCAAACTGTCACGAAAATACTAGACCATGTGACCTACAATATAAAATAATAGTTTAAAAGCACAATGGAGTATTAAGTTTTGCTATATTTGGCAGATAAATGTTCTAAAACAAAAACGCGAATTTTGGAAATGTAACACTAACAAGTCAAAATAGAAAATGCTAATTTTTGGTGCCATAATATATTGGTATCTGTCACGTGAGATTGATTTATTTTAATTTTTTGGGTGCGTCGCCACTTATGGTCATTATGCACCCTTCAGTATATACGAGGAAAATTCCATTATCTAAAATCCTTACCTTAAAATTAAGAAAGGGGTATGGAAAATAACTTTCCCAAAATAACTTTCAAGATATCAAACTCTCACTAAGAGACATAAGCCATGTGACTTACAATTTGAAACAGTATAGTTTAAAAACACCATGAAGGTATAATTTCAGATATTGGGCAGAAAATGCGCTAAAATGAAAATGTGAATTTTGAGAAAAATAACACCCAGTAGTAAAAAATAAAAAAAATAAGAAAATGCACCAATTTGAAAAAAAAATAATAAAATATCAAGGTCCCTACCGATTAGGCATAAATAAAACAAGAATATCATTTGTAATTTATAGCATTAGTAACAGTGAGTCCTAACCTAATTTTCGGCATAATCACCACCGTTGTTCTGGCATTTGTCGTAGCAAGGCACTAAATTTTGTATGCCCATGTTATATGTGTCTGACAGCAGAGACTGGATCTATCTGTACAGCAGTGTAGCTGTCAAATCCTTGCCCTGCCAGAAACCTCTTCAGTTAAACAAAGAGATGAAAGTCGGTACATTCAAGGACAGGGCTATACATGGAGTGGTCCAAGATCTCTCACCTTAAGTGATGCAAAGGGCCCGTGGGTACTCGGCTGGATGGGGTTGTGCACATTCGATTGGCCTTCCGTGAATTGTCTGCACCATCGTCTGACCATACTATCACTCACGACGTCCGGTCTGCACACCTCACATGATTGCTGGTGCAATCTTTAACCTAGAACTGTCCTAAAACGGCTGCATTGCAACTGTACCAGATTACAACTGCATGCCACTTCTTCCTGCCTGCATGTGTATGTGTGTCGCTCTCCGACCACTAGTGCTGCGTATAGGCACCATTGGAGCTTTTTTCAGGATGCCCCTCGTATATGAACTTTCAGAAGCTTTTATTATTAGAGTGTTCCTGTTTTAATGTGTGGTTTAACTAAATCAGGTACCTATACAATGCAATTCTATAAATGCCTTGCGTTAAATTTCTAATACCTACATACCCTTTTCGTCAGCAATAATGGTATAACTGCATGTTGTCAGTTTCACAGTACTTTACTTGGATATACTGTACTGAAGCAGAAATCCTATTGATAATGTAAGGAAATATGACACTTTATTTTGCTCGATTCAGTTGTTTCACTTATATGCAAGAGTTAAGTTGTTTGCTTTACAGAGAAGAGAGAAGTAGCTTTATGCATTGAAAAATGAGTCCGCACTCATGGTTCTTGCAAGCAGAGGGTTCCAAACCTCAGTGGAAATATCAACATATAATACCGAGAATGTATAAGGAGACTGATAAATTACAAATTGTACAGGGTGTCTATAAAGTCATTTAACATTTCTGCATGAACAGGATTTATGGTGCAAAATACAATATGTACTGAAACATATATCACAGTAGGACACAAAATCAGTATAACTCAATGTGACCACCCCTCAAGTCTAGGCACATATGCCAACAATCCACCATAGCCCGAAACACCTTCTCCAACATAGCTGGTGTAATCTCAGCAACTGCGGCCGTAATGCATTGTTTCAACTGGGCTATGCTTTGAATCCTCGCCCCGTACACCTTACACTTGATAAACTCTCAAATGTAAAAGTCTAATGGGGACAGATCGAGAGGGAGAGGGGGGGGGAACTCCCCATTGCGAGACACGACCAATCCATCTACCGGTAAAAACTTCATTTAGGTGATCACAAACGATGATGCCAAGATGGGGTGGTGCCCCATCCTGTTGGTGCATAGTAAGAAGCTTGGTGTGCCCCAATCCACCATGCTATGAGCCACAGTTGGTAGATGCTGGGATTATGGATGTGGTGGGGATACGTGTGATCGCGTCCTGTACATTTTCCACAATTTGTGGTGTTATGGCTGGCCTACCAGGACGTTCTTCATCCTCAACAATACCTATTCACTTGAATTTGTTGACCAGGTTCTTAATAGCCAGTCTGGTGGGGCCTGGTTTTCTGAATTTCAGAGTGAAGTCCATCCGCACCTGTTCATATGTCATTCCACGCAGACGAGCACAAACAACGGCTATTCTCTCTTCTATAGAGTACATTTTATCAGATCACTTGGAAAAAAGAAAAGGTTTGTCATTAGTTCATTGAAATGTATTTCTTAGTCAATCACTCTTCACTCTTATCTCATTCAGTCGTAACTTTAAAAATAATCAAGTATTTTATTTTAAACTTACTGTGTGTGACAGAATTCCGTAATCCTTCCCTAGCTTGTGTATTGTAATAATTTTCCAAATTCACTATTTTGCAGTTTGAATTAATATCATAGAGAATAGAGAAATTAAGTCAATTTCATAGAAGATAATATTGGTACTTAACACAACCATACGTGGATCTGTATGAGTTTATTATTTCCATTTGCAAAAACATCAATTTAGTTTAGTTTGTAATTGTCAGGGGAAAATGTAAATTTTGTCCTGGAAAACCTGGAAAAGTCAGGGAATTTTATTTCTGCTTGTTTGTAGCCACCCTGTGGACGCTCCATTACCTTTTGTTATTAGAAGTAATAGTAGTACTACCCATACAGCTCAAATCTCTAAGGGTAATCCATAGGATATCCACAATGTCCAGATCAGATCCATGGGATATCCCGTTTTGGATATCGAGGGGATCTCCTGTCCTGGATATTGGTATTTATTAAAAATTTGCAATAAATGTTTTGATATTCATGTAAAGATTCATTCAGGACTCAAATTCTGTGATGCAATACTGAAACGTTACATAAAAATATCTCCCAAAGAATTGCGTCGTTGGTAAGCTTATTGTCTTTTCAACGAGTCACGCATGCGCGCCAGACCAGGTGAGATTTTCTTTTCCTCGAACACAACGCCAGACGCCTTTCTTGCATTGAGGACGTTAACTTAATTAGCAGTGGTAGTGAAGAATAAGCTCTGCATATTCTGCTTATCATTGATATGCGTGTGAACTCAAAGCATTTTTCGGATGTGTAGATGTGTGTGTGAATTTGTATGCGTCAGTGCGTGAGTGTGAGAGAGAGAGAGTGTGAGTGAGAGGTAGAGAGAGTGGAGTACTTCTTGTAAGCATGTGTAACCGAGATCTTCGATATGTGTATATCTAGTCCAGGAATGTTCTTTTTGTATCCAAAGTACGCGTATGTGCGAAAAATATCATCATAACGTCGAAATTAGGTACAATTTTAGTCCGGCCTTATCCACAGTGAAATAAAAATATCCAGATAATGTCCCTATCACGTAAACCCATGACCAAAGGCATCCATAGTATGTCCAAAACACGTCCAAAAATGATCCACACAATGTCCAAAACATATCCTTCCAGGATATTCTATGAATGTGGCCTGGACGGACATATGGATATCCAGGGGATGTCCTATGGATGTCTATCGGACATTCCTAGAAATTTTGTGTGCTGTACGGGTGGTAGTATTACTGTGAATATGTCATTAGGTCGCAAATCCAGCATTTATATTAGCACACATTTGAAGACTCGAACGGCATTATAAAGAGGGTAACGTAACCTTTATAATTCTGTAGGACTAACGTACAGCTACCTCCTTTGTTTTTGCACATGCAGCATTGCTGCATAGAATTTCGGTATTTCTTATTGAAGATATTCCTGATCCGTCGACATGCTCTCTCTCTCTCTCTTTCTCTCTCTTTTCTCTTTCTCTCTATTTCTCTTTTTCTCCCTCCCTCTCTTTCTATATTTCTCTTTCCCTCTCTCTTTCTTTTTCTTTATTTATCTTTCTCTCCTTCTCGCATTCTTTCCCTCCCTCTCTCTCTTTTTCTCTTTCTCTCTTTCTCTCTCTTCTTCGCTCTCTTTCCCTCTCTTTCCCTCTCCCTTTCTCTGTCTCATTATTTCTCTCCCTCCCTCTTTTTCTCTTTCTCTCTTTCTTTCTCTTTCTCTCTCTTCTTCTCTTTCTCTCTATTTCTCTTTCCCTCTCTCTTTCTCTCTTCTCTTTCTCTCTCTTTCTTTCTTTCTTTCTTTCCCTTTCCTTCCCTCTCTTTCTTTCTCTTTCTCTCTCTTCTTCTCTCTCTTTCTCTCTCTCTCTCTCTCTCTCTTTTGCATGCATTCAAAAGGGTTAAGAGTCAGAATAGCCATACGCTAAACTTACACCTTGAATAAAGATGAAATTGAATCCACATGAATGCAGATATCAGGGCAATCTAGAGTTTTCATCATATCTGTAGACTCGCGTACTATCGACGTGGCCTTTGGCCACGTCTCGTACGCTCGCCGATGTCCTTCACTTATTTGGAAAGTTTTGAACGTAACTTTACATGTTTACGGGCTCTAATATGGTACAAATATTCAAAATATTATTGCCAATTTTCTTAATAATAAAGTGAGTAAGTAAGCAATAACCGTTTCAAAATAGTTAGACTTCTTGTATAAACGAATTCAATAGCGACACTAAATTGAAAAAGCAATATTTACTTTTTTTGTCATTTTCACATTTTTGAACGTAATTGAAGAATAATTGTTTTCCGTCATTCCCCTAAAATTCCTACCTTGCCTCTGTAATAAATTCTGATGCTCGTATTTTGAAATTCGAAAAGTCTAGCATAATTCCCTTACAGTAGTTTTCGGGGTGAAAATAAACTTTTTTTAAGTTCCCTAGCAACGTCCGTTTCCATGGACAACAACAGGCACGGCAAGCTCTAAGGAATTGCATGTTATTATACCCCCTAAATATTTAGTTAAAACAAGCACGATGTAGATAATAATTTACGCATTGAGTATAACAATATATACGTAATTGTATCTGGGCTGAAACTCCTTATTATGTAGATGTCACCCTTGTTTCAGGCACCTATTCGAAACCATGAGTTCATTCATCTGTGTGCTATTGATCTGTGAGAAATATAATGTATCTCGACAATTAAGAATTGAAGGAAACAATGTGTGCTGCAAAAAATGCCCGTGGCAACGGTTGCTAAGGACGTGAAAATAGGGCATTTTCACCCTTAAGGAAGGGCAAAGTGAGCGATTTCTTAATTTTCTCAGCCTTTTGGGACGATTTCATGGGGGGTCGTAATCGGACATTTTTCGCCTCCGGGGCTTCCTTCATGGAGAACATTTATGTCAGTGAGTCAGTCAGTCAGTGGTGGGATTGGGGCTTTATATATATTGGACTCGCGTACTTTCGACGTGGCCTTTGGCCACGTCTTGCATGCTCGCATGCGTGACCTTCGGCCACGTTGTGGTCGCAATCATGTTATAGATGGGGTTCTTCATAGATCTTAATGACTTTGAAAATGTCTGCATGTTGTATTGAATGATGGGGAACATATGCATAAGTTTGAAAAGTTTAGAAAGTAACTTTATATGTGTATGGGCTCTAATAAGGTACAAATATTCAAACTTTTTTTTGTATATTTTCTTCATAATGAACTGAGTAAATAATAACAGTTTCAACATAAGTAGTTGGATGTTTTGCATCAACGAATTGAATAGCGACTAAATTGAAAATGCAATATTTACGTATTTGGTTATTTTCACATTTTTGAACGTAATTGGATAATAACTGTTTTCCGTCATTCCCCTCAAATCCCTACCTTGCCTCTGTAATAAATTCTGATGCTCGTATTTTGAAATTCGAAAAGTCTAGCATAATTCCCTTACAGTAGCTTCCGGGGTGAAAATAAACTTTCTTTAAGTTCCCTAGCAACGTCCGTTTCCATGGACAACAACAGGCACGGCAAGCTCTAAGGAATTGCATGTCATTATACCCCCTAAACATTTAGTTAAAACAAGCACGATGTAGATATTTACGCATTGAGTATAACGTAATTGTATCTGGGCTGAAACTCCTTATCATGTAGATGTCACCCTTGTTTCAGGCACCTTTTCAAAACCATGAGTTGATTCATCTGTGTGCTATTGATCTGTGAGAAATATAATGCAGCTAGACAATTAAGAATTGAAGGAAACAATGTGTGCAAAAGAAATGCCCGTGGCAACGGTTGCTAAGGACGTGAGAAAAGGGCATTTTCACCCTTAAGGAAGGGCCGATTGAGCGATTTTTGAATTTTCTCGGACTTTTGGGACGATTTCATGGGGGGTCGTAATCGGGCGTTTTTCGCCTCCGGGGCTTCCTTCATGGAGAACATTTATGTCAGTGAGTGAGTAAGTGGTGGGATTGGGGCTATATATATATTGGACTCGCGTACTTTCGACGTGGCCTTTGGCCACGTCTTGTACGCTCCCATGCGTGACCTTCGGCCACGTTGTGAACGCAATCATGTTTTAGATGGAGTTCCTTAATGATCTTAATGACTTTGAAAATGTCTGCATGTTGTATTGGATGATGAGGAACATGTGTACAAGTTCGTTAATTTGAAAAGTTTAGAAAGTAACTTTATGTGTGTATGGGCTCTAATAAGGTACAAATATTCAAACTATTATTGTATATTTTCTTAATAATGAACTGAGTAAGTAATAACCGTTTCAAGATAAGTAGTTGGATGTTTTGCATTAACGAATTGAATAGCGACTAAATTGAAAATGCAATATTTACGTATTTGTTATTTTCACATTTTTGAACGTAATTGGATAATGACCGTTTTCCGTCATTCCCCTCAAATTCCTACGTTGCCTCTGTAATAAAATTCTGATGCTCGTATTTTGAAATTCGAAAACTCTAGCATAATTCCCTTACAGTATTTTTCGGGTCGAAAATAAACTTTCTTTAAGTTCCCTAGCAACGTCCGTTTCCATGGACAACAACAGGCACGGCAAGCTATAAGGAATTGCATGTCATTATACCCCCTAAATATTTAGTTAAAACAAGCACGATGTAGATATTTACGCATTAAGTATAACAATATATACGTAATTGTATCTGGGCTGAAACTCCTTATCATGTAGATGTCACCCTTGTTTCAGGCACCTTTTCAAAACCATGAGTTGATTCATCTGTGTGCTATTGATCTGTGAGAAATATAATGTAGCTAGACAATTAAGAATTGAAGGAAACAATGTGTGCAAAAGAAATGCCCGTGGCAACGGTTGCTAAGGACGTGAGAAAAGGGCATTTTCACCCTTAAGGAAGGGCCGATTGAGAGATTTTTGAATTTTCTCGGCCTTTTGGGACGATTTCATGGGGGGTCGTAATGGGGCGTTTTTCGCCTCCGGGGCTTCCTTCACGGAGAACATTTATGTCAGTGAGTGAGTGAGTGGTGGGATTGGGGCTTTATATATATTGGACTTGCGGACTTTCGACGTGGCCTTTGGCCACGTCTCGTGCGCTCGCCGACGTGGTTCTCTTATTTGGAAAGTTTTGAACGTAAATTTATGTGTGTTTGCGCTGTAATATGTACAAATAATCAAAATATTATTGTTTTTTTCTTAATAATAAGCTGGGTAAGTAATAACAGTTACAAGATAGTTAGTTATATGTTTTATGTAAACGAATTCAATAGCGACACTAAATTGGAAAAGTAACATTTTACTTCTGTAGTGAGTTTTACATTTTTAAACATAATTGAAATAAAGAAATGTTTTCCTTCATTCTTCGCAAATTTCTATCTCTCCTCTGCAATGAATTCTGATGCTCACATTTTAAAATTCGAAAACTCTAATACTGTGCACAAAGTGGACTTAAAACACCAAATCAATCAATCAATCAATCAATCGAAAACTCTAGCATAATTCCCTTACAGTAGCATTCGGGGTGAAAATAAACTTTCTTTAAGTTCCCTAGCAACGTCCGTTTCCATGGTGAACAACAAGCACGGCAAGCTCTAAGGAATTGCATGTCATTATACCCCCTAAACATTTAGTTGAAACAAGCACGATGCAGATATTTACGCATTGAGTTTACCAATATATACGTAATTGTATCTGGGCTGAAACTCCTTATTATGTAGATGTCACCCTTGTTTCAGGCACCTTTTCAAAGCCAGGAGTTGATTCATCTGTGTGTTACTTATCTGTGAGAAATATAATGTAGCTGGACAATTAAGAATTGAAGGAAACAATGTGTGCAAAAGAAATGCCCGTGGCAACGGTTGCTAAGGACGTGAGAAAAGGGCATTTTCACCCTTAAGGAAGGGCCGATTGAGAGATTTTTTAATTTTCTCGGCCTTTTGGGACGATTTCATGGGGGGTCGTAATCGGGCGTTTTTCGCCTCCGGGGCTTCCTTCATGGAGAACATTTATGTCAGTGAGTGAGTGAGTGAGTGGTGGGATTGGGGCTATATATATATTGGATAAGCCACAATGCAGTCTTACCACGGGAAGATTTTCAGTTCTAATGAAAAGAATCCCCATTATCTTCCCAGCACATGAATGTCGCGCAACAAGACGCTTCACGCTTTTCATACGCAACTAACTCATTACCCCCCCCCCCACTCCTTCCCCTAAGGAAAAATGCAATTTATTACGATATGAGCTGCTTATGCTTCTCTACAGACTCAATTATTCAGGACTCCCTGCTTAAAGGTCGTTATTAAACTTAACATGCTCCTTCTCGTTTATTAAATCTGGGGTCTTCTCCTCTTGCCACCGGGAAGCAATTTGTTTCACTTCGTCGATCCGGTCCCTCACATACTTAAGGGGTCCCCACGAGGCACCTGCTTCCGTATTATGAACATACCCCTCTTTTTTATTTCCGGGATATTAACCGAAATGAAAAAAAAATGGGTCACATTTTAATTAAATATGCGGCGAAGGAACATTTGTGAGAGACCGAAATAAATATTTTGCTACTATACGCGCCACCAGAATTTTTTGTAGTTTTGTACAGGGTTTGTTTCACGCAGTTGATATAAAATTGAATTGAAATTAGTGCTGCAGCGAGATGTTTTCGCTCGAGCGCGTAATACGAGGGGATGCTGATAAGTTCCTGGCTGTACCCAGAAATAATTGAGATAGAGTGATGGTACTACATATTTATTCAACATATTCCCCCTAAGTCCCCCTAGCCCCTGCAAATAAAAGTTGTTTGATTGAAAAGAACTGTGGGAGTTCCTGAAACCAGCTCTCTGTGGCTTCAATCACGTCAGAAATGTCACTAAATCGATGTCCTTTCAGATGTTTTTTCAGGTGTGGGAACAGGTGATAATCAGAGTGGGCTAAATCAGGTGAATAGGGTGGGTGTTCGACCAATTCAAAACCCCGTAAATGGAATTTGTCCATTACATTGTTGGTCTTGTGTACTGGGGCATTGTCCTGTAAAAACAAGATGCATTTCGTCAATTTCCCTCGGCGTTTCTTCTTGATATTCACCAGTTATCGTAGAACCAACCTGGAGTTACTCCAGCATCAAAATCCCATCCCTGCCCCAAAGCATTGACGCCAACACATTCTTGGATGACTTTTGTGCACAAAATTTCTTCGGACGGGGTGACCCCTTGTGGCGTCATTCCATGGACTGATCCTTGGTCTCGGGATCATAGATATGTAGCCACGTTTCATCCTCAGTCACTAATCTGCCCAAAAAATCCTCTTCACCAGCACGAAACCGAGCCAAAATTGCCTCCGATGACTTCACTCTGCCGTTTCTGATCACTGTTCAAGCATTTCGGAACCCATTGGGCAGAAAGTTTCTTCATGTCCAGTACATCATGTACGATGATTCCTACACGTTCCCGGGAGATGTTCATTATCTCTGCCTTCTTGGCTGATATTCGCCGATCCATAAGAATCATGTCATGCACAGCATCACGTGTTGCCGGATCCGTCAGTGATGAATGGCGCCCAATGCGGACCTCGTCTTCGACGCTGAAATGTCCAGTCCTGAATCTTGCTCTCCAGGTTTTTATGGTGCTGTATGAAGGACACTTATCTCCCAGTGTTTGTGACATGTCGCCGTGAATGTCCTTCGCAGACTTTCCTTGGAGGAACAGAAACTTGATCACACCCCGAACAATGACGTGTGCCTCCACCATGACTACTTCAAACCTGAAAAATTGAAAGAAGCTATTACGGGAGGCAATATTACACACTTTCATATGAGAGATGAATCGCGAATGGGAAACGACGAGAAGAGAGCAAGGCCAGGAACTTATCAGTGAAAGACGCAATGAAGTTGAAACTTAGTGATCATAGTTTCCATGCTAAAATGTAGTTTCGTCTATCTTACCAATACAGTGATACAAGAAAATGGAATAGATGATTGTGGGCTGAAACTGTCAAGGCTGATATTTGACATACATTTGTCTACGATCATTGTGACATTAAAATGCTATTTCATCCACCACGCCACGAGTACGAGCGAGCGAATGCGGTTCCATACAGGATTCTAGTAGAAATAATAATCAAACTAATGTTATTGTTAGTTAATAACAATAAACTATTTTTTCCGGAAAGGTAAAGCATATGGTGATGTGGAGGTAAGGCCCCACACATTTAAAATCGTAATCATTTGTGGAAGTGATGTGATAAGCAGCACGCTCCGGCCGCCTTTACCCTCTAGAGTAACCCTCAGGTTCAGGTTTATTAGAGACTGGTTGAATGCCAGAGCCTCTCCAAGTAGCGTCATTTTTGGAAAAATTCCCACTTGAAATCAGCCACCCATGGATTAGAGATAACTTTGGTTTTGATAATTTTATTTTTATTATTTAGTGTCGCTTTTCTGCCACTTTTGGCTAACCGCGACGATGACAATGAGTGATGATAGGATGAAGGTACACTCGCAGAGAACACCCATGCCCAAACCGGGATTCCAGCCGGGAACCCTGGCGTCGTACCTAACCCCTTTTCTTGAGACACTCAAATGTCAACCTTCCCTCCACGTAGTAAATCCTTTGTGAGGCTCCTGTTGTGTCATCCATATATAACTAGGCTATCTAGGCTATAGCCTATAGCCTAGAAAGTAAAATACTCAAGAGACATCTGTTAGAAACTATGTGAAATAAGCTGATTTGAAAAAGAAGACAATGGCGATTCTGAAGTTGGCAACCTGAATTCTTAGGAGTTGGCAACCTGAATTCTTAGGAGTTGGCAACCTGAATTCTTAGGAGTTGGCAACCTGTATTCTTAGGAGTTGGCAACCTGTATTCTTAGGAGTTGGCAACCTGTATTCTTAGGAGTTGGCAACCTGTATTCTTAGGAGTTGGCAACCTGTATTCTTAGGAGTTGGCAACCTAAATTCTTAGGAGTTGGCAACCTAAATTCTTAGGAGTTGGCAACCTGAATTCTTAGGAGTTGGCAACCTGAATTCTTAGGAGTTGGCAACCTGAATTCTTAGGAGTTGCCAACCTGAATTCTTAGGAGTTGGCAACCTGAATTCTTAGGAGTTGGCAACCTGAATTCTTAGGAGTTGGCAACCTGAATTCTTAGGAGTTGGCAACCTGAATTCTTAGGAGTTGGCAACCTGAATTCTTAGGAGTTGGCAACCTGAATTCTTAGGAGTTGGCAACCTGAATTCTTAGGAGTTAGCAACCTGACTACCGTTGGGATGGCAACGTGGCTTACTTGAAGACGTCAAGAATGAGTCTAGTATTTTCCCTTCCTCCATAGCCTAGAGACCAGGTGTCATTTAAGATAGCCCAGGTCTTAAGACTCAGCATACGCCACTGACTCGTATGTTTGTGATTGTCCCTTCATCCATCTCATCTTATCACCATTCATCCTCATCTTCACGACAGCCAAAAGTGGCAGAAACGCGAAGTAAAATAAATCAATTAATTTATTTGCTGGAGTAAATGGACACTGATGTCGGTACGTTTCCACTAGTGCTTTGGTAGGGCCTGCGTCTTTTATTATGGAAGAAATTCAGTGATAGTGTAATTTGTAACTTTAAATGATAGAAAGTTAGAGAAGATATTTTGATTTCTGCAACTGTAATTTGATTTGTCAAGAGATGTGTGTAACACGAGCTTCCCGTTCTTGCAGGACAACTGCCTGGACTTCGAGAACCTTCTGGTGACCCAGTGCGACGCTCTCATCCAGGCCATCGAGATGAGGAAGCAGCAACTGGTGGAGTTCATCCGGCAGGAGAAGGAGTTCAAGGTCAGGTCCCTCAAGGACCAAGTCTCCTCCTGCACCTGCAAGCTGCAGCAGACAACGGGACTCCTGCAGTTCTGCATCGAGGCCCTCAAGGAAACAGACTCAGCCGCTTTCCTGCAAGTAAGTAGCTTTCTATACTGCATCTCTATCATGTGGGCGGTTCAAGGTCACACTCATTCAGCATCACCAGATTGTCGTACCGTACGGTCACGTTGGATCGGGAGTGTTCCACTTCCGCACGAGTTGCGCTGGCCCCGTCCAGTTCGTTGCACTTTTTGACTCTCTCTGCACTTGAGCGTCTAATTGGTTACGCGGTGAAACACCGACTCGCCTACTTCCTTGATTTGGTGTCTGCACCGTTTGCACTACGTTCTGGAGCAGTGTATGTTTGGTGTATGGTTACGTGGTGCGTGCTAACTAATCAAATAAACGTTTAAAGCAGTAGACAGGCATTTGCTGAATCTTCTGAACTTGAACACCTCTATCCGTCTACCTGCCTGATACCGGAATACACCTTCACTACACCTAGTGTCAAATAGTGCAGCGAACTAGACGGGGCTATTGGCACTCATTAATAGGATTCAGGCTTGTATGAAAGTACATATTTTTACCTCTGTATGTAGCAAAGCGAGAAATGTCGACGTGGATTTCAAGTTTCATATTTTTACATATTTTCAGACAGATTTCCCGTTTAGAGGACACATTTTACATAAAATATTATATTTTCTGTCATTTTCTTCAGTTTTCATTGAGTATTGCAGATATATTTGCAGGAACAAACACTCAAAATATATTTTTTGTAAGAACATCGGTGATTTTTATCTGATTGTGGCAGGATATCTTCTTCATTCATTGAGAATATTTTTGTATATTTTAGAAATTTAGATGAATCTCTCGCTGGGCACTGAAGTGTACCCAAAGCACACAGACACGATGCTGAACTTTTTCAATGTTATTTGACACATTATAATATTATTTGAAGGGCTTGCGTGTAAAACATGGTAAGTGACATTTTGGTTATTTTTGAGTTACAAAGTAAAATGTGCCAACCTTCAATTTTCGAGTGAAATTGCCATGTCATACAATTTGCATTGGACTCAGTGAAGCCTTGTGAAATTGGTAAACACAGCACGAAAAGAATTTATCTGCAGTATAGCTTCTAATAATATTTTTTCTTAATGAACTTAGAAATGTGCAAAATGTCACTTACCATGTTTTAAACCCGAGCCCTTCATTTCAAAATGACTTTTTGTAATTGAAGAAAGACACATAGCACAGTGGGATCCTTGAGTATTACCGTGCAAATTGTCCATGACTATTTTCATTTAATTTTCTCTTACATCCGATGTGTTTTTAAGCCATGGATTTTTATGTATGCTGTTGCAGAAATTGTCAACAGCTTGTTTTGAGTTTTCTTTTAATTCTTGAAGCTCTTACTGGGTCAAATAAAGTGCACGAACATGGTGATTAACAATTTGCACGGTAATACTTATGGATCCCACTGTACAGTATAATGCATCTATTACTGTCAGAAACAGCCCAAAAATAGCACAGGAATGAAGGAATTGACCTAAGGTTACTACATATGTTAATATATTTACATATTTTTACACATTAGTGATATTTAACATATTTGTGTACATATCTCCCATGCTTTATCTAGATAACGGGCAGTAAAGTTGTTCATGGCGAAGAAGGAGGGTAGAATACACACAATTTTGTTCTTTCCTATTTTCTGACATTTTCTAATAATAACTTGAAAATGATTCGTAACTTTATGAGCAATTCTACATATTCAAACTGGCGAACTGAACAATGATCTTTGATGCACCATTTCTTCTGCAGTTCGTGGGTTAATGAACCTCCTACTACTTCAGATATGCTTTGAGTTATAAGAAAAGAAAATATAAATATATATATAATTACTATTACAAAATATAAACGAGGAAGCGAACCGAACATTGCGCCGCAAGACTTAAAACTGTTACAGGAGTAAGATGGTGGATAGGTTGCCATGACAGCGTTGTAGTTTTGAACCCCAATACCAGGTGGTTCCACGGTACATTTTATGACGTCATCGTATATGCACAGATTTTATAGGAAAGATAGGCAACGTTCTATCCTTGCTAATCCACTTTATTCTCCTTTGAGGAGGACGGGGACGATCCTCTATCTCCACACGGGGGAATAATATAATCCTTGCTTCTTTGCGGCAGCACAGAGGACTGCAATCATATTCACTGAAATCTCTCAGGCCTGATACTGAAAGTCCTGGTAAGTCTTCTGAAGAGGTTTTATTGCAGAGTGATATTTTTTACTCTCTCTTTCAAGAGTGATATACGAGATACACACATTTGCTTCTTCTTTTAAAATCTCTTCTTATCAAGTCCACGTTACTAGCAATTCTAGTTCATTTCTTCTCATGTCTACCTTTCTAATGGCAAGTCCATATTTTACAAAGTTCCATAGCAATGTGACGTCACATAATTGACCATTAAGTCTTGTAGAATTCAATATAACGTATACAAAATGTAGTTAAACAGTTTCCACTCTGAAACTTGTCTGTGAACTCTTTTAACATCAGTAAAATCGAGTAAAATAACATAAGTTAAACGAAACCTATGCAAATTAAGTTCAGTATAAAATGAGTTTTATATTAATGTACAAGGGCAATGAAAAATTTATACATAAATTAGTAAGTTTTTCTCTCATTATGATGAGGGTCAAATACTGACATTGGTGTGAATTGAATGTATTAATAGTTCTAGGAAGCACACAGAATGATCAATATATTTTTTTAATTGTAAGTATTTTCTCTATGACAACACTTTTGATATGACTCATACCATTGTCACGGGCGGGACACACAGACTTCATTTTTATATTAAAGTAACTATTCTACTGATAATTAATAATTTTCTTACAGTTTCTGTGTAATGAAATATGAAACTTAACACTGTTGATTAAACATAACTACGTTTAAAATACTTTCCCAGATTTGTATCTACAAGTGAACAATTTTGTGTCGGGGGTGAGACAGATAAAACACTGCCCCTTTACTTAATAAGACATTTATTTTATTTTTTTGGAATTTTGAAATGGTGAAAAACAAATCATTTAAGACTTAGAGAGAAGGTAATCGACCTTTGAATATTCTTGGGGGGTGGGGGTGGGGAAGAATGTAACAATTAAAGCATAAATTAATTGTTTTTGGTGTCGCGGCTGGGACACAATAGAAAACAAAAGTAAATCAGAAAGTTAAGATAAATGAACACTATGTAAAATACCTTCTATCTTCTAACTTTATTATGTATAATACTTGAATTTCTATGCAAATGAACATTTTAGATTGTTTACTCATAAGATAGAATAAAGTTGCAGCATTGCATTTAATTGTAAGAATCGAGATTCAGGAACACTTTGACAAGGAATGCCCCATATAAATGGGCGTAAGGGGGGGGGGGGGGTTCAACGTAACCCCCTTGGTACAGTAAAAAAAATACAAGATTACCTGTTCTACCTGCTATGCGGAGAGACGTATTTTGTTCTCATAAATTACAAGCCTATAGAATGGGATACGGATGGGAGAGGAATTAATTTCACACACCAGATGCGACTGCAAAGCAAATGACTGCAATTTCCTGATAGTTTCGGAATTTCTCTGGAAAATACTCAGAAAACTCCTAAAATTTCACAAATTCTATAAGCCACATGTAATTTCTGCCCGAAGAAGCTGCTTATAATTTCATTAGAAGTTCCAGATATGGTTTGTTAAAATTCAAGTTTTAAGTATTCCTCAGGTTCTAATTTTTTGATGATTTGAAATGTCCCAACTATTTGATAATGCCGAAAGTGGATAAACCATTTTTCAAACTCTAGATCGGAATGGGAAACTTGTACCTATTGGAGATGGTAACTGCATCTTGGTTAGCTTCAGCTATTAGAACTTCTATTCTCTCTGGGTTGAGTGGGTGTGGATTTAGAAAAAATAAATAGTTGGTGAAGAATATGATGGTGCTGGATGTAATGGGTGGTAGAATTAAGGGGGTGAGATTGAGGTAGATAGATAATTTGAGAGAAGTGTCCAAAAGCAATTTTTGTACATTGTTCAGCACATATTTTAACCCTGGCTATTGCCCATTTCTGTTGAATTTTCTGCGATATTGAGACTCAAATCAGTTATAATTTTTTCCCCTCGAGTCTTCTCAAAGGAGCAGTCTCTCGTGGTTAGCATATCGTGGGTCTCGGGTTGGAATCCGGGAATGGGCATGAGCGTTTGTGGGTGTCCATTCATCAATTTCATCATGTCATCACTCATCCCGATCTTCGGAAATTAGCCAAAAGTATCAATACTCAGAAATGTGACTTGTGAAATCGTATACACTAATAGTAGAAACTTTACTGTTGTCCAGTTTTGGACCATTTTGTAGTAGAAATTAACCCAAGTTTCTCTGAACACAGTCAACACATTGAAAAATTGCAAGAACTTATTCCAATATGAAATGCCTATTCTTCATTCATTGGAACGGTGTGTCAAAATGTTGGATGGCCTGGTTGATATTTTTTACATTTTCAAATCTGAATGAAAAATGTGGCAAACTGTAATTAAAAATACATATCCAGGGTCTGCATTGTAGGCAGTAGAAAATTGTGACAAGCTCTTGTACTCACATATGCACAAATTGTTGGTGATCTTGGCTATACTGCCAGTTTCATCTTCAACACCCGAGAGGATGTGTTTAACATTAAGGAGGTCGAAATAATTCCCTCGCAATTCAACGGGAGATCCTCGACTAATGGACCCTGCACTGTTAAGTGTACATACATACGAATATTATAATAACACCGATGATGTTATTTTCAATTTTGTAGAAAGGATGGAAAGACTAATTCTTTTTTAAGGAGAAGCTAGGATTAGCTTTCTCCAAAGCATTTTCTGCTCATTTTATGTAGAAAAGGTAGAAGTTCGTAGATAGACTTACTTTAATAAATGTGTGACCTTTCATGTGGTGGCAGAATGGATTTGATAGCCAGATCATACCTAGGGACGCTATACGTCCCGGATTTTCAGGGACAATCCCGGAATGATATAATTTGTTCCGGTGCTCCGAATACTTTCTTCGGGATGCACAAAGTCCTGGAGTCGGGTGGTAAAGAAGAAATGATTAAGACAATACTTTCCTGAACTTTTTTATATTTAAATGCGTGGACGTTATATTAAAATGCTCATTTTACAAAACAATCTAACTCTACATTGAACCACTCCCTCTCCATAATACAAGAGTTAACGAGATACAGACGGTACTGCAGACATCTTTGACTTCACGATGGCGCCGCCGTCTGCTAGGAGTGCTGAATTTCAGTTACGATTCTCTTCCATTGTATAGTAACCTGCTTACTATAGAGAGTCAGTGCTTGGGTGCCTATCTGTTCAGTCCGCAGTTTTCAAATAAAGTTCCCACACAATGTGGGATATACTAAATGACAATTGTGTTGTGCATACATACAACTTTATCGGGTCCAACCCCCCCCCCCCCCCTCCGCCCTAACGAGCTACCGGTCAGTAGTGTCCCGGATTTTCACTTATGAAATATAGGAATCCTAATTGATCCAAGAGTTGAACCCCGAAATATAGGAATCCTAATTGAACCAAGAGTTGAACCCCTCCCCCCTGACGTGAGCTATATATACGCCCTTGCCTATATATAATATATATATATCAAAGGTGAGCGAGCGATCGATATATATACGTACATATATATATCAGAGAGAGAGAGAGCTTATAATCCCTGTGAAATTGCTCTCAATGACCAGTAGCTAGTTCAAAGTGCTTGTTAATCACGTGATTATGTTTCGGAAATGTAATCCGACCAGTATTTCCCATGACACCCTCAAAAAGTGCGTTCCAGTTTGATAGATAACATCCTCGTGAAAATTACCTGTGTTTTGTTCGTTGTTGTCTTATTGCATGTCCATTGTGGACGCGCGTTGATGGCAAAACCGTATTTACTCGGACAAAGCTGAAACGACCAGGACCGCGGTAATATCAGCGTTTTTCCACCATCAATAAAATCACACTCGCACGTTGATAGCATCTGTTGTTTTGACATGAATTTATCCACTCTCGCAGTGGGGGTCGAGGGGGGGTGGGCGGTGATTAAAAAACAACGCCAAAATCCGTTTTTGTTTTCCAGTGAAAGGAATTTGATTCTTTCCGATGTATCCGCAATTCAGGAGTTAAAAAAAATAAAATGGGGCACATATGTGTGCGAGATGGGAGATTGGTACATGACACGCAGACGAATATCGTGCTAATGAACGTATTATTGATGATACAGCGTCGCTCGTTCAGATGTCGCGCGTTGTCCCACAAGAGCGACCGGAGGGGATTAGGACATCAATCACTTGTCTCATCTCACATGGAGTCAATCTCGCTTTTCCTTGCCGGAGGATGCAAAACGCTGGGAGGTAATGAACGATGGATTGGATACGGACTGGCTCCGGGTTTACCCTTGTTTAGAGCTAGTGATAAGCAGCGCGCCCTAGCGGTGGTCAGAGGAACCCAACGTTATGCGTTTGTTAATTCCTTTCTCCATTGTATGAATCCGCTTTCGTCACGCTTGTTGTTCAGTGTGTTTTGCATGCAATGTTACGGAGATTTCACACACGTGTCACTTGAGGATTTCACCAATACGAGGGTGATTCAAAAAGTAAGGTAACGAGCTCCCGTGGACAAACTTTATTCCACAGGCAGATATACTGATACACAGTAGAATACACTGATACACATTACTTTTCAACATAGTCACCAGCGCAGCAATCTTCCAGCTGATATTGCGAGGGTCTGACGCAACATATGCGCCATCCAACGGCTGCTTGATAAAGCTATGCTCTTCTGCTGCGAGCCTGACGGGAAATTTGAAGAACAGGAGGGATATGATACCCGTGAAAGCTCTTGTTACCTTACTTTTTGAATCACCCTCGTAAAACCTGTCATGCCGCTGTGAAACGAGGCTGTTGATTGGTTTGTAACAAATTATCTTTCTCATCTCTTATCAGTAGCTGCGATCTTAAGGTGAAATAGTTGGTGGTAGAAGCTCTGAAAATGAATTTCTCAGTGTATTACAACTTATTACAAAATATGTTTAATCCTGCTAAGGAAACACTATTTAAATTAGATATTTGTAGGTTGTCTGGGGGGCTCCACCCCCCGAGCCCTGTCTACATGCCTGCTCGCACGTCGCTTCTTGCTTCGATGTAAAATCCTTCTCAAGCAAGACATTCACTACGCATGCGCCAACAACAGACCGAAGCAACACGCTAGCGACCTGTGACACGTGCAGCTTGTCGTGTTGCTTCGGTTCGAAAAGTCCTATTTATTTCTGAAGGTTAGTTTCCAAGGGAGCTGTCAGACCGAAGCGACATGCGACACGGGCCCCTTCCAGTCCATTCGTAAGCATTCACAGCAGTGGCGTCTCGTCCCTTGGGGCTTCCGGAGCTTAGCCCCTAAAGAAAAACGGACGTATTCACGTAATTATCAATCACCATAACGCATAACTATCCCACAGTCTTTTAAAAGGCGATTTTTACCCACGTAAATTCATCGTCTGTTGCAATGGATACGACAGCGCTCTTAGCGGCATTGATCTCAATTATCGTTTTCCGGGGCACGTCGCAAAGGAAGGCGTGGCCTACACCCACCTACGCTACAGTGAAGGTCACATGCTACCAGAGAGAGGAGGGGAGAGTGGAATGGATTTGAGTGCTGATTCGAGGCTAGTTCCGTTGCGTCGCGTTCGATCTCGCGTGATGTTCTGTAGTGTTTTGGTGGCTTTCATTCGCTATGTTTGAGTGAGTTTGGCAGGGTTGATGTTCGAACACAAATTGATGAAGGACATAGGCTGTCAATTACAAGACACAATGAATTTGTTCGGAAAAATAGGCATATATTAAATAGAATTATCGATTGCTTAAAATTCTGTGATCGACATGAACTTGCTCTACGAGGACATAATGAAAGAGAACAATCTTTAAACAGAGGCATCTTCCCAGATTTATTATCCCTTCATAGAAGAGGGAAAACTAAAGAGGGAACTTCGTGTTCTTTATTGTAGTGAAGAGTTGAAACACATAAACTCTATCAGTAGATTGCATTCATTTTTTATTTAAAATTATTTAGAGGATACCTTTCCAGAATCAGTAAAAATGACAAACATAGTTTTAACAACTCCAGTGGCAACAGCTGAATCTGAACGATGTTTCGGCACACTGAAGCGTATTAAAACCTGCTTAAGAAATGCAATGGGACAAGACAGACCAAATGCCTTGGCACTTGCTTACAATAGAGAAAGAATACATTTCAAACATAGAGGGCTTCAACGAAAAAGTAATAACAAAATTTGCTGAACAGAAGAACAGGAGTCAACGTTCGTAGAAAGGTATGTTTCACAACAATACCTGTTTCTTTTGTAATCATGTGAATTGCCATTATATTTTAAATTCTTTAAAAAAAAAAGTCCAGTTTTGTAGTTTAGAAGTAGTTAAATACCCGTTTTTTTGGTAATTCATGTAATTTGTCATTAAATTTTAAATTCTTTCAAAAAAGTAAGTCCAGTTTTGTAGTCTAGAAGAAAAAAATACCTTTTTTTTTTGTAATTCATGTGAATTGTCGTTATATTTTAAATTCTTTAAAAAATAAGCCCCGGCCAAATTTGAGGCCACGAGACGCCACTGATTCACAGCGCATGCACGAACAATCAGATCGAGACGACACGTGCAGCTTTTCGTGTCGCTTCAGTTCGAAAAGTTCCATTTATTTCTGAAGGTTGGTTTCCAAGATGCACGTGTCGCTTTTGTCTGAAAGCTCTCTCAGGGAACGTCCATTCTGTAACAGGAATCAAGTTTTTGTTTAAATCCACTGTCTACAGATAGGCTAAAACGGGACTGGGCCTACAGTTTAAAGTGGGATCCGAACCAATATGTGCCTCCATCGGGTATCGGGATTCCTTGAATTACATCAAGAAAGATGCAGGAAGGTGCATCAAAGACTATCGATGCATCGACGTGGAAAGAAATGCATCAAATTGCTCTTGGTAAAGGCTAAAAAAAGTACACTTTAGTACATCAATCAATGCGTTTCTTGTGCATCAGATAACATTTGATGCATTTAATTTTCTGTGGGTAGAGTGGAATCGTCCAGAAACCGAAACCGTAGCCGTAATGGAACGACATTCCAAAAGGATTGCGTGTGGGGAATGTCTTATACAGCACAACTGCTAGACTCGATTTGAATCGATATTTCTCGGCTTCGTTTTCAATGAAAATTCGTTCACTCCGTCTTTTGCATATCCGGGAAAGCTTAATCAACTTAGCAGAGTGAATAGGAGCAGGTACAGGTTTTGTATAAGGGCTTCCTGCCACAAGGATGCTAACCGGATGAAGTAATAATTGAGACCAGCGCAGAGTCTATAAATTCAGTTAACGCCGATATAATAGGGCAGGAAATTAACGGCCCTGTCGTCACCGAGGGTTTACACAATAACTGCAGCCTCCCCGGTGCGTTGGAACACGAATTCCCGAAGCAACAGGTTCACGTAACATGTTTTGAGATGTACTGTGTTCTAGTTGTATACAATGTTGCTCAGCCCCGCAGCTAGATATTTTGGCGGCATTGACAGGGTTGTGCTTTCGTGCCCTCATCTTATCACCGACATTTTATGTGAGTTCTTCTATATTTTCTTCTTATGCCATGGTTTGTGATATTTACATCCTGCGAATTTTGAAATTAGGAAACAAATTAAAACTCATTAAAAAATAATATAGGTTTATATTTAAAGATTCGTGGTTTGCATGTCTTATTTTAAGAAGTTTAGCATATTTAAGAACATTTCAGAAAAGGGTCAAATAACAACTTGTATGTTTACCCTCTCCCGTTACCTCTACCAAGTGTAAATTTCTGCGTCGCATATTCTGTCTTTAAAAAAATGAATCCACACCATACAGTGACGTAATCGGAATGCAATGGTTGTTTTAGCGCCACATATACACCTGGCGGCGAAAATTTGAACTATTTGTCTCGTCGTCATTCGCTTCCCCATGCTCTGTGCAGCCTCTGCACCAAGTTTCACCGCGATCCGTTAAAGGGGAAAGCGGCAGGACTTGACTCCATTGGGGCGGAATTTTTCAAAGCCAACGAAACTGACATTCATATGGTGGAAGCACAAAGCAAACTAATGGACAAGATTTTTAAAGACGGGTACTTTCCGAAGGACTGGGCAAGCTCCATAATCTGTCCTATTTATAAAGGGAAAGGGGACAGAAATGACGCAAACAATTTCAGGGGCATTTCTTTATTACCTATATGGAGTAAAATTTACACACACATCTTAAACCGTAGGATCCAGAAATGGACAGAAATATTCGACAAAATCTCACCACTACAAGCGGGCTTCAGGAAAGGGTACAGCACGATAGACAACATATTCATATTACAAACACTAGTACAGAGGAAAATTAAACAGAAGCGGGGGAAATTATACGCATGTTTCATTGATTTTGAAAAAGCATTTGATAAAGTTCATAGGGAAATTCTGTGGGGAAAATTGTATGAGAAGGGAATGTCCGCGCGCATGATCAGAGCACTGCAAGCAATATATGCGAGGGTAGAATTCGGAGTAAGATGCGAAGGAAACCAAGTCTCGGCACTGCAGCCTTCGCTCAGGGGACTGAAACAAGCATGCATCCTATCACCAGTGCTATTTTCATTGTTCATAGATTGGGTAGCGCATGAAATTAAAATGGATCAGGATTCTATCCCATGTATAGGAGTGCAAAGTATACCAGTCCTTATGTATGCAGACGACATAGTCATCTTGTCCGAGACAATAGAGGGTCTTCAAAGGGGCATAGACAGCATATATGAGGGGTGCATCAAATATAAAATGAAGGTAAACATTAAAAAGACAAAAATCATTGCTTTCAAAAATGGCTACACATTTAGCAGACAGGAGACATGGACATACGGGGGGGATTTAATCGAGCGGGTTAAAAACTTCACATACCTGGGGGCATCACTCTCCATGACAGGGAGTTGGACACACCACATAAGGGCAAGAAAAACTAAAACAAAATTTGCAATAGAACAAGTCATAAGGACAATAAACAAGGCACCTCAAATGCCTTTCCCGGTCATTCAAAACCTCTATTCATCAATAGTATTAGGTACATTAAACTATGGAATAGAACTGTGGGGGTTAAGGGGGGACAACACAATAATTGGCATACAAACAGAATTTTATAAGAGAGTAATGGGCGTAAGCAGAGGCACGGCCAACTGTGGGATTCTCAAGGAATTGGGACTGAACAGGGACACGGTACAAGCACGGATGAGGGTGGTTAAATATTGGATGCGATTATCACAAGAGGGCCAAACTACGCTGAGGGGACAATGTTTGGAAATACAGACAAGGGAGGAAAACGTTTCCAGCTGGGGTCTGGAAGTGAAAAATATCTTATATAATAGCGGAATGGGTTGGGTATGGGAAGAGGGAGGAAGGGGGGGCATCTCATCAGAAAATCAAATCAGAGACAGGTTACTCGACATAGACAAACAAGAAATAATAGCAGACTGCCAAACAAAGACCTCAATCAGGGAACAGTTAAGAGTAAGAGAATGGGGGAAAGCGAAATATATCCAGGTGGTGGGAAAAAATGAAAGAAGCGCGCTGGCATGGTTCAGACTAGGGGGATGGAAACAACTAAGAAAGCTAAACGAATCAGGGGAAACGATATGTCCTTTGTGCGAGGGGGAGGAGACGGACAAGCATATCCTACTTAACTGCACTTCTACACGTGACCTAAGGGACAAATGGATGAAAAACTTAACAGGGAGGGAGGTGATAGATGTGGTAGACGACAGAATAAAGATAAAGGAAGCGGGGCAGCAAGTGGGGAAATACCTGGGGGAAGTAAGAGAACGGCGGGGGAAAGCTATTAGAGAAAGCGGCGAAATTAGTGATCATGCTCCAGACGAGCCATCTTTATAGTGTAAGTGTGTGTAAAGCAAAATGTAGGCGTGTTTTGGTAATAGTGCAGGAAAAAAGAAGTGAGGAGAAAGACTGGAATTAGAACTGCCGAGGGAGGGGAAGAATGTGTATATAAAGGACAAAGTAAGAGACAGCTTAAAAGAAAACTAAATGTAACAAAATAGTGTAGAAAAATCAAAAATATGTAGTGCGTACAGCCTATGGCTCGCACAAAAGAAAATAAATCTAAATATATACTTCCGTTACTTCCCTTTGTATAGGGAAACTTTAATTCTAGCCACCCGGTATTTACGCTACCTTATGTTGCTCTGGAAAAGATGTCTACCGCTACTTGGCAACAGTTGAACTTTCAGTGCATCCAACTGCTGCGTGTTTTGGACGCGCCCATTTTTATTTATAGTTGCTTTCTTGCTGTAGATATGTTCAATTCTTTCTTGCTGTAGATATGTTCAATTCTTTCTTGCTGTAGATATGTTCAATTTAATTTCGTTAATTAATTGCTTTCATGGTTTTTACAGTCTTAACTTGTACAAGTAATCATTATGACTGCAAGAAGATTTTATTTATAACAATTAAAAAATGTTTTTCTTTGAATAGATGTGACTTGCGCATAAATTTACCTCAATATGTGAACTCTACGTAATTTACTGAAACTCTGTATAGAGATGAGAATCTCGATGAACTACTCGCCAGGTCATGGACCGTGGAAAAGTGTCTCGACTCATATCTGCTGCCGAGATTTTGTCTCCGATACGATCGATTGATCGCCGCCTTTGGTAAATGATATATTTGCTTATTCAGAAAACACGCCAGCTGCGATGTACATAATAAGCCATTCGGAGCAGAAGGGAAGGTTGTTTTTCTAAAGGTAGGGAAGAATCTTAAAAGATGCACGCTTTTCATCCTGTTCCTTCTCTTGGCGCAGTGTTGCCAGTGCTTAAGACCCAATCTCCCTACATGGAATCCGTGCTGAAGCCATAAGTAGAGTGGGATACAAAAGTATTGCCAATCAATTGTCCACCATTATGTGTATTACATTTTATGTGCGTTTCTTCTTATGCCATGGTTTGTGATATTTAAATCCTACGAATTTTGAAATGAGGAAACATAAACTCATTAAAAAATAATATAGGTTATATTTATAATTCGTGGTTTGCATTTTTTATATTAAAAATGTTTAGCATATTTCAGTTGTGTCTTAGTGTCTGAAGAACATCTTTAAAAGAAGAAGAAAAGGGTCGAGTAACAACTTGTATGTTTTCCTTCTCCCTTACCTCTGTCAGCATTTCACCAGCGGAAAAGTCGAAGCTTCCATTCGATTAGCCGTAACTTGATATTGAAGTTGATTCCCCATAAGGAATACATGGGATTCCGAAAATTCTTATTTATCATATTTTTCAAACATCGTGTCCAGCTTAATAATCGACATTAAAAAACGCTTCCACTTGCAATATGAATTTCTCTCCTTGTTGGATACACCCAGTTTTATTTTTCTTTTAGTAGCAGTGTCCATTCGGGCGATATTGAAATAAATGCACAATTGGTGCGTAACTGTAACTCTTCCCCTTAAAGCACGTAGAATGGAAGAGAAATATTAATAAAAATAGTCATGGACAATTTGCCGAGCAATATACTTTTGCATTCCACTGTACAGCTCGGATTTTCCAAATATGTAACTTTCAAAAAGGCTAGTATTTGTTGAAAATTCACATGACATTCTATTTTACATACAAAGTTAAATAAACTTGACAGTCATTGATAAGTACCGATAGTGGAGTAGGCACATCCCTCCCATGGCAGAACATATATTACTATCCTATTACTAAAGGTCACTTTATTTAAAATCTCTACTGAACACTTTGCTTGATCTATCCCCATAAATTCTTCCATTTCTTCATCCAACGAAATATACTGGGTGAGTCTTTTAAAAGAGGCCCCCGTGGAAAATGCGCTCCTTGCATATAGGCAACCCTGGTACACCGAAGAGAAGACCGGGTTAGAGAACAGTCCAGGATATCGGTGCCAAGCATATTCGACAACATGACATGACATGACATATCCTGGACTGTTCTCTGCCCCGCTCTTCTCTTCGGTGTACCAGGGTTGCCTACAAGCAAGGATCAGATTTTCCACGGGGCCTCTTTTAAAAGACTCACCCAGTATATATGTTGCATCTAGTAGCTAAAGTAAATAGAGTATTAAGAACACATATTCTGATCCCGCCATCCACCCCCACCTCATTGCACATATTGCGCCATGGTGTAAACTTTTTTTACACATTTTTTTAGAAAAACATAAATATATTGAATTTTATATTATTTTATGGAAAACATACCGTCCCCCAAATTTTGATGCTGCCGTCCGCCTGTGGACACCCCTGAACCTAGTGAGGATGATAGTTTATCGCCAATATTTATGAATTTCACTCGACGTCAGTCTTAGTGGTTTGTGGCATGAGTTGGCAACCCTGGAGAGCAGGGGTTGCAGAAAAGCAGTAGCGGCTCAGAGGAAACAATAGAAACGCGAGAAGACCAAGCAAACACACTTTCTGCAGCAGCTATATAAACAGGCGGTGGGACTTTGGTTATTAGGTGGCTAAAAGCTAATGTAATTGTTCTTTTTCTTTCCCCGGAGGGAAGGAGCCAGTCTCTCCTCTGCACTTAAGCGGCGTCTTTTTTCTTTCCAGGATGGATAAGTAAGCTTATAAGGTCATTGTGCATCTAAGATCTTAAGGGAGGATTGATGTGGTGTGTTAAAGTGGAAGCTCCGAGGTTTGTACAGGAAAGATGCCCATGTTGTTATTTAACTACATCCTGCTTTACAAAGATGTTTGATTCATACTGAAGCTATGTTCTGATTTGCAGTTGGTTCCGTCAAAAATTTCGTTTGTCCTAGTTTTTTTCTCGTGGCAGCCTTTGCAGTCTACTGTATGTTACAATTTAGAAGTTGTAGAAGTTGACAGAAGGTAAGAAAATACATACACTTTTGAGTTTAGCGTCTTGCCTGACACCTAGCGAGAAAGGCGACAAACGTAGTCGACACCGTATGGGTTGCGTCCCGAACGAAGTAACTCTTTGAACACGTTTAAGTCGAGTATTCTGTTCACTGAATTTATAGTGTCTTGAGTCCTTTCAGGTATGGGGCAGCTAGTATTGGTCACAATTAAATAACCTCATTAACCCAATGACATATTGAGGAGATGTAAGCGCACACAAGTTGCATTGGATAACATGTCTGCTGCTTTGCAACAGTAGACCATTAAGTGCATCCAACTAGTTACTCAACTGCTGCATGCTTTGGACGCACCCATTTTGTTTAGTTGCTTTCTTGGTGCAGAAATGTTCAATTTTATTTCGTTAGTTAAACGAAATTTCATTGTTTCTACAGTCTCGACTTGTACGTACAAATAATCATTGTCACTGCAAAAAGATTTCATATATGTATAATAATAGATAATTTCTTCGATAGATGTCGCTTGCACATAAATTACTTCAGCATTTAATCCTAATCAATACATTAGTTCATCAATGATCCATTATAAAATACCCTACGGTTAAAAAACAGGTAATTATTGTTTGTTTTATTGTATACTATATATTTTCTTGATGATACCATTGTCATAAATATTCCTGCACATTGTCATGGTCAAATCCTTTCTTTAGTATTAGGAAGATGCCAATGAAAGGCTCCAAATAAAAAAATCTTCAAACTGCTGGACACTCTGCCCTTTAAACAGTGTTTATGGAAGCTACTAAGAAAAGTTTAATTCAAGATAGAGGTGATCCCCTTTCTCAATAGAAAGGTGTTTACAAATCTCTTAACTAAATCTAAGTTCGAACTACCCTGACTTCTCAGGAATTCGTTTAATTATATATTTTCCTTTGCTTTACTGGATTGTTTCTTCCCTCAATAATTCCAGTTCTTTCCCACGTTACAGGTTGGTTCCATGTTGATCACGAGGGTGGCCAACGTGGACATCACGTGGCACAAAGACATGGTCACCTCTCCACGTGTGTCGCACGAATTTGATCTCACATTAGACGACAAGTCAGTCTTACGAGCAATAGATCAGCTGAACTTCATCCAAATGAAACGTAAGTATCTGATTTATTACTTTCTATCTCGTGTGCTTCTTACTGATTGTACAAATGTCTGCATTTCGTCAGGATTGTGAAGCGTATTATGTGATGACCGAATTGTGTGGCTTTTTTATAGAAGTGTTCACACCCCAGAGGACATTTCTGATGATGGCCACCATGGATACGTTCGCAAAAGGTGCAATAAGTTTTTGTGAATACATTATGATCAGTAGAGCAGGAACATTTTTGGTTTGAGGGTACAAGTAGGACCTTTACATGTACATATATACATTTCATTTTCGAACAGCCCACATAGCCCTCAATTTTTCAAAGCAATATTTGCATAGATAGCCTTTTACTCCCAATAAGGAAAGCAATATTCACAAAATATTTTGCATTTATTTATTTATTAATTGTTATGGCTATTTTCAAGATAATTTTAAGTTTTTTTTTTTTTAATCGTACAGTAGGGGTGTGCGGAACAGAATTGTTTGGGTCGGGATGGGATTTTTTTTTTAAATCTGGACATTCAGGACGGGAAAATTTCGCAATTTCAAAATTTTCATAAGCTCTGGAAATCCCGAATTCTACACGTCATTTTCACTTTAAGTGATTGTTTTTGCATTTCTGGTACAAAAATTAACAATTTCCGATAAGTTCCAGACATTTACAATGCAGAAAACGTCGAGAATGACCATTCGGTATTTCCCGACTGCTCGGGATCCCGAAAAGTCGGGAATTTATTTCCCGAAGTCGGGATCGGGACAGGATTTTTCCCCCGATCCCGCTCCCGATTTTTTGGGATCCCGCACACCCCTACCGTACATTACCGAGTAGATAAAGTCCTGTGCCTCATTCCATCGCTTTGCAGTTATTTTAAACACTATTTACTTTATCGTAGTAAAATAGGTTCACAAAGTTGTATCCTCTCAAATAATTTGAATTTTGTGGGTGTGCAATGTTCCCTCCGTTCCTGCACCATTGGTTATGTTAACCGTGACAATACAATGGAGGGAAAATGATGACTAGAGGAAATTGATGAATGGGCCCACACTGAGTGTTCCCCCTGACCAATGGCGTATTGGTAAACTTCTCGCCTTGTAAGCAAGGGGTCCCGAGTCCGATACCCGAAGGAGGCATATAGTGGTTCGGATCCCACTTTAAACTATATGTTCAGTCCCGATTAGCCTTTCTATGCGTAGAGGGACCTAAAGACAAACTGCCCTTTGTGGGCACCTATGGTTCGAGATGTTACGTAATGATATTTTTGTCCGCGGTTAAAAGAAGGGGGCGCAAGAGAGGCTGTTGCTTGTTGATTTTTGTTAAGTAGCGGCTTTTTTCTGCCACTTTTGGCTAATTTGCGACTATATGCGTGAGTGTTGATGAGGGAACACTCACACATGCCCTGGCGTGGTAGCGCTCTGTACTATACTCCATGAGGCCTTAGAAAGATCGCTTCGCGGGCTTGCAGCAGACGACAATATGGGGGTGTGTCTGCGAGAACCAATCAGGTCCGCGAATGAGCGAGCCCGGTTGCCACAGCTAGCTGAGGAGCAGACGACACGAGACGAGAGTATCGGCAATAGTGTGTGAGCGACGGCTGCTGTTAGCCCGCGAAACGCTCTTTCTAAGGCCTCCTGCAGTATAGCCACTCCGCTACAAAAGCCGGCAAAGGAGGCCGTTTGAAAATCGAGAGAAAAACTCTTCTGGCAACCGTCCATTGACCAGGGCACGGTTTGCTTGCAAACTCAACGGTTTGTAACTGATTGTATCCACAGCCAATAAACGACAGTGTATCATTAAGTCCTGTCTATTGCCAGAATGTAATAACAATAGAAAAAAAACCGGGATAAATTCAGAAGCTGTAGGGTGCAATATCTGGGACTCGTGACATATCCCGTTGGTCGGATGCCCGGCCCGAAGAATTCCTAATAAAATAGGCAGGGCATGCCAAGAGATTCCCACGTCCAATATGTATGTAGAGCGAACACGAGAAACCAGTGAGTGATTTTTTTTTCCCCTACGAAAGAAGCGTAGGGTTTCATGTGGCCGCTTCGACTGATCTCTTGGCGTTTGTCCAGGGTATTCAACCATTAGATTGAGTCTCGGGGAAGCGATTTTTTCTTCGCCTCCCTCCCGTCCGGGGGCGAGCAGGGTTATGGCTGGGAGAAGGGGGGGGGGCATGCAGATGGCCGCCCTTGTAAGGATCCGATAGCTTTCTCCTCGCAGGAAAATGTGCTGGAGTTTTCGGAAAGTGTACGTTTCTCTCCGGATCCTTTACACTTATTTTGTATGCGGGTATGATGCGGATTGGTATTCACAGGGCGACTCACTGTAATGCTATATTTTTCATGTACAGGGTGACTGACTGTAGTGCTCTTCTTTCCGTACGGCGTCTATGGAGCAACCACAAACAAAGAGAAAGGGGAAATAGGAAGAATTAGAGAAAGGAGAAATGGGATGAAAAAGAGAAAGACAGGAAAGGGGCAAAAGGAAAAAAAGAGGGAAAATGTGAAGAAAGAGACAGTGAAAGAAGGGAAAGGGAAAATAGGAAGACAGAGATAAAGGGAATTAGTAAATGGAAAGAAAATAGAAAGAGGGAAGTAGAGAAGAGAGAATAGAAAATAAGGAAGATAGAGATAAAAGGAAGAAAGAAATGAATAAGAAGAAGGAAGTTGGATGTTATAGGGAGGGATGGATGTTAAAGATTTTTAAATATTTTTGATACGTTCACAGTTTATTAGACCTTGAAACATGTAAATTAACTTATTATAAGCAAAAATCGTCAACAGATGGCGCTGTGTATATTATGCGTATTATACGGCCCATGCACACACATAAGGACACTCACAACTTTGAAACAATTAGCGTTTCTTACATGTTAACCCGTTCGCAAATAAAGGAGTTTCGTATCGATTAGGTTTCCGCGATGCGGGACGTAAACGAGTAACAAAAGATGTATTTTCTTCCCTCGCTTGATAGATTTCCGGCCTTTTCCTTCCCGCTTTGACGCTGCGAGAATCCATTGATACACAGACAACGCCACGGGTGGAATCCAATAAAAAGGATAGCCAAGACGGGCGTGGACATTTTGAGCTGGAAGCAATATCCACTCGGCTATCCAGCGGACCCCTTTCAGTTCGGAACTAGATTCGCTCTTCTCGAGTTTTGTGCGTTGTATCGAGTCTGTCCGTTAATTCTGTATCGTGGTTAACCGCCACCGTCATGCGACCATAAAAATGATCATAGCTGTTTTTAAAGCATTGTCGGCCATGATGTAGTTAAACTAATTAATGTAATTTTAGATTCAGTTTTTTACAATATTTGCGTTGAACGCAACTGTATAATCATTACGTATATTTGTCAGGGCCTACCAGTCAAGAAATTATATTTGTGGCAAGAATTTTTGTTATCATAATGACTGATTGCATGATTTAGTTTATTTTACCTCACTTTTCTGCTCCTTTGGCTAATCGCGAAAATGAAAAAGCATGGTGGCAAGATAAGATGGATGAAGGGACACGCGACACATGTCACTTGTGAAATAGCCATCAACGGCAACGTTTCACACCGTAGCTGCATGACAGACCGCACAAGCCTGCGTTCGATTGGTGCGCTGTTGAATCGAAAGGAAATTCTCGCTTACTATCGAACAACACTTCGTCGAGGAACTTCTCAAGCCTTTAGCCAACTCCCAGTGCGCAAGAGACAATTGAATGACGAAAACGATACAAAGCGTTGAAGAAGATTAAAGAAGAAAGGTTGGACGTCTTTCTCCCTGCCCTTGCCAATTTCCAGACGCTCTGTGGGGATTTTCTTATTCTATTATTCTGACGAGGAGGTTTTTAAAGTACAGAAACTTGTTCTGGGATGGCAAAGTTTGGCTCGATTCGTAATTCGGTTATGGTTTTGAAATGGGGATACCCGGGGGATTATATTATGCACGGGGGCGAATTGCGAGTTTCAAAAGTGTTAAAATCCGAAATAGCTTAGGGGAAATTTTGATTTTTCTCTTAAGCAGATAATGAAGGGAATTTTAAAGGGAAGGGGGATCAAAATATTTGTCTTCAATTAAGGGGAATCTGCAGTTTCTCGAGTTTTGAACTCGTTGGAAAATCTCGCACCGAAGCGACACACGACTTGTCTGTCATCGAAGTGACGTTACTTGAGAGCGAACCTTAATAAATAAATACATTCTTTCACATTGCATGCTGCATATACAGGGTGTTTCATTAAAAAGTAGCACAGGTCTGTGTGCCTGCAGTAATATGGTAATACAGTATATAATTATTTACTGCTATTACATTCTCTCTTATTCCGTACATGGAACCACTTTTAAATAATACACCCCTACAGGGTGACCCATAAGTCAGCTGACCGAAATGGGATATTTATGAACAGGATGATTTTCATTTAAGCCTTGCAGTGATGTTGGCTGCAGTCTGTGTAGCCTCTATATATGTCACATAGGATACTTCTCGAGTTGATTTTGTTGATGATTGGACAAAACGTTGCGCTACAATTTCAACATGTTTTTCTACAGTAACAGATAATAGGCCTACCTGAATGAGGAAGAACCTC
Source organism: Lepisma saccharinum (assembly GCF_977018435.1). Taxonomy (NCBI): domain Eukaryota; kingdom Metazoa; phylum Arthropoda; class Insecta; order Zygentoma; family Lepismatidae; genus Lepisma; species Lepisma saccharinum. The sequence continues at coordinate 4,205,885 of NC_139235.1, forward strand.
TACCGTCCAAGTCTGTTCAAACCTTATATTCACCTTGTTTGATTTTTTATTTAGCTACGATTTTCTGCCACTTTTGGCTAATCACGACGATGAGGATGAGCGATATATGATGAAATTGATGAAGGACCACTCAACAAAGAATACCCATGCCTGGATACAAACCGCGTACACCTGATGTCATAGGGTGCTGTGCTAACCAATCCGCCGTGGAGACCAGATTTCACAAACTTGTCTTCCATGATTCAAAGTTAGTAAATCACATTTCTGAAGAATGGCTTCGTACGACTAGTCAAGTCTGATTAGCTTAAAGGAGAAATGCAATATTATATATACCTTTTTGAAGCATTTTCAGGCTTCTACTGGATTTACGTGAGTCATTGGGGAAAGTTTCACACAAGAGCGTATGAGTCAGCCAATGAAAATCCACCCTCCCTATTCCTAGCTTGATTGGCCAGAGTGGTTCGTCGGGACTGAATTGTTTGAAAATTGAGGGAATTTGGCACACGCCATGGTGATGGGGTCTCGAACTTCGTTGCATTAAACGCTACTTTACATGACAGAATCGTGTTTAATAGTGTATTGGAAACACAATTATCACGGTATGAAGGGGATCAAATTGGTCTCAAAAGGGGCCTTATATGTTTCCCAACGGCAGAAGAAAAGGGGCTTGATTTTTTTTTTTTTTTTTTTTTAGTTAGAAGATGTCTTTGCTTAAAGCCAGCGTGAAGTGTACGAACGACTTGTATCAGAGCGTTTATTCTATAGCCCCGTCTAGTTCACTGCACTCTTTGACACTAGGTGCAGTACAGGTGTATCCCGGTATCAGGCTGGTGCAAGGAAATGGCGCTCAACCAAGTAGGCTAATAGCGGTGTTTACACGTTCAAAAGATTTAACAAATGCCTGTCTGCTGCTTTAAACGTTCATTTGATTCGTTAGCACGCACCACGTGATCACACACCACACACTACACCGCTTCAGAACGTAGTGCAAATGGTGCAGACACCAAACACACCACTTGACACCAAATGAACGAAGTAGATGAGTCGGTGTTGCACCGTGTAACCAACTAGACGCGTGAGTGCAGAGAGAGTCAAACAGTGGAGCGTACTGGACGGGGCCAATATGTCACAAAATAGCCAGGTTTTTAAGCCAATGATAGTAGTTCTTTGAACGCATTTTAATTCTCTTGTACACTATTCTGAGCTGCTTAAAGCCTCAACAGGGTTCGTCCACCTTGTCCATTTCTCCTTTATTTTTTTTTAATTTTGCAATAAAAACTAGCTTTCACGCTGAACATATTGAAACTGAGAATCTATCAGAATATCTTTGGATAACGAGTGAAAGAAATTGACAGACGCATTTGTTGTTGTTCTTGATTTACTTTATTTTACTTCGCTCTTTGTGCCACTTTTGGTTAATTTGCGAAGATGGGGATGAGTGATGATATGATGAAATTGATGAATGGACACTCATAAACATCCATGCCCAGGCCAGGATTCGAACTCAGGATCCCTGACGTCGTAGGACAGGCGGATATAAGAATATCTGAACTGGATCTACAGTTTAAAGTTGAATCCGAACCACTATGTGCCTCCACCGGGTATCGAACGTTGGACTCCTTTATTACAAGGCGATCACGTTTCCACAACGCTATCGGGAAAGCAGATAGATGTATGGAAAATTAGTGGAAGGAAAGGAGAGATACAGCAACAGAAGTTCAAGCAAAGCGAGATAGCGAAAGGAGGAAGGAGAAATAACGAAAAAGATTGAGGAATAGGGAATAGAGACAGTAAGAGAGAAAAAGGAAAGAGCGACTGGGTATGGGGTGATGTAATCTCCCTCCTCCTAGCAATTAAAAGTAGAGACAATTGGAGAGTTCTAAATAATCAATTGGGGCTCGAATCATCATGTGGGGCTCGCAGTGTTGCCAACTCCTTACCCGAAAAAATCACCAAGGTTTTTGGGGTAACCTAACCTAAAGCATGGAGCTGGCAACCTTTTTCTCGCAGTGTTGCCAACACTACGCCAGTAGTGCAGGTTGGAGAGTTCTGCGCCATCTATTGAGGATCGCCTTACTGGATTTTTGTCGTAAGGCATAATCCTCACAAGATGGCGCAGTGTTGCCAACTCCTTACTCGAAAAAAATCACCAAGGTTTTTGGGGTAAGCTAACCTAAAGTAAGGAGCTGGCAATTTTTGCTCGCAGTGTTGCCAACACTGCGCCAGAAAGTAAAGCTCGGTGGGGCTTGCCTTAATGGTTTGCTCTTGTAAGGCATAACCCCCCCCCCTATTTTCGGGGGCAGTATTACCAACATTTTACTCGAAAAAAATCACCAAGGTTTTTTTGTCTAACCTAACCTAAAGCAAGGAGCTGGCAACCTTGCTTAAGGCTTGTTTTACAGTGCATAAAACAAGGTTGCCAACCTACTGGTACTTTTACCATGGCCTTTTACAAAAATGAGAGAGGAGAGAGAGAGAGAGAGGGAAGAGTTAAACAACCGACAGCCTACCTACAGCCTTTTTTTGTCTAACCTAACCTAAAGCAAGGAGCTGGCAACTTTGCTTGAGGCTTGCCTTACAGTGCATAAAGCAATTTTTGCCAACCTACATATACTGGGCAAGGAGAGCCGGCAGTGCCGTAAAAGAGAGAGAGATGGATGGATGGCAACACTACACGGGTTCAACATCATCAAATAAAAATCGCCTTAATGGTTTTCTCTTGTAAGGCATGAGCTTATTACTGTTGCCAGCTATAGGTTTTTCTCGCAGTGTTACAGTAGAGACAATTGGAGAGTTCTAAATAATTTTTTGAGGCTCGAATCATCATTTGAGGCTCGTCGTAGCCTTTTATGATGTATATTTTGAGGGCACAGAGTTGGCAACACTGTGGGTTTTTACTGTAGCCTTTTATGAGGGGGTCTATTGCCCTCTGTTTACATCTGGCAACACTACCGTAGATTTTTTGAGGCTTGGGTTTTACCAACCCATCCGAAGAAAATTCCACTATATGATCTTTCACTGGCTAAGCTAACCTACAAATAGAAATTGGCAACACCGACGAGTCTTGAATTATCATTTGAGGCTCGTCGGTGTTGCCTACCCACTCTACAAAAATTCCACTATATGATCTTTCACAGGTTAAGCTAACCTACAAATAGGAGTTGGCAGCACTGACTTATAAACCCACTGGGTTCTCTTGGCATGTTTTTTCATGATGTGTTGCTAGGCTATTGAGCATCTTGGCGTATACAATATATATCCTATCCGCGACGGAGACCGTGGACCTGGGCACCATGGGAGAACTTTTAGGTTTCGAGAACAACCACCCAAAACTCGAAGCTGGCATCAAGCACGTAGCAACCAACATTCCTAAATTCACCTAACCTAACCTAACCTAACCTAACCTAACACATAACCTAACCTAACCTAACCTAACACATAACCTAACCTAACCTAACCTAACACATAACCTAACCTAACCTAACCTAACCTAACCCACTGGGTTCTCTTGGCATGTTTTTTCATGATGTGTTGCTAGGCTATTGAGCATCTTGGCGTATACAATGTATATATTTTGAGAGGGGGGGGTTATGGCTTTTTATGCTGTACGAATACTGGAAGCTTGACAGTGACAACCAACAGAGTAGGTAAACCTACATCCAGGAACTGGCAACACTAGTTTCTGACAGTGAATTTGAAATAAAATATTAAACAAAATACATGAGTAAGCACTGTGATTACAAATAGTACCAGTGTTATACCCCCAACTCCAACTGGACAACTGGGGAAAATAATTGTACAACAATTTGTACCTAATTGTACAATACTTGTACCTAATTGTACAACATATACACAGACATAAAAGAGAGAGCCTTCCCGTAACTTACTTCATGTACAATTTATATGATTTTACAACTGTGAAAAGAAAGCATATGTGTTCTGTATGCACACATTTATTCTTATTTTTCGAAGTTGAATGAAAGCACATGTTTTTACGCTCTCGTAATACTAACCTTGCTCCACTGATTTTAAATTGCTTCCATCCGCTTTTTTTTTTCCTGTGTTATTTCCGCATGCACGCAACATTCGCTTTCAATAGACAGAAGGATTGTTAGTATAGCAGGCTCCGAGTTTACAATTTCTTAAATTAAACAATAATTTATGTAAGAATATACTTGTACTTACCGAACACAAAATAATAAAAGCACATGTGAATATTTACGTGTGTTCATGTTATATGACGACTGAGTAAAAAAATAACATTGACTCCCCGAAAGATAAAAGTTCCTAGTTCGACATCAGATGCATGCAAATTTTATGTTTTGCTCTCCAAAATCTTGATTTTATGTTTGTGCTATTTGTCATACAGCAGAGGAGGAGGAGGGAGAGGGAGGGGAGGGCGTACTATTAGCGCCATCTATTAGCAAACAATAGAAATAAAAAGTAAGTCAAACTTTTTCAACACCCAAACATTTTAAACGTCCTTGCGTAGTAATACGATCTAGCTGAAGATGTTTAAAAGAGTACTCTTAGTCGACGAAGCTAATTGCTAGGGCCCTTATATTACTAAAATATCCTTTAATTTGCATATTTCTCATACCGCCATATGTTGTTCTATTTGACTTCTTCCAAAAAAATGCTAATTAGCGAGAGTTAATTAAGCAAGGCAAGTAAAAGAAGCAAAATAGAACAGCATATGGCGGCGTGAAAATATGTAAAAAATTCGATTCAGAGGTGGATCGAATTAAAGTTGGGGGATATTTTGCATTTTTTCCCTATAATGTACAAAACATTTACCGTACATAATCTTTTCTATTTACAACAGTATAAAATAAGAGGAATGTGTGACAATATCCATATTAATTAGGAAAGTATGTTGTATGCTAGGTTAGCTAATTGTGTCTTCTACAGCTTCACTGTATAGAGGGAAGATGGAAAAAGAGAGCTCTACGGAAACTGACGCTCTTAATAATATTGTACGTCCGTGAAAATTACATATAAATAAGACTTAAGCGTATTATCTGCTTTCATGTCAGATTTTGCCAACCTGTGAGCTGTAGTGTTTAGGTGACAAGCGACCTGCTCAAATATGATACTGTTGACAATATTGTACGTCCGTGAAAATTATATATAAATAAGACTTAAGCGTATTATCTGCTTTCATGTCAGATTTTACCAACCTGTGAGCTGTAGTGTTTAGGTGACAAGCGACCTGCTCAAATATGATACTGTTGACAATATTGTACGCCCGTGAAAATTACATATAAATAAGACTTAAGCGTATTATCTGCTTTCATGTCAGATTTTACCAACCTGTGAGCTGTAGTGTTTAGGTGACAAGCGACCTGCTCAAATATGATACTGTTGACAATATTGTACGCCCGTGAAAATTACATATAAATAAGACTTAAGCGTATTATCTGCTTTCATGTCAGATTTTACCAACCTGTGAGCTGTAGTGTTTAGGTGACAAGCGACCTGCTCAAATATGATACTGTTGACAATATTGTACGTATATTGTATTGTATAGGAGACTAGAAGCATATAATTTGACGAAAAAAAACCCAAATAAGGTCATAGAGAATAGTTAAAAAAAGTGAACAATTATATTTTGCATTGCACAGCATTGGATATTAAATAACATACCCCCAAAAAATCTCTGCATTATGCGTTCTGAAAAAAATTGCCCTACGTGCCAAATTGCTATGTCAAGTAAACATTTTCAAAGACACTGTCGTATTTGTGTGCCGGGAAAGCGAATATGTGCGACCAAACTGTGCTCTAAGTGTGGAATAAATATTACTATTGCCAACTTCAAGCGACACCAGCTTACTTGCAAGAGCACTGGAACATCTCTACCGCAACCTTCCAAGCGAAAGGTAGAAGTAACCTCCCTCGATGCATCGCCACCTGCCAAACGCGTCAAGCTGGCGAAGAAAGCAGACCGATTTGCGTTTGAGCATTTATTAGAAGACTTTGACATAACATCAGACAGCTTCTGCGATGTGCGTAGTTTTCTGGAGAGCGAGCGAGCTAAGATAATATCCATCCTCAACGATGCATTGGCTACATACTCCACTAAATTCTATGCTGTGCTATGCTGCAAGTATAAGAAACCGTCTGATGAAATATATAAATTCTTCCATGCGACAAAAGCAAAAACACTGGATCAGGCAGATGTCACTGACCTCGACAGCATCTACGACAAGTTTGTCGAGGAGCTTGTGGCAAAGCACGAGGAGCATCAGGCTGAAGGCTCGGGCGGTTCGCTGTGTGGCGACCCCCACGAACTTCGTCTGAAACTTAGCAAGTCCCTGCCACTGGCAGGGTCTAGCTATATTGCCCTGCCACCCGAGGTTGAAGCAAGGAAAGCTGTTCTCAATATTCAGAACAAAGACACCAAATGCTTCCTCTGGTCGGTGCTGGCAGCATTGCACCCTGTTCACTGGAAAAACAGTCCACGCTATGTTTCACACTACAAGCAGTATGAGTCGGAACTGGAGGATGCAATGGCCGGGATTGCCTACCCTGTAGAAGTCTCGCATATTCACAAGTTTGAGGCTCGTGCTCGTGACTTGTTGGACCTGCAATTAGCCATCAATGTTTACGGTCTCACCGAGAACAAAAATGAGGTCCACCCCATCCGGGTGAGCAACGTGAGCAACAACAACGAGGTACGAGAAATCAACCTCCTGCTCATCAAGGACGAAACCCATCACCATTACACCCTTATCCGTTCCCTCTCTCGGCTTGTTTCAAATCAGAAAAATAGACATAATGGTCGCATCGTGGTGTGTCGCAGGTGCCTGTCCACTTTCGACAACCGAAACCATTATAAATTCAAACACTCTCGAGGACCCAACATTGCTGCTGAGAAGCTAGCTCGCCACATGTTCTACTGTGGTACCAACAAGCCTGCACGAACTATCCAACCCAAACCTGGTGCAGTAGAGTGCTTTCGCATGCACAGTGCTATGGTGAAGCATCCTGCCTATATTGTAGCAGACTTCAAGGCCTTTCTTCAACCTCTGTCTAACTGCGAGCCCAACCCCGAAACATCCTCTACCATTCCTTTCCAAATCCACGAGGCCTCGAGTTACTCCTATGTTGTGGTGTGGCGAGACCAACATATTGCCTCCGAGCCCTATGTGTATCGCGGCCCCGACCCGGTCAAACACTTCCTGGTGAGAATGCAACAGGAAGGCATCAAGATAGGGAAGATGCTGTTGGCCCCCAAGCCCATGCTGCCTCTGTCTCCGGAAGACAAGCATCAGCACGAAATAGCTCTAAATTGTCCTGTTTGCAACTAGGTCTTCACTGACGATAACAAAAAGGTCCACCACCATGACCATTATGGGGCCGGAAGCTACATTGGCCCGTGGTGCAACAGATGTAACTTGAGAGCCAGGGACCCGCGCTTCATACCGGTCTTTTTTCACAATGGCTCGGGATATGATTTCCATCACTTGGTCACACATCTAGGGTACGACAATGCGAGAATCAATGTCCTGGCACAAAACGAGGAGCGTTATATTAGCATCAGCAAGTGGGTGCCGATCCCCGACTCAAGCAGCAGCATCGAGCTTCGGTTCCTCGACTCTCTGAGGTTCCTCCAGGCAAGCCTCGATGCTCTTGCTGGGAAGCTCAGAGACGAACAACTAGCCATTACCACATCAAGTTTCCCGAACTTAGATGTCGCACTCATCAGACGTAAAGGGGTCTACCCCTACGAATACGTCACCGACCCTTCCAAGTTCGAAGAAGAGTTGCTGCCTCCCCAGGATAAGTTCTACAGCCAGCTGAGAGGTTCAGATATTACCGACGAGGAGTACAAGCATGCTCAGTCTATGTGGGTCAAGTTGGGTTGCCGAACTTTTGGTGATTACCACGATGCATACCTGAAGCTTGATGTGACGCTTCTTGCCGATGTGTTCCAGGCGTTTCGGGCGACTGCGATAAAAATTTACAACCTGGACCCTGTATATTTTTACAGCCTTCCTGGACTGGCATGGTCGGCCATGCCCCTGCTGACTAAAATTAAACTTTCACTTATCTCCAATAATGATATCATGCTTTTCATCGAGAGAGCTATCCGGGGCGGCATGGTCCAAGTGTCGCAACGCTTCGCACACGCCAACAATCACCACATGGCCACTGGTTACGACCCCTCCCAACCATCAAGCTACATCATGTACACTGACGTGAATAATCTTTACGGGCACTCCATGATGCAGCCACTCCCAACAGGACAGTTTGAGTGGGTTGATCCTTTATACCACGACATCGAAAAAGAGTGCGACGAGTTTGGGTTTTTTGCCGAGGTGAACCTTGACTTCCCCGAGAAGCTGCAGGATACATTCTGTGACCTCTCACCTGCTCCGGAAGTCAAGTGTCCACCTGGCTCGGATCAACCGAAGCTCGTCATGGACTTGGAGCCCAAAAAGCGTTATGTGCTACACTACCGGAACCTCCAGTGGTTAATGCAGCAAGGGGTCTCGGTCAAAGCAGTTTACGACGTGCTCTTGTTCAGGCAGTCTCCATGGTTGAAGCCGTACATCGAACTGAACACCAAACATCGCACTGCTGCCACTTCGGAACTTGATCGCGATTTTTTCAAATTAATGAACAATGCGGTATTTGGGAAGACCATGGAGAATGTGCGAAATCGCGTTGATGTGAGGTTGGTGACGAAGAAAACACAGTGTCGTCGACTTGTTGCAAGCCCGCTGTTCAGGTCTCGAACAATTTACAACGAACAGATGTCTCTGATTCACATGAACCGGGGCGGGGTGCTACTCAACAAGCCCATCTATGTGGGAGCTGCAGTTTTGGATCTGAGCAAGTTGTGCATGTTCGAGACATATTACGGCATACTACGTGCACACTACAACCACAATATCTCGCTCCTCTACACAGACACAGACAGCTTGGTGTACCATGTTCGCACGGCCGATGCGTATGGTGATATAGCCAAAGTTCCAGCTCTTGTCAAGCTCTTCGACACATCGGGCTATCCCCAGCTAAACCGGTATGGAATTCTGCCCCGGAACAAAAAAATACCCGGCAAACTCAAGGACGAGAAAGACGGGGATGTGATTGTGGAGTTTGCTGGACTTCGTGCCAAAGCCTATGCGATCCGGGCTGAGGGTTCTGTAACAAAAAAGGCAAAGGGTGTAAGCAGGCAAGTGGTTCGGGAGCACCTCAAGTTTGAGGATTACCTCGAGTGCCTCAGAACAAAATCGCCCTTTCTACAAAAAGAGCATCGTATCCAAAGCGTCGATCATGTGCTTACAACTAATATTGTCAGGAAAGTTGCTCTGGATGCACACGACGACAAGAGGTGTATTCTTGAATGTGGGGTCCATACACTTCCGTGGGGCTACTATCGCCTCCAAACTAGTAAGGCCTGCCCAGAGTGCAACAAAAAGTAATAGGCAATGCGAAAAAAAACAATTTTAATTTACTTCCACTTCCTCGATTACATGCATGCATGGCACAGCAAAATTAAACTTCTGGAAACTGCTAATTGCAATTTGTACTTATATATATAAAATTCCACATTTCTTATTGTGTGCTATTTTTTTTTTATTTATTTAAAACTGTTCAGTCACTCTTTCATTCTTGACGTCATACACAAATGTTTTCTCTGCAATAAGAATGACACTGCACAGAGTATCTGCAGGCAAGGCATCGTGGAACTCGCATACAATCTTGATGTTGGTACGATCGTTGACCACCACTTGCTTTCTTTTCGTGGTGTTGATGACGGTCATGGGTCTCCGTGCTTTGAATTCGCTGGGCGCGTAGTACATGTCCACGCTTCCTTCGGTCACGCGTTTGTAAGCCGTGTAAGCTTCGTAAAGTTTGAGGTAATCGTCTTTGGTCATGTCGAGGTTGTAATTCTCGCGCGGGAACACTTCGTTCCTACCGTTCTTCAGATAAACGTTCTTGATCTTGCAGTCGTCGAACTTGCTGGAATCTTTTTCCTGATCGTTATCGCGTCCGGTCTGAAAAAGCACTACGACGAAATCTGGCATGTCGAACTGTATGTTGTTGAACTGTGTCGTCACGTCGAATTCCATGTGACTTCCCGACGCCATCTTCTGCACGCACTGGTAACCGTGAAAGTGAATCGGCACCTGCGGACTTTTCAAGATCTCCGCTTTGTACTTGAGGGCGTAGTTCGTTTCGTATTCCACCACCGGCATTCTCAATTCCATGCTCCGGATGACGCATTTCGCTGCTTCGGGTAAAGTGTTGGCTATCGGCGTGGTGCCGTCCGGACCCAAAGTAGCGTATCGCATCAGTGCGTCGTTGTCGTTGGCCGCTCTTCGAAACGTGATCCTCAGTCCTCCCTTCCACATGATCTCCTTGTAGTCCGAGAAGAAACCAGGCAGCAGACGCATGGGAAAGAGCACCGTGTGACTTCTCGTCGATATTTTGGTCCCGACTTCGAATCCCCCGGCCTGGTAGTACGCTGCGTCTGTTTTGGATAATTTCAACGTTCCCACTGCCGTCGACGTGATGCCTGGATAATCTATTCTGTCGATGACGGTGTTGTGTTTCCTCACCTCCACCTGCGAGAACAGGTGAGGCACGAAGTTGTCCACGAGTATCAAGTTTGCTGCTGCAGGAAACGCGTCTCCGCTTTCCTTCTTCACCACGTCCAATTGAAGGTAGAGGTCCGCTCTGTGAGGATGAATGAACCCGTCGCCTACGTCCACGTCGTATTCGATCTCCCTGTTCGCTTCGTTCAGATTGGCGAACGTGCGACGGTTGGGAGGGAAAGACTGCAATTCGTAACTTTCGATTTGCTCCATTTTACATGTATGGTTATTTATTATACGTTGATCTCCACGATGGCCGTCGTAGTGGCACCTGCGAAATCCACCACGTCTCCTTTCTCGTTCGTCACCACCAACTCTATGTCGTCTATGCGGTTGCGACATACTGGAAAATAGATCGGCGAAGAGGGCGTGTAGATGATCGGTTCCATGAACTCGGAACTTGGTTTGAAAGTGGCTATGATTCCCGTCTGCTTGTGACTTCCTAATAATTCGTCCGAAGATTTCGTGATCATGCCTTCCGCCACGTTGCAGTGTACGTTCAGAGTCTCTATGGCCAAGAATTTAGGAATGTTGGTTGCTACGTGCTTGATGCCAGCTTCGAGTTTTGGGTGGTTGTTCTCGAAACCTAAAAGTTCTCCCATGGTGCCCAGGTCCACGGTCTCCGTCGCGGATAGGATTTCCACTCTGTGCGTGACCGAATTTTGAGAAAGGTATGTGCCTTTGGGTAATTGAGCTTGCAAAGTGGAAAGATTGTATTGTCCTGGCGTGACGACGATGTGTTCGTTTCCGACGCTAATTTTGTTGTTGTGCTGCGTAACGTTAGGTATGAGGTACATGCTGTAGAATGCACGCAGAGCCACGGATTTAGGATAGACGATGTCGTCGTGCAGCGTGAGTTTCAAGATTGAAGATTCGCTCGTGACATGAAACACGCCCATTGTCGCGATGCTGTTTCAGGTTCCACAGTGCTTTCTGGAAATCTTCGATCGTGGGGTTATTTATTTTAGAGAGAAACGCGAGCACGGAGAGGCAGAGATGACCGCAGTTCACGTCTCCGAAATCTTGAATGCGTTCGTCGTTGTAGTATATAGAGGTTTTGTTCGTTTTCAGATAATAGACTAAATTTGTAGGTGGAACACCTCCGAAAGAATCAAAAACGAATGCTTTGTTATTGTCGTTTTTGTGGTAACATATCCAATGCGTGCCTGGATTTTTTTGATTGTCCAAGTTGACTACTCCACATTCTCTTCTTTTGACGGTTGAAGGTAACGAGTCGGACATGAAAACTCCTCTGAAGTGTTTGATTCGTAACGGTTCGATCAGAGATTCAATGTCTCGGTTGGTGAGTGCTGTTGTTTCTTTTTTTTAAACTTTTTCATCACGCCCTTTCCTCCTTTCTTCTCCATGGCCAGGTTGTGACGTTTCTGTTCTTCCAACTCGGCCTTGTTCTTCTTCGAGTCGATGACGGTTTTCGCGATGGCGGCACTTCCGCCGGCCAAACTTCCCACGGCCCCCAATGCTGCCAGGATGGCCGGGATGCTGAATATGAAACCTCCGATCTTTTGCTGTTTCCGTGAACGCTGCAATCTTTTCAATTGAGGTGTGCTGAGCAGCAATTTCATTCCGTGTCCTTTCGACAAGCAAGAACGTTTCTTCTCGCGTTGTTTCTTGGTGAGTAACCCATCGAGGGCACCTAGATTTTTTAGATTCGAATATGGTATCTGGTACACGACACCCTTGGGCTTCATGTTGATGCTTTATGTGTTATTTTCACGGTATGTTATTTATATATATATTCTGAGATTTTTTCTCGTGTAGTTTTTTTTACGGTATGTTATTTATATATAAATGTTCTGAGATTTTTTTTTCACGGCCTCGCAGTCGTTACACAAATTCTATTACGTGCTTCGTTTTTTTGCCAAGAAGTTCCTTTGTCCCCTTGTACACGATTCGAGTTTTGTTCTCGATTAAAATAGATAGCTTCTCGTCGGATAACATGTTAGCGTATCGATCTGGTAAAAATAGACTGTATTGTGCGTTGAGCAACAGGCGTACCTTGGGACCATACTGGGTAGAAACGATTGAACCGGAAGTTATCGTGTAAGGTTTGTCGACTTCCAATTCCTGAATTTTTACATACTCGACTGACAAATTTAGCATTTGTTTTAATGCTTGGAGATCACTCATTTTTTCAGTCGTCATATCGAAGAGAAAAATTTCAGAGTGTTAGAGAGAAATTTAATTGTTTTTTTTCACGATGTGTGTTATTTATATATCAAGTTTTTTTTGACACGTATATATATTATTATTTTTTTTAACAGAGGAAGAAAGTCCGTGCTTCGGAAAACGCGATGATGTGCGTAATGATATCTTCCGTCTCCTGCTTAGACTTGCGCCAATCTACTGTGTACCGTCTTCTTCCCTGCCTTGCCTCGTGCAATTCATCTAACCTATCGTTTAATTTTTCCCCTGCAGCCGAAAGCAGAATGTTGAGATCACCGCACCTCAGGCCACTGATCTCCCGAAGATGGTCCTTGAGAACCATTTCACAAGGGATGCGAAATTCCGGAGTTGTTCTTGCTATGATTACAAGTTTCCCTACATCCTCACAATCTCAGTTTACTGCGTGTTTAAATATTTTACATAGTAGCTCGGGCGGCAAATCAGTTATACGAGACATGTTGATATTATTATTATTTTTTACTCTATGTTATTTATATACCCCACCCCAATTTTTGTTTCGTGTTCATGGCGATGGTGGTACCCAGTGCGGCGACCCGTTCACCCAGCGATGCGTCTCTGCTCACGAACCTTTCGAAAGCTGCATGTTCCAATTTTTTGTCTGCTTCGTGACGTGCGTCCAGATCCGTCTGCGTGGTGTTGTAGGCGATGTCGTGATCTTTGCATGCCGCGTCCAACGGATTCACACCCTTGTCTCCTCTTTCCAATCTTTTCTCGAGTTTGGTGCCCGGTCCGCAGTACTGGTAGCCAGGTAGATGCATCTCGAAAGGTAACTTGTTGATGATGTCGTTCACGAGTCCCTTTCCTTCGGCCACGTTCCAAAATTTCGGAGGCAGCGTGTTGATGATTTTGATCAGGTAACCTATGCCCTTGTCGTCGTTCACGATGAAGTTGGAAAGTTTCGTGCTGATCATGTCCACGATGCCAACCTTCTCGTTGTAGAAATTACGGTTGCCTGCATTCTCTTCGCCGGCTATCACCAACAATCGGTCCACGAGCTTCCTAACGTCGTCCACCCAAACGAATTCTTTGGGTAACGTGTTGTAGCGTTTGACGCCGCTGCCTGTTTTGACCTGGTTCCAAATCGGTTTGATGAGATTCCTGTACTTCTCGCCGCTGCTCGATTTCACCCTATTCTGCGAGGCGTCGTTGTTCTGGTACAAGGCATCCGTCATGATCAGAATTTCCTTGTAACTTTGGTAATCTTCGTCGGTGTAATCTTTCGGCTGCTTTTTGGCGACGAGTTCCCACAGTCCCACCGTACCGGGATACCTGGTCCAACTATCCTTGTCACCTAAATTGACTTTAATGTCGTTGCCTTCGAAGGTCACCTTCGATTTCCCAATCTTCCACACCACACCACCGCCTTCGTTGGTTTCCATGCTGGGATACAAACCGAACACTTCATCCTTGTCGAATTTCCCCGTGCTCAGGTAGTCTCGTGCCAAAGGTCCCAACTCGATCTTATCCGAAGACGACGTGCTGCCTATGGCTCGACGTCGTGCCGGTGCATCCTTCAGTTCGAACGGCGTCGAAGGAATGCTCGAAATGGGCGTGGGTACGGCGTAACTTTTAGCTGCGAGCGGTACGAGTTCGTTGATCAAATTTTTATTTTGTTCCGTGACATTTTTAATTTCTTTACCTAGACCGCTGATGGCATCGATCACGGGTTGATCCTGACGTTTCTTCTCTTCGTAGAATCCGCGATTCTCGGATTTCCAACCTTTGAAGCGTTTCGCGAGGTAATCGCGAAGCTTGAGATTTTCGTCTTCGATTTTTCGTTTCGTCATGACGTTATTTATACACGTCGTTTCTCACAACGTTGCAACGTTTAGAAAGTCGTTGATTTTGTTTCTGTATTTTCCATCGTTGGGTTTCCTCGTCATGTCGATCGTCGCGAATCCGAAATCGTCACCGTTCCAGCAAGTAGAGCAGCAGCGTTCCGAAAATTGATTGTAGTTCATGTCTCCGCCTACGTAGCCATCGTACGCGTGCTTGAGGTTGGTGTGATCTTGACGAAACAAACATATGAAATTAGCGTTGTCGCGTACTAACTGTTTTGGAATTTTGGAAAACGTTTGAGCTAGGTAAAAGCAATCCATTCCTTTGTGACGACCTTGCGTGAAAAAGTTGCGAATTTCATTTTGATTTTCCAGGATGGCGTCGTCGAACACGACGACTGAATTTTCACGACAATCGTCGAGTGGTTTTATTTCCGAGGCGAACGTTGCAATGTCCAGACCATCGTACAGTTTCATCAGTTGCTGGTATTTGGATTGCTCCAAACTTTTCGAGAACACGTACAGGTGCCTGTTCTTCCAATCTAACCAATTCGGTGCGAGGAGAAAATTGTCCACGAGCAGTGTCGTTTTCCCACACCCCGAAGGACCTACGATCAGACAGCGGATGCTGTCGGGAAGCAACTTGCCGTTCTTTTTTTTTTCTCGTTTGACTTTCCGGATCCGGTAGACGCTTCACCACGTTCCACGTACTCACAAGATCACTTCGTTCGCGTCGATCCAACTCTTTTCCGGAAGTCCCAGCCATTTGACAAACAGTTTGTCACCTTTCCTACGCAATACTTTCTCGATGAGGTACGTGTCGGGGTGTTTCGTTTTAGAGAGTTCCTCTTCGTAAAATCTTCCTTTCAAAATCTCGCCGCTACTATCTTTTATTATATACGTGTGTCGGTTTCCGGGTAAAACTAGAACCACCGTAAAAAGTTCCGTGCTCCAATTTTTTGTGAATCCCTTCTCGAAGGTGCGTTTGAATTTGCTGATCCTCACCCGGTCTCCAATTTTGTATTTAGCTTCTTTTGTCGTGGGTGTGTACTTTGGACAGTAAACAGTAGAAATTAAACGCTGCTCGTCGGACTTGGTAACGTCGGCTGGCTTCATGCCTATCGTTCTGTGTACCGTATCATTATAGGTGTCGACGAGTTCCGGCAGGATGTCGACCCATTTGTAATTTCCCCGAAGCGTGAATCGTTTCCACATGTGTGTTTTCAAGGTTCGATTGAATCTTTCCACGATGCCGGCTTTGATGTGACTGAAGGTCGAATAATGTCGAATCTTGTGTTTTTGAATAAACTTTTGGAATACGGCGTTGTAAAATTCTTTACCGTTGTCCGTTTGCAGAAACCGTGGTTGTCTGCCGCCGCTTTCGCGAAAAATTAATTTGAATGCTTCCGTGACGCATGTTCCCGTTTTCGCCTTCAAAGGTAGAGCCCATGCGAATTTCGAAAATGTGTCTATGACGGTGAGGAGGTACTTGTTGCCCTTGTTCAATTTATGTACGTTTTTCAAATTGCCGCTACTCATCTCCACGAGGTCACTTTGCCAGAGGTCGTCGATGCCCTTGGTTACCACAGCCAAACGTTCGTAGTTACGGCGTGCAGGTTTATGCAATTCTTCGACGATGGCTTGCCTAGACATTTTTTTAGAGATTACGTTTCAAGAGAAGCACAAGCGTGATGGGATTCAAAGAGGGTGGCACTTCGCTCGTGTTTTGAATGATCAGCTTATCGCCGGCACTCACGTCGAAAACGGTAAGATCTTCGTCTTCGTGTATTTCATATATGTTGCGCGTTTCGTTCCAACGTGCCAGAGGAATGTTTCCTGCTTTCTGGACACCACGATTCGATATCAAAGTCATGGTAGGAACGCTAGCTTTTCTGCCGTGAGACCAGTACGAAAATTCGTTTATCTGAATCGTGCCATCGAGCAGAAACTTGTAGTACGGATGATAAGGATGCAACATGTACAGTTTGTTACCTTCGACGAACGTGGAGATTCTCTGTTGATTGGGAACGCTGTTGATTTCGATGGCTTGCAAGGTGAACAATTTGGCGAATTTAGTGTCGACGCCGAGCAGATTACTGTGAACTTGTCCGAGTTTATTTTCGATGGGCGGCAAATGCTCGATTATGGCATCCGTTACGGCAGAAAACGACGGTTTGATTTTCACTTCCACGTTCAACTGCTTGTAGTTTTCGTTGAGTTCTTGCAACTTGGCACCGAAAGAGGCCAGCGTCGATTCCTGCGTGGATTCCAGCACTCCAACTTGATCTCTGATGTTGACGACAGTGTTCTGAAGGTTCTCGACTTGATTCAATTTCGAGCTCTTCTCGGTAAGATCGTTCACGATCCTTCGCATCTCTGTAAACTGCGTGTGAAGGTCGGCGACGCTCTGCGAAGTGGGCAGCGTCGACACCAGCGAACTAATTTCGTCTCGAATCTGTTCCACGTTCGCCGTTTCCGTTTCTAGTCGTTTCAGCATTCGAGATATGTTTCTTTTCAAAGCGTGCAATTCTTTGGAGGTGGGGAGATTGGCCACCCTACTCTCGAGATCGCTCAATGAACTTTTGATGTCGTTCGAATCGGATAGTGCCGTCACCGCCGTTTTCAATTTTTCCAAATCTTCGCTCGAAGGCACGCTCGTCCGTAACGATTCCAAGTCACCCTGTATGTTGTCGAGTACGTGATGAAAATGAGCGAGATTCGTTTCGACGTTTAAATTTTCTAAATATTCGATCTTCTGCTGAACCGTGCTTAACGTGTCTTGAATGCTCGTCAACGCTCTTGCTTCAGCGTGAATATTTTTAATTTCTTCGTTGATCAATTCCAAGGACGCCTGAAGCGTAGCGATGTTGGTTTGAATGTGTTCGAAATCTCGATACGCCTCCAATTGAATTTTTATGTTCGCAACGCTTTTACCGATGACCTGCAGTTCGTCCGACGATGGTAGGTTCGTCATGGTATCTTCCAAAGTCTGTAACTTGGATTTAATTTCTTCCAACGTGCCGGTGAATTCTTCTTGTAATTTGGAAACGACGACGTGCAAGCGTTCTACATCAATATCGTTCACCACGGTTTGAAGTTCGGAGAAATTCTTTTCGATTGCGGAAGTTCGTTCTTCGATTTCGAGTTTCAATTTTTCCAAATCTTCATTTTTCGATTGAAATTGTTGTAATTTGGCCAAATCATTTTGAAGCGAATCCACGCTCAACTGTATATTTTGAACGTTGTCGTAAGAAGGTACGTCGACATAATTTTTTATCAGCGTCTTCAGTTCGGAATCGATTTTCAGAATGGGGTCGAGACATTGCGTTTGGAGCGTAGCGATTTCCGACTCTAAACTTTTGTTTAAGGTCTCCTGCAAAGCAATCAAATCGGTCCTCAACTTCTTAACTCGAATGTCCAACATGAGAATCTCTTCTGCGTGGTCTACACGCTTGGTGTTGCCGAAAATGTCGTTAGGCATTTTTGGTTAACGGTTATTTATAATAGGATAGACGATTCGTAATTCTACAAAGAGAGGAATGAGTTTGTCGTAATCTCCGAGAAGTTCCATGTAAAGATAATCTCCTGCAGAAACATCGTACGTAATGTTAGAAAGCATCTTGTCGTGCTTGATTCGAAAAATATTCTTGCCGGTAGAAATTTTGATTTCGCCTGCGTTTTCCGGATTCACGGTGATTTGAAGTTTCCCGTCGATCGGAATTTCGTAGAAATGTAAATTGTTATTAAAAACATAAAACATCTTGCCCACATCGTCATTCAGTTTCGTCCAAATGCTGTTGAGATGAACAATCAGTAAACCATTGAGTTTAGATAACACGGAAGGTAAGAGGTTATTGAAATTTGGCGGTGCAGTCTCCATGTTGATCTGTTTGCGGAAGCCAAAAAGATTCATTGTCCTTGTTAGTTATTTAAGAATACGGTCAAAGTTTTTTTTTGTAATGACACGCAAAGTTTTTTTTGTTTGCTTGCGTCACAATACAGGCACGCGCGCGCGCGTGTGTGCGTGCGACACATTGTTCCCGAAAGAGGTTTCCAAAGGTCACGATATATAAACATTTGGTTCCACAGTTGGAAAATTACGATAAGTTGCATTCAAAAGTTTCAAAATATCATATAGTGGAATTTTTGTAGAGTGGGTAGGCAACACCGACGAGGCTCGAATCATCATTTGAGGCTCGAAATCATTATTTAATACTCGTCAGTGTTGCCAATTTCTATTTGTAGGTTAGCTTAGCCAGTGAAAGATCATATAGTGGAATTTTCTTCGGATGGGTTGGTAAAACCCAAGCCTCAAAAAATCTACGGTAGTGTTGCCAGATGTAAACAGAGGGCAATAGACCCCCCTCATAAAAGGCTACAGTAAAAACCCACAGTGTTGCCAACACTAGCCCCCCAACAGTATTGCCAGACATAAAAAATACATGGACCCCTCAGGCCCTTTGATGAAAATTTACAGTGAAAAAAAAACCAGTAGGTTTAACAACACTGTCAAAAAATCTACGGTAGTGTTGCGAGATGTAAACAGAGGGCAATAGACCCCCCTCATAAAAGGCTACAGTAAAAACCCACAGTGTTGCCAACTCTGTGCCCTCAAAATATACATCATAAAAGGCTACGACGAGCCTCAAATGATGATTCGAGCCTCAAAAAATTATTTAGAACTCTCCAATTGTCTCTACTGTAACACTGCGAGAAAAACCTATAGCTGGCAACAGTAATAAGCTCATGCCTTACAAGAGAAAACCATTAAGGCGATTTTTATTTGATGATGTTGAACCCGTGTAGTGTTGCCATCCATCCATCTCTCTCTCTTTTACGGCACTGCCGGCTCTCCTTGCCCAGTATATGTAGGTTGGCAAAAATTGCTTTATGCACTGTAAGGCAAGCCTCGAGCAAAGTTGCCAGCTCCTTGCTTTAGGTTAGGTTAGACAAAAAAAGGCTGTAGGTAGGCTGTCGGTTGTTTAACTCTTCCCTCTCTCTCTCTCTCTCCTCTCTCATTTTTGTAAAAGGCCATGGTAAAAGTACCAGTAGGTTGGCAACCTTGTTTTATGCACTGTAAAACAAGCCTTAAGCAAGGTTGCCAGCTCCTTGCTTTAGGTTAGGTTAGACAAAAAAACCTTGGTGATTTTTTTCGAGTAAAATGTTGGTAATACTGCCCCCGAAAATAGGGGGGGGGTTTATGCCTTACAAGAGCAAACCATTAAGGCAAGCCCCACCGAGCTTTACTTTCGGGCGCAGTGTTGGCAACACTGCGAGAAAAAAATTGCCAGCTCCTTGCTTTAGGTTAGCTTACCCCAAAAACCTTGGTGATTTTTTTCGAGTAAGGAGTTGGCAACACTGCGCCCTCTTGTGAGGATTATGCCTTACGAGAGAAATCCATTAAGGCGATCCTCAATAGATGTTTGTGAACTCTCCAACCTGCACTACTGGCGTAGTGTTGGCAACACTGCGAGAAAAAGGTTGCCAGCTCCATGCTTTAGGTTAGGTTACCCCAAAAACCTTGGTGATTTTTTCGGGTAAGGAGTTGGCAACACTGCGAGCCCCACATGATGATTCGAGCCCCAATTGATTATTTAGAACTCTCCAATTGTCTCTACTATTAAAAAACTAGATAAATAAATGCTTTTTTAGTCCAGATGTTTTTTTTAATGTTTTAAGATGGAATGTGACGCATGTCGGAAAATATTCCCCCTGTGCCTCGCCACTTATTTATTCTAGTGCCGCCACTGGCAAGATACGGAAACAAAGAAACAAGCGCGCGAGAAAGGTAAAAGTTGAAACACGAAAGGTAGAGGAGGTCGGAAACAGAGATACACAAACGGAGGAAGGAGAGAAAGGGGCGAACAGGTGAAGAGAGACCTCCATGACGTCCGGAAAGAAGCAAATCTCACCTGAAATAACTTCTCGAACGCCACGTTCTTCTCTTGCCAGCACCTGATGTCGAGTCGCTTGTAAGAAAGCAGTTACAATCCTTTCGTACATGGGAAATGTCCCATACAGTGCAATTGCTGCTAACATTTGCTTCCAAAAGTTCACGGTTCTAGGCCGTACCAACATTGACAATGCGATGATCGTTTCCGTGAATTGCCACGTGCAGCGCTGGCAGTCATCACGAGCTGTCTCTCACAATGGGAAATAAAGACTCGTCGTGCCATCTATTTGCCAGCGCCGAAAAATGGAAAGGAAAGCATTCCGCGAGTAACATAACCCGTTCCTACCCACCTTTACCCATCCTATTTTCGCTCGGGACCATTTTTTTTACGAGCTTTTGCTCCAACTTCGAGGCAGCAGTGAAATATACTCGCGGTGGGCGGAGTTGTGAAGAAACTCTGGAAGTGGCATCCAGCGCCATCTATTCGGACCTTTAGTCGATTCGCTTCCCCCCCCCCCCTTCAATTGTGAGCGTCTCCCCTTCCGTTGGCGTTCGCGTCATTGCACAAAGTCGGTTCCGACAATGCAATAAGAAAAGTCAGGTGATTTTTTTTTCAAGTTTCGAATATATACGGAGTCTTGATATTGATTTTTTAGTCCTTGTTTGGGAAAGGGGCGCGCTGTGCCTCCGAAAAATCAATTACATTAAGTTTGACTGTCATAAGCAGTGCCATCCAATGTCTTGTCTCGAATATTTCCGATTCGCTGCACGCGACGTGACCATCCCATTGGCTTATTTTTTGTGTTTAAAGCAAGATATGAAAGCAAACTCATCAAAACTAGAAAATTATGTTTAAGATAATAAGATATCTGTTCGGCGACCTACAAAAAAAAACCCAAGTCATTCAAACTTGCAACAGGGTGATGCAAAAGACTCGTGCCCCAAGTTATGATAGCAACGTGGGAATGGTAGAACATGCCAATATCAATCTTTTTCAGAAACAAAGCGTTTACAATATATGTCAAGCCCAGGATAAATTTCTTCATCAAATATGTAATTATGTCGTAACCACTAAATATATTTTTAAAAAAAATCTCTCTGATGTAGACTCTTGTAGTTATTGTCTCATGAAGACTCTTATTATTTTGATAATGATTAAATATTGGTTTAATATTTTAATTAATATTATTATTTTAATTTAAACATTTATATTATTTTTTCTGAGAAACTTGGTTGATTGTAGTAACGCCCATACCGAAAACCACTGTTTCCCTTGATGTTAAAGATCTAAGACCAATAAGCGTACTGCCAATTATGTCTAAAGTTATAGAACGCATAGTAAAAGAACAATTAGTAGACCATCTGATGTTGCATGACCACTATTCTCCATATCAATCAGGCTTCAGAAAACAGCACAGTACGGTAACGACTTTAGTTAGCGTTGTTGATGACATAGCCAAGGGGATGGATAATGGTAAAATTTCATTCCTGGTACTCCTTGATTACACCAAGGCATTTGACTCCATAAATCACAACCTTTTGGCAGAGAAATTGAAATCTATCGGCATAAAAAATAAAGAATTGTTATGGTTTCGGTCTTATCTAACGAACAGGCAACAATGTGTAAAATTAGTACATGATAATAAATCGTGCATGTCTAAATGGCTTGATATCAAACAAGGAGTACCACAAGGAAGTATTCTAGGACCTATCCTATTTTCCCTATACATCAAAGATTTTAATGATGCACTAAAACACTGCAAGTACCACCAGTATGCGGATGACACACAAATATATATACAAACACCATTAAGAAACAGTGCAATGGCCCTAGAAGCATTGCAACAGGACCTCAATTCAATATCTAAATGGTCGGAATGTAATGCACTCAAATTAAATTCATCCAAGTCTTACATTTTAACTTTAGGCACAACGAGTAACCTCAAAAAGTTGGAACAATTAAAACTCCCCCTCCCTACACTGAATAATTCCAAAATACAGAAAGTAGAAACAGCACGCAACCTCGGCATAACATTGGACGAGAATCTACATTGGGGTCCTCATGTCACACACACAATTAAAAACTCGATAGCCAAACTGAAATCACTTTTTCCATTCAAACATATGCTAAGCAAAGAAACGAAAACTCATCTAGTCAACACACTTGTAATGCCAAAAATTGATTATGCTTCCCCCGTATTTATGAATATCAACAGTGCCCTAAATTACAAGCTACAAAAACTTCAAAACAGTTGCATAAGATTTATACTGAATGTCAAAAGAAGAGAACATATTTCCCCGTACTTACAGGAACTTAATTGGTTAAATGTTAAGAACAGGAGAACATTTTTGGCATTGTCGTTATTGTACAGGATCCTGTACAATAAGGAACCAAGATATTTATATGATAAAATTGCTCCGTACAGGAAGAGAGGAAAACAAATTAATCTTCGTCAAAAAACACAATTCACGATTCCTGTACACAGAACAACATTCTATGCAAACTCTTTCATAGTCACCGCAATAAAAGAATGGAATGACCTCCCCCCACCACTGACCTCAGGGGAGCTTCACCCTGGAACACACAAATTAAATCTAAAGAAGCATCTACTGTCCAAACAATATAGTGTCTGGATTTGTCTTTCCTGTAATGAATGGGAATGAGGCATTGGTTTTAGTATTAGCTGTAATAATTCTATTCTAATTGTGGTTTTAGATTTAAGTCTGTACCTTCAGTACATTAATTGTTTTACATTATAGGTATGAATGTTTTATTTTTATTTTTTACTTTTATTCTTTCTACTGCAATAATGATTTTCAAGAAGTGTTAAAGTGTCAATTGTAATATGTGTTTTTTTTTAAGGGTTTGTTGTAAGAACGGCCCGCGAGGCCGAAACACGCCCTCTCAATAAAGACGATGTTATTATTATTATTATTATTATTATTATTATTATTGATTGATTTGCTTTATTTTACTTCGCTTTTGTGCCAATTGCGAAGATGGGATGCGTGATGATATAATGAAATTGAGAATGGATGGATACTCAGAAACATCCATGCCCATGCCGGGATTCGAATTAGGGATCCCTGGCGTCGTAGCGCGATGTGCTAACCACTCCGCCACAGGACGCCTGAGACACTTCGTTCGGACCCTCCCCCGAAATATATTTCTGGATACGTGCCTATAGGGTTGAATTTACGGGAGATTTAGTCACTACAGATATTTCGAATTTTTAGGTGCGCGGCATCGCTCTAGCAAATATTTATTGAATGGATAATATTAAACGAGAATTAATTTACATTTTACATAATATAAAGATCAAAATAGAGATTACATTTTACAAATTTACATGCTTCTGAGTTCTCACCCATGTATTTGCCCATTGCTGCTGCAGAACTAAGCATCAATCAACGACTCCAAGATATGACGTCACTTCCGCCAGCCAAAGGTTAAACGTGCAAGATGTTGCAGTCGACTTTAAGTTTTTGTATGGCTCGCCGAACTCTGAATGAGTTCGCGATCTTGTTTGTTAATGAAATATACGGGAGAAATAGAATGTCAATATGTCAATATGGGAGCGGGAGGGTGCAAAGAAATTAGCTCTAATTCAGGAGAATTGATCACCCCTTAGGTGCCTGTCACAATGATAGTCTTCGTATGTAAGAAGCTTCAGTGTGGCGCCATCTCTTGGCCGCTTCCACCAATGGGAATATTTTAATGCCCAATCCCTAAAAAAAATGGCGTCCCCAGTGCGTGATTATTGCACCGCGAGCGACGAAACCTAATAAAAGCGACCGTGTAGTCGAGGATGAAAACTTGCAGGAACATGTGGACGGAGCAACATATGTGGTAACTTCTGAAGTTTACTTGGCCATTAAAGCACGCATTAGAGACACATGCTGCGTGGACGATCCAATATCATCCTCCCTCTGCGTGGAACTGCGGGGAAGTTTGTCCTCATGGATACAATGCAATTGCCATGTTGGGCCCAACTTTCTAATTCCCCACCACTCATCGTGCTGAAACGGTTCTTTTTCATGTGTTCCTAGCTACGATAATGTAGCACTAGGAGTATGGGTGTTGTAATATTCAAGTTATATTTGGAGGGCTCTGGTGTAAAACATGGTAAGTGACATTTAGGTAATTTTTGAGATATAAAGTAAAATGTACCATCCTTCAATTTTCGAGTTAAATTTTGCCATGTCATACAATTTGCATTGGACTCAGTGAAGCCTTCTGAAATTGGTAAAGACAACACGAAAACAATTTATCTACAGTATAGCTTCTAATAACCTTTTTTCTTAATGAACTCAGAAATTACCGAAATGGACAATAACCCACAAGGAGACTATGTCCTTCGAGACGAGATCGAGGTATATATGTCTAGAATGTAACGTATATGAAAGTTATTCCAAAATATTGTTCATTTTCCATAATTTTCAGGGTTGAAATACCCCTCTTTATGGTTCCTTGTAGCTTCCATTTCTTGGGCGAAATCCGTCCTTTTTTAGTACTTTTCTCAAGATCAATATAGGGTACAGATGAAACAACTTTAGATACAAAACATGCTTTAAACGAGAGCGACATCTATAAGAGCTTCAGCCTATGATTACGTATGCAGTTATAATGTACTACTACTCAATACACAAATGAATAAAGATAAAGTACAATTGTCAAAAGAAGTAAATATTGTTTTCTGCTTTAGTGTTGCTATTGAATACATTTAAAGAAAACATCAAACTATTGTGAAACTGAGAGTATTTACCCAGTTTATTATTAAGAAATAGACATTAATATTTTAAGTATTTCTGTAATATTAGAAGATGTACGCACATAAGGTTGCGATCTAACTTTTCAAACAGGCGAACGTAGCTATTCACTTGCTTCTCTTCCTTCTGTACTATATATTAGCCCCGTCTAGTTCGCTGCACTATTTGACACTAGGTGTAATGCAGGTGTATCCCGGTGTCAGGCTGGTGCAAGGAAATGACGTTCAACCAAGTAGACGGATAGACGTGTTCAAGTTCAGAAGATTCAGCAAATGCCTGTCTGCTGCTTTAAACGTTAATTTGATTAGTTAGCACGCACGACGTGACCATACACTACACACTACACCGCTCCAGAATGTAGTGCAAACGGTGCAGACACCAAATCAACGAAGCAGACGGTTCGGTGTTTCACCGTGTAACCAACTAGACGCGTGAGTGCAGAGAGAGTCAAAAAGTGCAGCGAAATAGACGGGGCTAATGGTAAAGCAGGGGATGCAAGATGGCGGCAGTCACGTGTTACCTCTGACGCAACAACTAGCAAATCCAGTGTTGCAAAATCGCCCGATTCATTGCCGCTGCACCTTAATCCGCCCCTGAATGCTCACGGATCGAACCCTTGACCAGATGGGCCAAAGGTTAGTAGGGAGACGACGGTCCCCTTCCAGGAGATGAGAGCAGAGCGTGGTTAACTTTTTAACCGCCTCTCGGGAGCGACAGCCCCAGCGAGATTTACTTCGGTCGTAAACTTTCGTTAAATTCTGTCATGGCATCCGGTGGAAAATCACTGGCGTTAGCGTCGATTTCCGTTAGATACATCCTGCGTCCCGAGACTCCGGGCCGAATTTATCTCCTCCGGTACTCCGTGAGATACGGCCCTCGCCACCGGAAGACCCGCGTTACCCGGAGCTTCCCAAATTGGCGGCCGCGCTCTCCCCTCCCGGTGATAAATTCCCAATTTCAAGACAGAGGTGGGCTGCGGTTCGCCATAAGCAAATCAATATCAATCAGCCTGGACGCTGGCTCTTTTCATCTGGGCGCCGGCGCCAAGGCAGGTATTGCGAGCGTGGAATTAAATGCTGCACCCTCGGCCCTCGTATCTCACGATACAAACCGGTAGAGATGGAAGGATGAGCTGCACATCAAGTATGGAGATCTTCGAAACGAATAGATCGATTCAGCAACAGATAAATTATCTTTTTATATTGTTATTTACTTTTTTATTTACTGCACGGGACAAACACAACACATTAAAAAGGAAAGGCTAGTGTAAAAGTTTCCCCAGAAACAGTGTAACAGGACAGCATTTCTGATGAGAGTAAAATCGGCTCATTCGAGAAGAATGTGCCGAACACTTATAATAATATTACAGACACGACACATTAAACGCACGGCCATGGAAAGAGGCGGCTAGGCAGAAATGCGCTGGTGCTACATATGGGAAAAGCAAAGCGAGATCGGGACAAAAGTCTCTGGTTCCCGGGCACTGTGTGAGTAGTGTAAATTGGTTGTTTCAAAATAGTACTTAGTAGGTATTCACTTTTATCCTTTTTTTTTATCAATTGAATATCAGTTTTTGACATATTTTGACAATTTTTTGTCGATGTTTTAGCGTTAAGCGATGTTTTAGTAAAATTTCCCTTCTTTCCCACTCGTACTTGTAGGTATATCACGATCTTACGTGATATAACTTAACCTATCTTACAATTTTTTTTCAGTGATATAACTTAACCTATCATTTTTTTTTTATTTGCGCACCGAACTAACTTACATTGGACTCCGCGTTTGTTTTAATATTTCAGTATTTTAAAGTTTTTTCACATATTTTTTATATAACCTTGTTGATTTTTTTTTTTTAGTATGTGTGGCAAATTTTTTTTTTACGATTTTTTTTTAAAACTGTTCCGTCACCCTCTCGTTCTTCACGTCGTACGCGAAGGACTTCTCTGCGACCAGGATGACGCTGCACACGGTATCCTCGGGCAACGGACTGTTGAACTCGCAAACGATCTTGATGTTGGTTCGATCGTTGACCACCACCTGCTTCCTCTTCGTCGTGTTGATGACGAACATGGGCCTGTGGATTTTGAATTCGCTGGGCGTGTAGTACATGTCGACGTTTCCCTCGGTCACGCGCTTGTAAGCGGAGTACGCTTCGTAAAGTTTTAGGTAATCATCTTTGGTCATGTCGACCTCTGTTTGTCAAAAATTCGAGATATTTGCAATTTAACGCAGGACTTGGAAAAAATTTTCGGAATTTTTTTTGGTTCCATGACGACCTATGTTTATTTTGGTATGGGTGGACAGAGGACACCGAGACTCGACCGACGCACTAAACCCGACCTTTCTACGACTATTCGTTCAAAAGTTACGAGTGATCAAAGTTTTGGAGGGTGGGTTAACTTCTTACCCCTTGACCCCAGGACCACCAAAACTTGGTACACGTATTCTACACCTCCAAAATCGACAGGGGGTATCTAACGATACCAGGATGGGGGTGTTTTTCGATATATTTTTTCGATAACTCTTACTATTTTCGAGATATTTGCAATTTAAGATTTTTTAACGCTGTGGACTTAGAAAATTTTCGATTGATGAAAAAAATTGGTTCCATGACGACCTATGTTTATTGTGGTATGGGTGGACAGAGGACACCGAGACTCGACCGACACACTAAACCCAACAGTCTGGTGCAGTTTTTTGACCTATTTTTGAAATGACTTACGACATTTTCCTATAAGGCTGTCTCTCTTTACGATGTTTTCCTGTAAGTGCCAAAAGGGACAAAATGGATCTCGAGATTTTTTTAATCACGATCTGCCTAAGCAGGGATGCCCGATCCTATTAACCTCACGAGAATTTTGTTACTACTCCACTTGACAGTATGATTTTTTTTGCCTTTTTTTTTGTCCCTCACCTGAAAAGGAATCTCATGGTTATATCACATGCATAACTGATGACTAGATACTGTGTTGCAATATTTTGGTGAAATGGAATGCTAACAGACGTTCAAACTATTTATTCTGTCGTGAATATGTTAAAATTACATTTAAGCTAAGCACAATATCCAAGATTATTTGATCACATTGCATTACAACATATATTTTGTTATTTTTCATGAAATTTCACCACCTTTCAATACTAATATATAAGCTTACATCAGGTTACTTTACCTGGTTGATAAAAGATACCTCAGAGTAGAGGTAATGCTATGTCGGCGGCCATTTATTTGCTAAATAAGACAAATCAATAGTTTTTGCATTCCAAACATTCCCCGAGTGTGTGTGTGCATGTGTGTAGATGTGAAGTCGACCTGTTAAGAATGTCACATCAATATTACTAGCTTGGGAATGTCGTGAATTGAGGTTATAAATATAATATATTCTCACTACTTATGTGCGTCTAGTTTCTTATACCACAGATAAACTGTTACACAGTGCAACATCAACTCGTGTATTTTGTTGATTTGGCGTTAAGTAGTGTATTTGGTGTCTGCATGGGTAGCACTATGTTCTGGAGCGGTGTAGTGTGTTACATGGTGTGAGCAAATAAAAAAAATGATAGGTTAAGTTATATCACTGAAAAAAAATCGTAAGATAGGTTAAGTTATATCACGTAAGATCGTGATATACCTACAAGTACGAGTGGGAAAAAAGGGAAATTTTACTAAAACATCGCTAAACGCTAAAACATCGACAAAAAATTGTCAAAATATGTCAAAAACTGATATTCAATTGATAAAAAAGAGGATAAAAGTGAATACCTACTAAGTACTATTTTGAAACAACCAATTTACACTACTTGTGTGGCAACGTCAACTGGGCTGTGTTGCCTAGTTCGAGCGTCAGACCGACCTCTCTCCGGGGCACTTTTGTGTCATCCCTGATCTTTCGAGCAAATGACGTCAGTTTGTATCACATGGATTACAAAGAGCAACTCTTCAACGAGATATTTCATCCTCCGAACACACGGTCTGTGCTCCGACGTGGCAACAGCGTCAATTTCTGCCACACGCCTAATTTCTTGGCCGTGCGTTTAGAGGGTCCAGCTCTTGCAGCGAGTGACCATGGGTGAGACAGACGTCTGTGTCCAATCCGCAGTCGAGTTAGAAAACTTCTTCTCGAATGAGAGGCGTCTCCTGAACTGAACGCATGCGGTGCATGCTGCGCATGCGTCAATTGTGAGAAAAAGGACAACTTTTCTGCGACGACATTCATGAGCATTTCTACATTCTATTTCTTCATATAGGAGAAGTATTTATTTTACAAGAGAGCGTTCAACTAAGCTTATATTACATTTCTTGGATCTGAAGTGAAATAAACTAATAATTCTTTTCCAGCAATTGACGCATGCGTCACTTCAGATCCAAGAAATGTAATATAAGCTTAGTTGAGCGCTCTCGTGTAAAATAAATACTTCTCATATATGAAGAAATTAGAATGTAGAAATGCTCATGAATGTCGTCGCAGAGCAAGCTTTACTTTTTCCCACAATTGACGCATGCGCAACATGCACCGCATGCGTTCAGGAGACGCCTCTGTCTCGACTTGAGTGGCGGAACGAGGAACGTCATGCACCAATGATGGTCTTGATAGCACGAAGCTTCTCCCTCGTTGCTTCATCCCACTCTTCCTGCCAAGTATCAAGAAAGAATTATAACACCATTAAGCCTTGTTCCCGCGATAATAAAAAACTCAATATGCTGACCAAGGCAGAATTTATTTTATTTTAAAACATAAAATTAAGCGTTACGTTTCAACCTTCTAGCAAGGTCTTCTTCAGACTCTGTACCAAATACAAGTGAAAAATGGTACAAAACAGGAAGGTTCACTTTTTTTGTGAACATCCTATCGAC
This sequence comes from Lepisma saccharinum, assembly GCF_977018435.1. Classification (NCBI taxonomy): domain Eukaryota; kingdom Metazoa; phylum Arthropoda; class Insecta; order Zygentoma; family Lepismatidae; genus Lepisma; species Lepisma saccharinum. The sequence continues at coordinate 4,235,990 of NC_139235.1, forward strand.
GTGAACAGCAGATGGTCTAGAGTTTCCACACTTCTGATAACTAACATAGTGTAACTTACTTATTTTCGATTCACCATTATAGATATAGGTAGTGACGGCGCCAGATAAACATGGATGGAAAAATCTTCTGAATATGTCACTTTTACAATTCTAATTATATTGAAAGAGTTCATTCGAAAATTTCATTTCTTACATTTACAATAAACACTGATGAAACAACTGGAATATTTAATAATTACAATGCATTGTGTCTGTGTTGCGTGTGCTTGACTCAGTGTGTTTTTTTTTTATGTCACTACGTAACAATAAATGTTACGCCCATTATATTGTTAAATTAACTGATAATGCTCAGTTGAAAGTAGCTAGTGTTTTCTAAAGTAGAATATATATATATTTTTAGTATTTATAATAAAATCAGAACTTTCCTTCTTGTTGCATGTGTATTGTTTCACAAGCTTCTCGTTCGTATCATCAATGGTGTTAAAAGTACCCAGTACATCGAACTGCATGCTGTACTGAATCGAATTCAAGATTGGTCGCTTGTTATAAATATGTTTCTGAACACACATGTGCCTGTCTTTTTGCAGTCGTGTTGTTGTTATCTTCTGCCACTAAACAATCATCCATTTTTGACCCGGTTCAGCACAATATGTAGTTTGATCAGATTCTTTCAACTTCATTGGGTCTAGTGATATGAAGAAGTTTGTGAAATGGCACATTTGGAATAAGAAGGAACATTCTGCTAACGATTTTAAATAGTAAATGTAGTGTATTTTCCAGCAAAAGCGTTGAAGACAGGATCTCGTACACCCAACGGCAAAGGAAACCGTAAGAGAATTGTCCACCACCATTTTAATTCGGTCTGCATTACACATTGTGATGACAATGAATTGAAATAATGACGTCAATAAGCAGAGAACAATGCCTGCTTCGAACCAACACAGTTTCATTCCTTAAAACAACACAGGATGTAGAATAAAAAAGTAATTTAAATAGCGGTGGACAATTTGCCTACCATTATCTTTGCCGTTGACTGTACAACGTCTTAGAATATTAGCATTAACTACCTCTGTAGATATTTTACTGCACATTGTTCAGTACCAAAGGCATTAGTTGTTTTTGACGTGTGTTTGCCTGTCTCTATGTGTGTGTGAGTGTGTGTGTGTGTGTGTGTGTGTGAGAGAGAGAGAGAGAGTGTGACGGAGACTGAGAGACAAAAAGAGTGAGTCGCTTTCCTGCTCGTGAGTGTCTTTTCTCTTCTCGTGTTGTGTCTAAGCTGTCAACTTACATTTTTCTTCTTCTCTTCCAAGCTGCCAAAGATGGAGAGGAAAGGATACCAGCAGGTAACTGTTTTATTTCCTGATTCACCTTTTACAGTTTTCCCTTGATCCCCTTGGCCCATCAGTGTCCACTCTCTACAATTCTGTGATGCTCAGATGTTAATATTGTGTTAAATGTTCCACTCCTTAAATTATTGTGGCTACTTAACATGTTACATTTATGCCACTAGTTTAACTACTAAGACTATAAGGGAATGAAATTACACACACAAGTATTTATGAATTGTCTGTTTTTGTGAATTCGGTTCCAGATAAGAAATTATTGCTTACGATTGTTCTTCTCGTCACAATTATACTGAAGCAAGTTATCAAGAAGCGTGCAAGAAAGAACGATCATTTCATTTTATTAAATTCAACTTCCAAATTGAGGACAACTTTGTACAGTATTGTTAGTAGTATCGGAACGCGATAAGGACGGTCGCTATTTAATATTCGCAATTCATTTGCACGTACTTATAACTTATTTGCACGGGTTTTAATTAATTCGCATGTACTTAGAACTTATTTGCATGTACTTAGAATACTTTACATTTATGTATTTGCATGTTTATAACTTTTTATGAATATATAATTATTTATTTTATGAAAAATATGTATATAGCAGGTAATTAGAGGTACTAAACGCTATGCATATGGTTTTATATTCATTACTGCAAAGTATGTAATGTATCAATCGATATTAATTAATGTTTATAGTATTGAAAATAAGTTTTCTATGGTTTATGAACCGCTATGAACGGTGGTAATGGCTGTAGGTACAGGTTCAATTACGATTGGGGACGGTCCCGGTACTCGAACCCGCGATATGCAACGTTAATAATTAGTACTATGCAATAATTGCATTATATTATGAAACACGATGGTCTCAGACGCTAGACAGAATACTGTCTCAGAATTTCGACTCGGCTGTGAAGGTAGACAGAGAGAATGAATTAATATTCCGCGCAGGTAGAGGAGAAAGGAATTTAGGGAGTGTGCGTTCAAGGTCAAATGACGTCAGAACGTCAGAACAAAGGAAGAACCTGATTGACCAATCAGAGAACGCGTCGGTAGGTTTTCAGAACCGGTTTTTTCAAGGTTAACCAGTACGCAAGAACAGGGGAAAGCTATGCAATACTGTAGGGCAGGGGAGGGATTCAACCAGACAACAAAGAATGTCTGAGAATGCGCAGCAAGGGTCAAATCTCTGAAGCTATGCGTCGCTTGTAGAACCGGTTTCCGCTGCCAATTAATATTCCGCTCAGGTTTGCCTTCAAGGCACAGGACGCTTTAGCGCAGGTTTTTTTTATCTGTACTATGAAGAAGGGAGAGCTATTAGGGACGGGGCCTACAGTTTTCACCATTTGCTTTTATCACGGGGTAACGAACCTAGGACCCTTTGATTATTGATTTAGGTAGTAAATGTATGTTACTGTGTGCTATTTAACTTAATTTTGAGTTTATTTTTTACCAAACTTTGACTTTATGTCAAACATTTTCACAGCTTATCCTTATTTTTACAAAAATAACACTATTTGTACTTTTCAGGCAACATTTTTTATTAAATTTTGGACTCGCAAAGATATTTTTACAACTTTTTAACTTATTATTTTACAATTTTATACCTATTTTTAACCTAAATAACACTATTTACACTATTCAAGCAACATTTTTTATTAAATTTTGGACTCACAAAGACATTTTTTCAACTTTTAACTTATTATTTTACAACTTTATATTAATTTTTTACCAAAATAACACTATTTATACTAATCAGGCAACATTTTTTATTAAATTTTGGACTCACAAAGACATTTTTTCAACTTTTAACTTATTATTTTACAACTTTATGTTAATTTTTACCAAAATAACACTATTTGTACTATTCAGGCAACATTTTTTATTAAATTTTGTATTTACAAAGAGATTTTTTTCAACTTTTAATTTATTATTTACAAGTTTTTGCCTATTTTTTACTCAAATAACACAATTCAATCTGTTCAGGAAAGACTTTTAGTCGCATTTTCGACACACAAAGTGTGTGTTCTCAACTTCTATCTGTTTATTTCACAAGTTTAGGCTTATTATTACCAAAATAACACAATTCAATCTGTTCAGGAAAGACTTTTAGTTATATTTTCGACACACAGAGTGTGTGATCTCAATTTCTATCTGTTTATTTCACAAGTTTAGGCTTATTATTACCAAAATAATACAATTCAATCTGTTCAGGAAAGAGTTTTAGTCGCATTTTCGACACACAGAGTGTGTGATCTCAACTTCTATCTGTTTATTTCACAAGTTTAGGCTTATTATTACCAAAATAATACAATTCAATCTGTTCAGGAAAGACTTTTAGTCGCATTTTCGACACACAAAGTGTGTGTTCTCAACTTCTATCTGTTTATTTCACAAGTTTAGGCTTATTATTACTCAAATAACACAATTCTATCTGTTCAGGAAAGATTTTTAGTTACATTTTCGACACACAAAGTGTGTGTTCTCAACTTTTATTTGTTTATTTCAGAAGTTTAGCCTAATATTTACTCAAATGACACTATTTATATTATTCAGGCACCATTTTTATTACATTTTGGACTCTCAAAGACACACACACACACACACACACACACACACACACACACACACACACACACACACACACACAGAGAGAGAGAGAGAGAGAGAGAGAGAGAGAGAGAGAGATTTTTTCCAAGTTTACAGGATTATTCTCTAGTTTACTCAAATAACACAATTTAGATGTGTTTTGAGTAAACTAGAGAATAATCCTGTAAACTTGGAAAAAATCTCTCTCTCTCTCTCTCTCTCTCTCTCTCTCTCTCTCTCTCTCTCTCTCTCTATCTATCTCTCTCTCTGTGTGTGTGTGTGTGTGTGTGTGTGTGTGTCTTTGAGAGTCCAAAATGTAATAAAAATGGTGCCTGAATAATATAAATAGTGTCATTTGAGTAAATATTAGGCTAAACTTGTGAAATGAACAAATAAAAGTTGAGAACACACACTTTGTGTGTCGAAAATGTAACTAAAAATCTTTCCTGAACAGATAGAATTGTGTTATTTGAGTAATAATAAGCCTAAACTTGTGAAATAAACAGATAGAAGTTGAGAACACACACTTTGTGTGTCGAAAATGCGACTAAAAGTCTTTCCTGAACAGATTGAATTGTATTATTTTGGTAATAATAAGCCTAAACTTGTGAAATAAACAGATAGAAGTTGAGATCACACACTCTGTGTGTCGAAAATGCGACTAAAAGTCTTTCCTGAACAGATTGAATTGTATTATTTTGGTAATAATAAGCCTAAACTTGTGAAATAAACAGATAGAAATTGAGATCACACACTCTGTGTGTCGAAAATATAACTAAAAGTCTTTCCTGAACAGATTGAATTGTGTTATTTTGGTAATAATAAGCCTAAACTTGTGAAATAAACAGATAGAAGTTGAGAACACACACTTTGTGTGTCGAAAATGCGACTAAAAGTCTTTCCTGAACAGATTGAATTGTGTTATTTGAGTAAAAAATAGGCAAAAACTTGTAAATAATAAATTAAAAGTTGAAAAAAATCTCTTTGTAAATACAAAATTTAATAAAAAATGTTGCCTGAATAGTACAAATAGTGTTATTTTGGTAAAAATTAACATAAAGTTGTAAAATAATAAGTTAAAAGTTGAAAAAATGTCTTTGTGAGTCCAAAATTTAATAAAAAATGTTGCCTGATTAGTATAAATAGTGTTATTTTGGTAAAAAATTAATATAAAGTTGTAAAATAATAAGTTAAAAGTTGAAAAAATGTCTTTGTGAGTCCAAAATTTAATAAAAAATGTTGCTTGAATAGTGTAAATAGTGTTATTTAGGTTAAAAATAGGTATAAAATTGTAAAATAATAAGTTAAAAAGTTGTAAAAATATCTTTGCGAGTCCAAAATTTAATAAAAAATGTTGCCTGAAAAGTACAAATAGTGTTATTTTTGTAAAAATAAGGATAAGCTGTGAAAATGTTTGACATAAAGTCAAAGTTTGGTAAAAAATAAACTCAAAATTAAGTTAAATAGCACACAGTAACATACATTTACTACCTAAATCAATAATCAAAGGGTCCTAGGTTCGTTATCCCGTGATAAAAGCAAATGGTGAAAACTGTAGGCCCCGTCCCTAATAGCTCTCCCTTCTTCATAGTACAGATAAAAAAAACCTGCGCTAAAGCGTCCTGTGCCTTGAAGGCAAACCTGAGCGGAATATTAATTGGCAGCGGAAACCGGTTCTACAAGCGACGCATAGCTTCAGAGATTTGACCCTTGCTGCGCATTCTCAGACATTCTTTGTTGTCTGGTTGAATCCCTCCCCTGCCCTACAGTATTGCATAGCTTTCCCCTGTTCTTGCGTACTGGTTAACCTTGAAAAAACCGGTTCTGAAAACCTACCGACGCGTTCTCTGATTGGTCAATCAGGTTCTTCCTTTGTTCTGACGTTCTGACGTCATTTGACCTTGAACGCACACTCCCTAAATTCCTTTCTCCTCTACCTGCGCGGAATATTAATTCATTCTCTCTGTCTACCTTCACAGCCGAGTCGAAATTCTGAGACAGTATTCTGTCTAGCGTCTGAGACCATCGTGTTTCATAATATAATGCAATTATTGCATAGTACTAATTATTAACGTTGCATATCGCGGGTTCGAGTACCGGGACCGTCCCCAATCGTAATTGAACCTGTACCTACAGCCATTACCACCGTTCATAGCGGTTCATAAACCATAGAAAACTTATTTTCAATACTATAAACATTAATTAATATCGATTGATACATTACATACTTTGCAGTAATGAATATAAAACCATATGCATAGCGTTTAGTACCTCTAATTACCTGCTATATACATATTTTTCATAAAATAAATAATTATATATTCATAAAAAGTTATAAACATGCAAATACATAAATGTAAAGTATTCTAAGTACATGCAAATAAGTTCTAAGTACATGCGAATTAATTAAAACCCGTGCAAATAAGTTATAAGTACGTGCAAATGAATTGCGAATATTAAATAGCGACCGTCCTTATCGCGTTCCGATACTACTATTGTTGTTCGATTTCACCTTCTAAACACTTATTCGTTGCTGTGTAAATTGTTTACTGTTTTTCATTTTACCATCTAAACACTTACTGATTGTTATGAAAGATTGTTATTATTTTTTCATTCCACTATCGAAACCCTAGGTGGTGAAGTATATACACAATGTTATGTTGAATTTTGTTACTGTTTGTTTATTTCACCGTCTAAACACCTGCTTGTTGCTGTGTAGGTTTGTCATTGTTTTTTTTTTATTTCATTGTCTGAACACTTATTGATTGTTATGTAGGATACATCTGTTTTTCAACTTCACCATTTAAATATGTACTTACTGTTTGTTATGTAGGATGGTCAATGCTTTTGGATTTTACCACTGTTTGTTTTCTAGGTTTCTTACTATTTGCCAATTTCACCATCTAAACACTTGCTGATTGCTGTGTAGAACCGTCATCGTTTTTCGATTTTACTATTATATCTAAACATTTGCTGCTTGTTTGGTAGGATTATTACTGTTCGTCGATTTCACCATCTAAATTCATACTGATTGTTATGTAATTGTCATTGTTTTTCGATTTCAGTTTGTTATGTAGAATTGTCATTGATTTTCTATTTCACCTTCTAAACACTGTGTTTTGTGTCATTGTCATTGTCTTTTGATTTCACCATCCAAACGCTTATTCGTTGCTGTGTAAAATTGTTATTGTTTTTCGATTCTACTATATAAACACTTACTAATTGTTATCTAAGATTGTCACTGTTTTTCGATTTCATCATCTAAACACGGTTTGTTATGTAGGAGTGTCATCGTTTTTAGATTTCGTCTTCTATGGACTTAGTGTTTGTTTCGTAGGATTGTTACTCCTTGTCGAGTTCACGTTCCAATTACTTACCGATTCTTATATAGACATCCCATTCTTTTCCAAGTTTGTTACAATTCTCAGGAATAAATATGCCGAGTCTAAAATTTTCCGAGTACTTACTGACAGCCATACTATTCCCGAGTCTAGATTACTGGTTACTTCCAGTTGATTGGAGATAGGCCTGCAGGGGTCGGAATGCTATTTGCCGTTCTACGCATTGAATGGGAGTTAAAGAAGCGATGCAAATCAGAAAACAGATTCTTTTCCGGGTAAGCAAATAACGTGGGGAGCGGCGAAGTAAAAGAACTACTAAGGGTTCGGGGCGAGGGGGATCCCCTTTGGATCCCCGGGATCTGATTACTGAAGTTCTAATGAAAACGCATCGGAATGGTTTGGGTGGGGTGGATGTTATCCTAAACCATCCTTTGTGAAATTCAGTGGAAATTGAACCTCGCGAAATACAAATGAAAGCAAACGATCTTTTTTCTTTGTCATTAAAAGGGCTCTCCATTGAGATTTACTGTGAGGCTTGCTGTATCTTTGTTACCTAGCTTTGTCGAAGCTGGTAGTGTTGAAGTCTTTTTTCCCCACAATTAAGAAGCAGCTTCTCTTTCTCACGGCGCACGTCAGCTGATGTTTCAGCTGGTTTCTTTGCTTTTGATTATTTAACGTCGCTCTTTTCTCCCTAAACACTTACCTGAGAAGGGGAGGCTCATGGGCCCACACATTTTTTTATCACTAAACTATCAGGAAACCATGTTGTTATTGAATCACTGTTTCCTTTGTTGTTTTTATAGATGTAGTTATATAATTGAGGACTAAAGTGGTAAACGATGTGAGTGCCAAAAGCGAAAGTGTTGGGAAATCGCATCGTTCCGCACATCAGCTCGTAAGAACGTGCACACTAGTGACCTCTTTACACGCCCTTTGAACTACTTAGAGGGCTACCAGCCACATTTCACGTTTACCACATTATAAACCATGGCACATTTCACAGTTTAACTTGGAAAACGGTGCTTGAATTATTGTGGCACTTACAGCGTTTACCAATTTTAGTCTTCAGTTACAGAAATTACCATCATTAATAAGAACAATTATTTCATGAGTATTCTGCAAAATGAGAACTTCAAAATTCTCGACACCCAAACACAGACAGACCCTTTCAGAGACACCCAAATGTCAACCTGTTTACACCCTGGACTGCATTTTGCAGACTAACGAGTCTCTGGCGCCTGGACCTACAGCCAGGATAATTCTCTGTGGGACTTACGTCGTGTTCTCCCTATATATTTATGATTGTCCCTTCATCCATCACATATTTTCACCATTCTTCCCCATCTTCGAGATTAGCCAAAAGTGGTAGAAAATGGATATAAAATGAACTAAGTCATCATCAAGTACACAAACACATTTAATCCTGATGTTGTAGCGGTTCAAACGTGTCGGGAGTTAACTGCAAACATGGATAGACGAAATAAAATACAATGTACGTAAAACACAAAACAAGGTTTAATATCCTTCAATATTCATAGAACATGGCGCCCAAGACAATAATTCAATAATCGACGACTGAGTACTGAACATATTTGTTCTTCTCCACACCTTGATTATATCATTGTTGTACATAATATTAGTCACCTCAATCCCAACAGCGGTTCTTCCCAAGATCCAATGAGACTAGTTTTATTCTGCAAATTTTTGGACTACGTAAAACTTGGAGAAGGAGTACAGTCACGGTCAATCCTGGGTTTTAATGATTCCATTGAAAGCCATTGGTATTGTTACAGCCCAGTAATGTCCATGAATGTACCTCTTCTCCTTAATGATTAATGGGTATTGGATGAAAAAAATGAAAGAAGAAACAGAAGAAGCCTGTTCTCAAAATCTTTAATAAAGTTCAGTTCGTAGTAATTAAAGTTTAGTAATTGCCCTTGTGGGCATTTGCCTGTAGTGTCATGTCTTTAAATAAAAGTGATGTCTTTAAATAAATGTTTCCTGCATATATACACCACACTTACTGACGTTACAAGTTTGTGTTTTTGTTTGAATGCGTGGTGTGTGTGTGATAACATTTCCGTATTAAAGGTGAACTTCCCACTTGAGCTACCTCGCAGATATCAGCTGTCAAGGAGTGTACTTGCGTTATATTCAGTGTTGAGTCTGTGTTTTGATCCTTGTTGGACGAGAATGCAGACAGACATGTATTTAGTTTATATATTGATGTGTGTTAAAAGGATTGTACCGTTACTTATATCATGACAGGTTTTCTTGTAGTCTAATATTTCTTTTGGTTTGTTTTTGTAGCTCCAGCGGCACCTTTGATCATCCCCGAGGAGTGCAGCGCCGAGAACAACAGCGTGACCATCGCCTGGCAACCTCCACCCACTTCCTTCGTCGAGGGTTACGTCCTGGAACTGGACGACGCAAATGGTGGCGAGTTCAGGGTGAGTATCGGCTCATTTTCTACCTCCCATACGTAACATGTAGATTTGTTGTATTCCCTATTCCGTTTTTCGCAGCAATACGTATGAGGAAATGCTGCGTGCGCAGGATTCTGGTCTCGTTTTCTGGCGTTTTGCCCACTGCGCATGCTCTCAAATCTCTGGCGGGAAGTTTAATTTATTTTTTTTGCTCCAAGGATTAACGCGGCTTTTCCAGCGTAACGATTGGCATTTTAAGCTGAACTAACAGCTTCTATCACTGCTGCTTGTTCTTATCTTGTGCACTTGTAGTTCTATTTCAAAGAATCGCATCTCTGAAATCATAAGGCAAAGTGTATCACCACAGCATTCAAAATCCCAAAGTATTCCAACCGCTCGATGAGAGTTTGCAAGTTTTCATCTCGGGGAAAGTTTGGTAAACAAGCGTTAACATTTGTGTGACTGAGTAAAAGATCCAAACCATGGGTTCGAGTCCTGGGCAAGACCGAAACGTTTCTCAAGGCATGCTACACCAACACGACACGGTGCTAATTGTAATCTTATTCCCCATCTGTGCTAAGGATGCCCATGTCCTTCATAATCACGTCTTGGAAAGTGTGAATACTTTAATTCTGTTAACGTTTGTATCTCTCTCTCTCCTCTCCCTTGGCGAGCCATGGCCGCCTCCACATTCAGTCTCTGATCTTCCTTCTTCAGCCTCTATGCTTCATCGTCCTCAAGTCTTCGACAGCGTCAGCTATCCGTCTCTGTCTTAGTGTTTTTTTATTTTCTGCCACCCCTCTAAGTTGGCCGTCGTGCTTGTATTACCTACATTTTACCCTTGAACTTTACCTTTAGTTCCATATTATACCATATCCTCGAATTATCACTTTCTCTGTTAGTATTTTTGGTATTTTGCATCGTTTCTCTTCTTTGTGCTAATTCCGATGATGAGGATGAGTGATGATTTGATGAAATTGATGGAGGAACAATAACAAAAATCATCCATGCACTCGAACCCGGTAATTTGGGTGGCGAGATCGAGTCAGCATCATCACTTTCTTTATACCCCTGCCACGCTATCTCCCGATCCCCATTCACATCGCAGAACTGTTATTTTGGCAAAATCTTGTATTACTGCTGGCCGCTTGTAACCAGATAGGTTATACTACTCCTTACTGTTAGCAATATTGTACACAGCAGAAAATAATTTCAAATAGGACGTGGCAACACTAGAGACTGCCAATGGAGGACGGAGAAGAGACGGTTGTGTTGATTATTTCGTGTGGCGGACTGTTCGTTAAACAGTTTTATGTGTATGTGTAATGTACTATGTAAGTTGACTGATTCTTGTATGTTTGGTTAGTGCAAGAATCTTCTGCAACACAGGCTGTTTGTTATCTCTTGTGACATAGTATTTTGCCTGATCATGTGTGTGCTAGTGTACATTCGTCATTCACCTCCTGCTCGTGAGATAATCCGGAACGGTTTTGTTTAATGTTACAATCGTTTACATCTACGTAACGCATTGCTAATACTGCGTTGGGATCGAACTAGAGATGTAGTTATTCATCATCTTTCAGATGGTTATCATTCGCTTGTCCTAAATGTGATATCTGCGAGAGGTTACATTTAAAGTTATGGCAAAAGAATTCACACGCACAGTAATTTGGTTTCTGTACTCTCAACGACTGAACAGATATGGATTGGTTCAGAAAAGGATATTACTTGCCTCACAATTAGATGAAGGTTATTTCCACACTTGCCCTCTGAATTGTCACATGTCTGACCTCACTGTCAAAGATCACTCCATTCACAATCGTTCCCCACTTCCATTCTCTCTCATCAGCAGCGATCTTTACTCTGTCTCGCCAACTCTCAACTGTCCTCGCTCTCTCACGATTCCAACGCTCATTCCACATACGCCTCTCAAGTCAATAACCTAACCTTTGCCTGATTACTTATTCCGCATTACTTTCTCTCTTTCCTGCTATGCTAAGAATGACAGAAGACTTGCCCAATATCTTGGGTGCGATACGCCTAAATATGGTTGCACGCTTCGGGAAGGAGAGATTCTAAGATAGACGCTTGTCCAAACAGGGGAAGGCATCGATAGGCCTAATTTGCAGTTTGACCGCAAGTTCCTTCGCGCGGCAACAGCGGGTCACTGTCATAAAGGTGCCGTGCCGGTCCTTAGCTTGGCCGGGCTCTAAAAGTTTCATATCAGTAGTGTAAAAGGCCATATTATAAACTCGAGAAAGTATGAGCCCCCCTCAGGCAGATTTGGCTACACTTAAAACTAGCTCAAGATGTGCATATGAGCTTATTGCCCAAGTGTAGTATTCTGTCTAACCCAAGATTTTTGTAAAAATGCCCTCGGGAATTTCCCGGGAAAGTATGACCCCCCTCAGATTGATTTGCCTACACTTACAAAAGCTACATCTGTGAGATTGTTGTCCATAAGCTTGTTAAAAATATACCCCTCTTGATATTGTTTTGGATACACTTAAAACTAAGCCAAGATGCTCATAAGAGCCAACCACACCCACCCACATACACCCACACCCACCCACACCTACCCACACATATTTACTTCCGGTCCACTTCCGGTTTAAGTTCAATTGGGCACCAGGCTCAACTTGCATATCTAGTACTAAAACAATGTAATATGCAGAAATCTTCTAGAATTGCTCTGTGACTCTCTCATTTCTTACATCATAAACATATGATTTTTCACCTATAAGAATAACACTACATATAGTGTCATCAGGGAGTGTATCATGGAATTCACAGATAATTTTAATATTTGTCCTGTCATTAACCACAACTTGTTTCCTTTTTGAAGTGTTGATGACAAACATGGGTCTCTGTGCTTTGAATTCATCTGGTGTGTAATACATGTCAGTATTGCCAGTAGTGACCCTTTTGTATGCTTTAAATGCTTCATATAATTTGAGGAAATCATCCTTGGACATGTCTAAATTATAATTTTCTCTAGGAAATACCTAATTTCTGCCATTTTTAAGATATATGTTCTTGATGTTGCAGTTATCAAATTTACTTGAATTTTTTTCCTGATTATTGTTTCTTCCAGTTTGAAACAGTACCACCACAAAATCTGGCATGTCATATTGTATACTGAAGAATGAATTTGTAGCATCAAACTCATAATAGGTACCAGTGGCAGGCTTCTGTACACATTGATATGTATAAAATTGTAAAGGAATCTGTGGATTTTTTAGGATATCTGCTTTGTATTTAAGAGCATAACTGGCTTCATATTCAACAACTGGCATTCTTAGCTCCATAGTCTGAATAAGGCACTTGCCCTCATCAGGTAGGGTATTAGGCAGAGCTTCCCCTGTAGAGTTTAATGAACTGTACCTCATCAAAGCATTATTATCATTTGCAGCTCTTCTAAATGTAATTCTTAAACCACCCTTCCACATAATATCTTTGTAATCTGAGAAGAATCCTGGCAACAGGCGCATGGGGAACAGCACTGTGTGACTCTTAGATATTATTTTATCACCAGCCTCAAATCCACCTATTTTGCAGTAAGAAGCCTCGGTTTTGGATAATTTTAGTGTGGCCAAAGCTGTAGAGGTAATACCAGGGTAATCCACTCTGTTTATAACAACACCATGTTTTCTGATCTCAATTTCAGAGAACAGATGTGGCACAAAATTGTCCACCAATCTTATATTTGAATTTGCCGGATAATCTGTACCATCGAGCTTTACAACATCAAATTTGATGTATAGATCTGCTCTGTGAGGGTGTATAAAGCCATCCCCTACATCAAGATCAACCTCAATCTCTGTGTTGGGTTGATTTAAATTTGCAAAGGTCCTCCTGTTTGGGGGGAATGATTGTAGCTCATAACTCTCAATATTTTCCATTTTTTTGTATGTATTTTTATTTAAATATTAATCTCTATGATTGCAGTTGTTGTGGCTCCAGCAAAATCAACTATTTCTTCTTTTTCATTAGTGACCATCAACTCAATGTAATCTATTCTGTTATGGCACACAGGAAAATATAATGTTGGTGATGGAGTGTAGATGATGGGCTCCATAAATTCAGAGTTATGCCATTTGATTTGGTGATCATACCCTCGGCCACATTACAGTGAATATTTAGAGTCTCTATGGCTAAGAATTTAGGTATATTAATAGCAGTGTGTTTGATGGCTGGTTCAAGTTTTGTGTTGTTCTCAAATCCTAACAGCTCTCCTATAGTATCCAGATCCACTGTCTCTGTAGCAGATACAATCTCTACTCTGTGAGTGACAGAATTTTGAGTTAACACTATACCTATGGGTAACTGAGCATTTAGAGTAGATAGATTATATTGCCCTGGAGTGATGACAATTTTTTGATCCCCAACTGCAATTTTGTTGTTGTGGTGTGTAATATTAGGGATCAAGTACATGCCATAAAATGCTCTGAGAGCTATTGTTTTGGGATACACTATATCATCATGTAATCTAAGTTTCAATATTGAATTTTGGCTGGTGAGATGGAATACCCCCATGATGTTTCAGATACCACAGGGCTTTTTGAAAATTTTCAATTGATGGTTTATTTATTTGAGACATATATCTAAGAACAGATAAACACAAATGTCCACAATTAACATCTTTGAAATTTTGAACACGGGCATTATTGTAATAAAGATTAGTTGATTTTAGATATTTTACTAAATTTTCAGGTGGAACACCTCCAAATGAATCAAACACAAATGCCTCATCTTTTAAATATTTAAGATAAGAGATCCAGTGAGTGCCCTGATTTTTGTACTTATCCAAATTAACTATGCCACACTCTTTGTTGAGTGGTTGTTCTGGTAAAGAATCAGACATGTACACACCTCTAAAATTTTTGATGCCCAGTGGCTTGATTAAAGCTTCAATATCTTGGTTTGTAAGCGGCTCTTGTTTTTTCAAACTTATTCATGGCTCTCTTAACACCTTTGCCTTGTTTCTCCATGGCCAGATTATGGCGCTTCATTTCATCTAATTCTGCCTTATTCTTCTTGGCATCTATTACTGTTTTTGCTATGGCAGCTGATCCACCAGCCAAGCTCCCAACAGCCCCCAAAGCTGCTAAGATGGCCGGGATAGTAAATATGAAGCCACCCACATGTGATATTTTTTTAGATTGCTGTAATTTTTTTAATTGGGGGTACTAAGCAACAATTTCATACCATGGCCCTTGGCAAGGCAAGAGCTTTTTTTCTTGCGCTGCTTTTTGGTTAAAAGACTATCAATAGTTTTAAGAGATTTAAGACCTGCATAAGGTATCTGATACATAACACCCTTGGCCTTCATTGTAGGTTTATTATATATATATTCACAACCCCCACCCCAGTTTTTGTTTGGTGTTCCTAGCTATGGTGGTCCCCAATGCTGCTATTTTTTCACTTAAAGAAGCATCTTTGCTTACAAATCTACCAAATGCAGCCTCTTCTAATTTCTTGTCTGCAACATGTCTCTTGTCAAGATCAGTATGTGTGTTGTATGCTATGTCATGGTCTCTACAAGCAGCATCTAGGGGATTAACACCAGGATCACCTCTGTTTAATCTATGGTCCAATTTTGTGCCTGGACCACAATACTGATAGCCTGGAATATGTAGTTCAAATGGCAGCTTGTTTATGATGTCATTAACCAGCCCCCGACCCTCAGAGACATTCCAAAATTTAGGTGGTAGAGTATTAATAATTTTTATAAGATATCCAATCCCCTTAGTGTCATTCACTATAAAATTAGACAATTTTGTGCTTATCATGTCCATAATTCCAACCTTTTCATTGTAAAAATTGTGGTTGCCAGCATTTTCTTCCCCAGCTATGACCAGCAACCTATCTACAAGTTTCCTGACATCATCAACCCAGACAAATTCTTTAGGCAGGGTGTTGTATTGTTTGATTCCACTACCTGTCTTGATCTGTGACCATATGGGCTTGATTAAGTTGTTGTATTTTGCTCCACTGCTAGACTTGACTCTTTTTTGTGTGGGATCATTGTTCTGGTATAGAGCATCTGATTTTATTAATATTTCTTTGTAATGCTCATAATCTTGATCTGTATAGCTGCCAGGTCTCTTCCGAGTCATCAGTTCCCACAATCCAGGTGTTCCAGGATATTTAACAAAAGCACCTCTTTCTCCAAGATGAGATTCTGAATATACAATTAGATCATCTCCCATAAATGTTACTCTGAAATTGCCAATTCTATGTATGATGCTACCATCACGCTCTGTGTCAGCATATAAGCCAAAGACCTCATCTTTGTTGTCTTTAGGTGTGCTTAAATATTTTTGAGCAAGAAGACCCAATTCAATAGGATCCTGAGTAGCTTCAATTCTTCGAGGACCAACAGGACTAGGTGTATGAATACTAGAAAGTGGGGTGATTGGATAATCTAATATGTTCCTAGCAGCTACAAGTTCTGTGATCAAATTCTGATTTTGCTCTGTAACAGTTTTGATATTTTTACCTAATTCACTAATAGCATCAATAATAGGCTGTTCTGTTTGCTTGTGTTGTTCATAGATTCCTCGGTTCTGTGATTTCCATCCCTTAAATCTTTTTACAAGATAATCTCTTAATTTAAGATCATCAATAATTGGCCTTTTCATGGTTATTTATATATGTTTCAATGTCTAGAAAATTGTTAATTTTATTTCTATATTTACCACTATTAGGTTTTCTTGTCATATCAATTGTGACAAACCCATAGCTGTCCTGGTTCCAGCACCTACTGCAAAACTTGGAAAAATCATTGTAGCTCAAGTCACCACCTACATATTCATCATGTATGTGTTTGAGGTTGGTATGATCTTGATGAAACACACATATAAAATTGCTGTTGTCTCGGATCAGCTGCTTGGGAATTTTAGAAAAAGTCTGTGCCAGGTAGAAGCAATCTATGTTTTTGTGTCGGCCCTGTGTAAAGAAATTTCTAACCTTGTTTTGATTATCCAGTATAATGTCATCAAACACAACAACAGAGTTATCAAGACATTCATGGAGTGGCTTAACATCTGGTTCAAAAGTGGCTATATCCAGTCCATCATATAGCTTCATCAGTTGCTGATATTTTAATTGTTCCAAGCTCTTAGAGAAGACATACAAGTGCCTGTTTTTCCAGTCTAACCAGTTGGGTGCCAATAAAAAATTATCAATCATTAGTGTAGTTTTACCACAAGCTGATGGCCCAACAATAAGACATCTAATATTATCAGGCAGCAGCATTCCATTTCTCTTATTCTGCTGTTCAGGCTCTGGCAGCCTCTTTATAACATCCCAGGTGTTCATAGTATCACTTTGTCTGCATCGATCCAGCTGTGTTCTGGGAGTCCTAGCCATTTGACAAGTAACTTGTTGCCTTTTCTGCGGATGATTTTTTCTATGAGATATGTGTCAGGCTGCTTAGTTTTGCTGAGTTCTTCTTCATAAAACCTGCCTTTGAGAATTTCTCCTCGGTGATCTTTTATTATATATGTGTTAAGGGTCCCAGGTTTAACTTGAACCACTGTAAATAATTCAGTGCTCCAGTTTCTTGTAAAGCCTCTTTTGAATAAGTGCTTATATTTGCTGATTCTTACTTGATCACCCACCTTGTATTTGGCTTTTCTTGTTGTTGGCTGGTATCTAGGATAATAAACAGTTCTGATCAATTTTTGCTCATCAGATGAAGTTACCTCAGAGGGCTTCATGTTGATTGTGGAATGGACCGAGTTGTTATATCTATGTAAAAGTTCTGGAAGAATATTAAGCCATTTATAATTTTTCATCAACAATAATTTGTCTAGACATGGTATGTAAACAAGAATAATGCAACTATGGTTTGTTCAGCAGCTGATACTACAGGATTTTCTAAATACAGTTTGTCTCCTATTTGTATATTAAATTCCAGAGAGCCATCATCTTCAGCATAAGATGTTTCTAATGTATTGGGGTCTGTAAAATCCTCTAACTCTACACTGGTGATTTTTGCTTTGTTATCAGCATTTGTTATTGATAAGGTAGGGTAGTGGTGTGCCTGTGGTTGAAGCCAATATTTGATCTTGATTGGTCTAAGTGTGCCCCCAACAAAAAACTGGTAATAAAATTGTGCAGGGGACAGCATATATATTTTGCCACCTGGTGTAAATGGTGAATCATATTCTTTGTTGGGGATACTGTACAATTCAAGAATTACTGTATGTTTAGGATTCTCGATTATGCCAGTTATTTCTTTTTCTGCTGTAAGCAATCTACTTGTTACAGATTCAAGGTGCTCATTGATAGTCCTAACAACATCATCATGGCCTGGCTTGATCTTTATGTCCACAACAAGTTTCTTGTATTATTGCACAATCTCTTGTAGCTGGGTGGCAAAAACAGACAGAGCATTTGCTTGATTGGATTCCATGGTCCCTAGCTGTTGCTTGATATTAGCTACAATTTGCTGTAAATTTTCAACAACTGCCAATTTTGAATTTTGAGCAGTAAGATCATGGACTTGTCTTCTGATATCCTCAAACAGGGCATGCAGTTCATTAATATGTTGATTGGTTGGTAGAGGGGCCACTGTCTGAGTAAGTTGTTTTATCTCTGTCTGGATATTCTTGATATCTTCTGATTTCAATATGCGATTCACTGCCCTCTTTATATTTTTAAGTTCCTGTGATGTAAGCAGATTTGATACAGTATTTTGCAAAGATTCAAGTGCCAATTTCACATCATTTAATTCAGAAGCATCAACCACACCACGCATAGCATCTTGAAGCAGGGCTATATCTGCCTGAGTAGGTGTTGATTGTTGTAAAATTTCAAGTTTTGTTTGGATATCATCGATCAAGTGATGAAAATGAGATAGCTCAGATTCAGTGTTGAGGTTTTCAAGTTTTGTGATCTGTTGCTGGACACTGACAAGGGTGTCTACAATACCAGGCAAGCGGGATTCTAGAGATTCTTGTACATTTGTCAGATCACTTTGCACTGCTGCTATGGTACCTTCAAGGTGGGTTATGGTACTTTGAATTTTTCCAAAATCTTCATATGTTTCAAGTTGCAGCTTAATGTTGGCAACACTCCGAGTTATTGCACTCAAAGCATCAGAAGATGGCAAGTTGTTCATAAAATTTTCAAGTGTCTCAATTTTTTCTTTAACCTCGGCTATGGCATTGTTCAAGGGGTCCAGATTAGGAATCTCCAGTGATTGAATCTGTTCCTTTAGAGTGGAAATCACTAGATCAAAATCTTCTTGTGATTTTATGCTTTTGACAATTGTTTGGAGCTGTGTCTGGATATTATTTATCTGCTCTTCCAATTGTTGTTTCAATTGCTCAGAGTTGGTGGCCTGGGCCTTAAATTTGGCTTGAAGAGCTGCTACAGCTTCTTCTAAACTTTGAAAATTATCTAATGTGGCCACATCAGTATATTTCTGAAGCAATAATTTGAGTTCAGAATCAATTTTAAGGAGAGGGTCCATGCATTGTGATTGCAAATTTGTAATTTCTAGTTGAAGACTGGCATTCAGTGTGGTTTGTAAAGCTTGTAAATCACTTCTTAATTTCTTGACTCTGACATCAAGCATCAGAATCTCATCACTGTGATCTTCATGCCTTGTATGGCCAAATATATCATTAGGCATTTTGTTTTAGTGGTTATTTATTATTGAATATCTAATTCTTAATTCTATAAAAAAAGGTATAAGCTTGTCATAGTGTCCCGGGACCTCAATATATAAACAGTCACCAGCAGAAACAGTATATACAGTGCCAGAAATCATGTTTGAGTGCTTAATTCTATAAATATTTCTCCCTATTGAAATCTTGACATTACCCTCGGTGGTTGTAATAAATTGTAATTGACCACCTACAGGTAATTGGTAATGATTTAAATTATTGTTAAATATGTACAATATTTTACCTGTTTTATCATCAACATCTGTAAGTATGCTGTTCAGATGAATAATTAACAAAGCACTTAGTTTAGATATTATATCAGAAGAGGGTGATGGTGTTAGCAGGTCCATAATACCTTGTTTTTTGAACCCAAATAAGTTCATAGGCATGTTTATTTATTTCAAATCATGCTCTGTAATTGGGCATTGTTTGCCACTTTTCAAATCACAATGACCCCATGGTAGAGTATATATGCCACATGACAAAATACATCTCTTATCATCATGTGGGTCCAGAGCTATTTTTCTTACAATATTGCTAGTCAACAAGTGATTTTTACTCTGAATTCTATTTTCTGATGTTCTGATTGAACTCTGTGATTTGAGACAATCTTCATAATCTTCAAATTGGAGCTCTTTGTCAACAGTTACTCTGCCAATGCCCTTGGCTTTTTTTGCAACAGCACCACTACATGTTTCAAAGCTGTACATCTTGGCCCTTAACCCAGCAAATGTCACAATAACATCACCAAGTGTCTCATCTTTTAACTTGCCAGGCACCTTTTTGTTGTGGGGTTATTTCTATGTTCACTGGTATCAAAATATTCAAGCAATGCAGGCTGTGTTATATCTTGATAAACATCTTCTGTTTGAATATCAAGAATAAAACTATCTGTGTCCATGTACATCAGTTTTACACAATCACCATAAAAAGGTTTCAGCACATCATAATATAATTTTAACATGTGTAATTTGGCCAATTCCAATATCACAGCCCCTACATAAATAGGCTTATCAAACTTAATCTTTGTTTTTTTCATGTTGAAGAGTGCCATATTTTCATCATAAATTCTTCTATAATTGAAATTAGGCTTTGCAATCAATTTTTTGCTCAGGCTGGGGTCAGTAATTATTTTAACATCAGTATGTTTTCTGACATTTTCTATGGTTTTGCCATACACTGAATTTACCATCAATTTCAACAAAGATTTATCAAATTGGCTCATTGCAGATGTTCGAAGCTCTGTGTTTGTATCAATATATGGCTTCAACCATCTTGAGTGCCTGAACCTCAAAACTTTGCCAACTTTGGTCACTTGAACACCATGATGCATCAGGAACTGGAGGTTTTTGTAATATATGACATAGCCCTGTTTTGGCTCTAGAGTCATCATCAATTTCTTCTGTTTAGAGCCAGGTGAGCATTCAACCTCAGGAATTGGGGGCAGATCAGAAAATTTGTTGTGTAAATCATCAGGAATCGTCAGATCAACCTCTAAGAACAGGCCATAGTTACTGTCATCAAAATCCTTAAGATCTTGAATATTGAAATCTTCAACCCACTCAAGCCCTGCATATGGCAGTTTATCCATCATAGCATAACCATACAGGCTGTTTGCATCCACATACAGTATATAATTTGATGGCAGTGCCGGATCATAATTGAGAATATATTTATTATTTGCTCTGGCATATCTCTGAGAACATTGCACCATGCCTCCTCGTATACATTGTTCCATAAACAGATACATATCTTGATCTTGGATCAGATCCAACTGCATTTTAGTGTTCAAAAACATTGCAGACCATGCTAGGCCTGGAGCACTGTAGAAATACATTGGATCCAGCTTATAATTTTTCATGGAAGATTTTCTGAATGCCTGCAGTATATCAGCTAAGAGAGTGACATCAAGTTTTAAATATGCCTTGTGATAATCACCAAATGTCTGGCATTTTAAATTGTTCCACATCAACTGGGCATGGTGATAATCTTCATCAGTGATTCCAGATCCTCTGAGTTTGCTGTAGAACTTTTGTTGTGGTGGCAGAGCACACTCATCAAATTTAGAAAAATCTGTAACATAATCATATGGATATACACCCTTCCGCCTAATTAATTTCAGGTCCTGATTTGGAAACAAAGCACATGTGATTTTGAATTGATCATCAGATAATTGATTGGCCAGTGTAGCCAGGCTAGCAGACAGAATTCTGTAGGAATCAAGAAATCTTAAGTGAATAGGAACACCATTAACTTTAATTATCTTGCTAATAGCAATATATTTCTCATCATTTTCTGCTAAAATATTTAAATTCTGCTTGTCAAACCCCTTGTACCTGATCAGATGATGAAAATCATAATTGGATGCACCATGGCAAAATACAGGGACAAATTTTGGTCTCTGGATCTTAATATTACAGCTATTACACAGGGCCATTAAGAATTTACCATCTGTATGAGAATGGTGTTTCACCTTGATATTTGTATCTGAAAATTCACAATCACATACCGGGCATTTTTCTCCATTGTTGAAATCTTCAATCTGATCCTTTGTTAAAGGCAACATGGGTTTTGATTTTAATAAGATATTAGATGCTATGTCATGGCACTCATTTTCTATTCTATGTGCAAATTCTTTGATGGCATCTGCTCCCATGTATAAATATTCTTTACTAACAACACCATCCTGTACAATCACATAATAAAAACTAGAAGGTTCATGTAACTGGTATGATGTAATTGAAGATTCATCAGGATCTGGGCTGCAGAATGCAAGGGGTTTGAGATTTGATTCAAAATCACAGACTATATATGCTGGGTGTTCCAACAAGGCTTCAAATTTTTTGAATTTGGCATTTTCATTTGGATTAGGCATCACCATATGAACAGGTTTATGGTTGCCACAGTATTTCAGATGCTCAATTAACTTGTTTTTAGCAATTTCTGCATTCCTTTCACGAACCCCATTTATTATTTTTTTACCATCAAATACAGTCAAACATCTTCTGCACAACTTGAATATTGTATTGGATTTGCCTTGTTGTTTTCTGACTAAAGCTTCAAGACTGTGTATCAGAGTGTAATGGTGTGTGTCATCCCCTTCAATTAAGAGCAGATCAATCGGAACAGTAGAATCATCATCAAGTGTACTGATTCTGAGAGGTGCTATCAAGCAATTGCCACGGCCAGTAGAACAAATAAAAACATTAATAGATAATTGTTTACCATTGATATCCCTGGCCTTTTTTTCAAATTTATCAATATTCTGAACAGACATTGGATATTCTTAGACCTCCATTGCTTCATCAAAATCATGTTCATGTTGTTTATAATAACTTATTCTCTCAGGATGCCTTAAAACTGGATACAAAGCAGCTAAAATACACCACAAAAAGCATTTCTCATCATTATTTTTTATGTTAACCACGGCTGTTTTGTTTTTGATATTGGCAGGTAATGGCAGATATGTAGATCCTTGTAATGGGCTAAATTCAGAAATATTAATATATAACTTGTGTGAAGTTCCGCATAGGCTCCATCCTGATTCTTTTGCTGCAAATTCAGTGTGTTTAATATTCAATTGCTCTATCAAACTGCTTATTATTTTGTCTGAATTTGTATTTGAATATACAGCTACAGTTTCTGTTATGTGGGGCTGTGTAAATTTTGTGCCATTTGGCTTCTTATATTGTGTAAACAATTTGAGGGACAGCTTATAAGAGCCATTTTGTGCATTTAGAATTGCCTGCACATCAGGATTTATACTGTGCAAAAAATTCTTAATGTCACATCTTGGCTCTGATTCAAAACAGTGATCCCTAAGTTGGCCAGCAAAACTGCTATGGATAGGTGGTGCATAGCGTGGCTGCTTTGCCGGTCTAGCATTAACAGGTGTTTCATGCTTCCTTTTCAGACCAGATGTAGATGGTTGTGGGGGCAATGTTGATGACTGTACAGAACAAGTACCCTTATGTTTATATGTGAAATATTCCATGCTATATTTTCTATGACATTTAGGGCATATTTTAGTGGGAGTTCTGCATTTGTCTGGATTACAATTTTTTTGGTGCTTAGCCCAATTGGGGCTGGATATATTCTTATGGCATTGATTACAATATTTTTGATTTGGCATTTTTGTTGTTTATTATATAAAATTTCTTGGGATTCAAATCAAAATTCTATGCTTAATAAAAAAATATCAGTTGGGTTCAGCAGTGTGCTTTGTATATTTAGTGTGTGTGTGTGTGTGTGTGTGTGTGTGTGTGTGTGCGTTGGTTTACCCGTGTAAACGAGGACTTCCATGTGTTAACACATCAGCAGTCCGAGGACATTTTTTGCCGACCGTAGATGCGAGGACGTCCTCGGATCGTCTCGACAATATATTCAAGCATCCCAATGCTTTCTCAGTCTGTGGTCCTTTTCCCAGGCGTGGCTCGGAACGTAGGTCTGGTGCCTGTAGCGATATACACACTCACACAAATGTCCCTATATTAACGGTCTGTAGGCATAAGTAACACATCTCGGATTTCACACTCGGCTCTCCTCAAGGTCACGAAAGCCCGCCAAGGGTCCGGGGCGAGAGGGGGTGAAGTCCTCGGACTGAATGTCGCGTGCTCGTCACAGTACTTCTCTACCGCCCCCACCTCCTCTCCACGCAGGGGACAAAGACCTCCCAGGGTGCACCGTGGACATGTGTTTACTATAATTTCGCCTCGCTTCTGGGAAGAAAGCTTCCACCGAGTCCATGCCCTTTCAGGTTTGCCTTTTGGTCATGTCGACGAAACCACTAAGAATGACAATTTTCCAGTTTTACTTCTCTTTGTAATCTGTACCATGATTTTTAAAATCATTTTCCCTTTTATACCCTTCTTTGTTTTTCTTTGCTTTTCACTCAGGCGCATATGAATTATTCAATTGGATGACACACCAAAGAGGACAAAAACATTCATAACTTACCAGTGGTTTCAACGCTTGATTCGTAGCTCATTAGGGGCGTAACTGCAGGATGGATGGAATGACAAGAGTCAGGGGTCGTGATATGAAGTGAGCCAACCCGCTTTTCTCTCGCTATTTATGTTTCTTTCTTCCCTCCCTTCCTTCCAATAAACCATTTTTAACCATTCAATTAAATACATAGCGCATGAGTTCTAATATCTTACAGAGGAAAATCACTTTCCTACATCCAGTTTTCCGGAAAATTGAAATTAATTAATATAATCTATTTTTGGATATATTATATTTTCAGTAATGTATTTTTCATATGCGTGGCATAGAAATCAATTCAGAACATCTCTTTTGCACGTAAGTGTTGAAAATTCAACGATCTTTCAATTTGCGAACAATTTGTACAAATCAATTGGGGACCTATCTTGAAACATTGGCAGGGGTCTCTAAGTTTGTAGTTAAGCCTCTGTAACTCGTACACTGTACACTTCCATTTCTTCGTGTTCTATATCGTTTTCGTGTTTAGGATTTAATTGTTCTTACTATTCTGCCGACAAATCAGGAAGCCAAAAGCATATATTTTTAGTAATTCTAAAAATTACGCCCTACTGTGACAGTAGAAGCTAAACAAGTTGCAGCAGCATTTACAAGGTAAACGCGATACTCCACAGGCCTTTATCAATCGGAAATATCAATATTTAACTCTCATTTCAGATAGACAGACGAGCAAGTCGATATATTATATCCTATTGTAGAAAGTGATACTATTTTTAGTTCATAGAATATTATCTCTGTATCTGTAATTGATTCCGTTATTTACCTGAAAGAAGGATCGGGCGTGCCAACGAGGACATGTTATCTAATGAAGATTATCAAGGGTCAATCGAGAATATACGAATATATAATGCACCATGTTCGTGTTCAGGAGGTGTTTCAGTATTCTAAATTTCAAAATCAGAAAACTAATAGTTTCCGCGATATTCAAACGTTAAAAATAACAGTTGTTGATTTTCGGGGGGGGGCGTCATCGGCCTTGGTGAGCGAGAAAGGTGAGAGAGAAATGTTATAGGAGAGCTAAGCTACATTGTGTTCTACAAATACGCAACTATACCATACTAACTGAAATATTCATATTTGTTCGATACCATGTGTAAAGATCAGCGCTCGTACTGGAAAATTGTTAGGTGAGAGAAGTTGTTCTAGCCTTGGGGGTATTCTTTGCATAAAATATTCTATTGAGGAGGGGAATACAACTCCCCGAATACACTTAGAGCATTGGTAAAGATATAATAGCAAACACATTTATATTTATATACGTATATGGATATACACTAACACAGGGTGTCGTTGTGAAAGACCGACATCCTTCCACAGCATGTAAACGACATCAATGTGAACGAAATTTTTCCATAACATTTTGTTCGTTGAGGTCTTATTTTGACAGTACGAGCCCTCAAAATATACCACTTTTATCCTGTATGCTTACAGCCATGAATCACATGCCGATGCCACTAACATTTTTTCTATTGTAAAACGACAAAATGTTTAATACGCTACTGACAGACAAGGAAGGATAGCCTCCAGGATATGAATATCTCTTAATAAAACTTATAAAATATGTAACGTAAAGGTATCAAACACGTTAAGCAACGTACGTGAATTGAACGAAATTTAAAATCAGGAATGTCGTTCTGTCAGATTTTCTGCTACCAACAGTCAACAAGGGGATCCAATAAGGAAAAAAACAGGGAAAGCTGGAACAAATTTTATTATCTTCATAAAATGGTTCTTAACAATATATTAATTTTGCACGCCTGTACCACCCCAGATTTGGCCGCCATCTTGGAAATTGGCCCTCAAAATAAGTTTTTTTTCCAAATATCTAACTTGGAAAGGATTTAGAGCAAAAGAGGTTATAACAAAAATTAATCTACATACAAATCTCTATAAAAAGGTTCTGTGCATTTTTCTTCTAGGATGCGCTGTTTGGGTGCTAGATGAGCTAGAAATTTTAAGTATTTTTTTCCGCCCCGATTTGGAAGTGCGGAGCTCGTGGAAACATGTTTTACATGAAGTTTTGTGGTAATTCTCTTCTATAATACTAGATTTTTTACATTTGTTCTTTCTCATAGAATGTCATTTATGGGTTCAATTGTTTTTATCACTGCATGCAGTACTTGCAGGATATAGTTTAGCGTCCCTGAGTGCAGGAGATAATATATTTTGTCAAAAATAGAAGATAACTTCAAAGGAACATATTGACTTGGTCCGAAAAGGTTATTTCACAATAAAACGCCCTTGTAATCAAGGGGTTCTGTATTCAATGCCCGGTGGAGGCACATTTCTCAGTGGTTTGGAGCGCACTATAAACTGTAGGTCCAGTCCCGATTGTCTATCTGTGCATAAAGTAAACTTAAAACAACAATTCAAACCACAATAACACGATCAGAAAAGGTTTGGTCTGGGATCTTGTCAGATATGACGATGGAGCCGTCCGTGATGCGCTCCAAGAACAGATGTGGGGATGGCAGAGGAATGATCAACTCAATGCTAACTAAGTGGATTTTTGGTATGTCTACTAGTTCACAGATAGGCAATTGGGAAACTGTTTGGGAAACCTGATGGTAAGAGACCAGTAGGAAGGCCAAGATGAAGATGGAGGGATAACGTTGCGATGGACCTAAAGGAAATCGGTAAGGATGGGAAAGATTGATCTTGCCCAGGATAGAGACAGATAGAAGGCTTGTGTTGCTGCAGCCATAAACCTTCGGGTTTAAGAAGGCTAGAGAGTTAGTTAGTTAGTTAGTTACCAGTTCACAGATAAAATGGATGAGCTGCATGTCGATGCACGAAAGTCTCGTACATAAAGAGATAAACAAGACTCTCAGTTCTTTTGTCAGTGATTCTCATCTTAGCCACCATTCCCTGCTTTTGATTGATTGTTTTGATTGCATTTGAGTTTTAAGTCCACTTTATACACAATATGGCTAATCGGGACTGGATTAAAGTGGGATTCGAACAACTATGTGCCTGCACTGGGTATCGAACCGGGGACCCCTTGATTACAAGGCGACAACATTACCACTACGCCATCGGGGATCCCTGCTTTTGATTGTATAAAGCTAATAGTTACAAGATTAATAGGGAATAAGAAAACCAATTCTTCCAATGCTCATGATGTTGGAATGTCTTCAATGTTGAGCATTTGGCAAATGTCAAGTTTGAACAAAATGAGAGAGATTCACAGAAGCGATCACTTCTGAAGTAAAAATCAGAGATGCGTTGTATCCAGTTTTAATTTAAATAATATTTTACTAAAAAATCAAGATCAATTCAGAGAAAACTTTAAGTACAAACTTGCCCCGTACCCCTTATAGCTGATGAGGTAAGGATGTGGAAAACGAAGAAGTCTCATCTTTATGATCTCTGTGTAGCACTCTCTGAAAGTATCACAACAGACAAGAAACTGCACAGTCTGAGCTTCTTCCAATTATATTCTGTAAAAGCCTTAAAAGGGGCCTTGTAGCTGTAGGAAAATTGGGCTAAAGTGTTCAATGATCTGTGAACATTGCAATATATTCATGTGTTCAAAATCCGACACTGTTCTATCCTCTGTCCTCGGAATCTCTGGAGCAAGGTCGTGTATTACAGTAGAGTAGGGAAGAAAGCGAGTGGGCGGAGCGAAGCAGTACACGCTCCTGTAAACGGCTAGTCCTTTCAGTTATTTTCCCACGCCACGCAACCCCGTTTCCTCTCACGTGTTCATTCGTCGAGCCCTCTCGAGTTACTACTTGCGCAGAGACTTGTTTTCATTCGCTGGCTCCATAGATTCCCGGGACAGAGTATAGAAGAGACGGAAGCTAATCTTAAGAGATAAATGCAACTTTTCGAAGCAAGCTGCACGTGTCGCTCCAACTGCGCCGTGTTCTCAATACCGTGCATCGTAGCACGTCTGTTGTTCGGGCTTGCACGGGGAATGTTTTATTATAGACTAACGGGGGACATGTCATCATCACTTCGGTTTGAAATCCCTGGGTAGATTATGGTCTGTAACTTTTGCTTCGATCTGAAAGCTCACGACAACTGTGATGAAATTTTTCATATTTATTACAAGAATTCTTGCTGGTAAAAGACAAGGGATGGTTTGGTTTCTAACAGTAGCAAGAAATACAGACATTATATTCATTTGTTTTGTATTAAATACTATAAAATTATTGTTTACTATTACCACTTGAAAATACATTTTCAAGAAAGTCCTTAGAACATTTAGAATAGGTATTTTAGTACCTATGCAAGTTACAGTGCAAAAACGTTTCCTTGTCTTTCTCTCTTGCAAAGTGGAGTGAGGAAAAAAAAACTAAATTTCTCGCTCATTTAGCACCCAAAAGGCTCATCCTAGAAGAAAAATGCACAGAACCTTTTTGTAGAGAATTTTATGTAGATTAATTTTTCTCATAACCTCTTTTGCTATGCAATGCTTTCCAAGTGAGATATTTGCAAAAAAAAAAACTATTTTGGGCGCCATTTTTCCAAGATGGCGGCCAAATTTGGGTTGTAGAGTTAGTATGTTGGCATAGATGAATGAATCTGCAGTGGATGGTTACATATACACAAGATAAGAATATTATGTTTTTCGAGGGCTGGTGGACCTGAAATAGGTCCTAAAGTAGCAATAGTTATTACGGAAAATTGTTGTCTTGATATCCTCTACACGCAGCCAAATTTCGTTGATGGTTGAAGGGAAATTGAAAGGGGGTAATAATTACGCAATATTAATAACTAGTGTGCAGATTTTTGCCCATTTGCCTTTTCTATTCTTCTATAGCATAACGTAGGCTTCAATGTTTTAAGTTCGTTTCATGGCGTGTCTAGTTCAAGAACGCATTTTCATCCTGCCTATAATTGCCTATTTTTTGGGCTAGTGCCTATTTTGCTTAACCGTGCCTGAAATGCCTATTCTGCAATTTCTGCTTACTTCGGCTTCCCCCCCCCCTTTGACTTACCCTGCATTGAAGAAGGCAAGCCTTTGTTTAAATTGAACTGACTGAAATCTGATATTCGACAGATTTGAGGGAATGTCAGATCTTTGAAAATTCCAAATGTCGCTTAATCAGGGTAAGCAAACTGGAAATAGGTTGTTGACTCGTACTCCGACAAAACCCTGTTTTATTTCAACTGGAAGCTTGTAGGAGTCACAGTACTCATTTGTTTTGTTGTGCTTGTAAAAGGATATAAGGTGGCTACGCTTCAAATTTGTGAAGATATCCTTGGTTTCAAAATACCAAAGGACTAGGCGGCCCAAGGTTCCGCGTGCGATTCCTGTACTCGGTATTTCAGCAATTTCATTTAATGATCCTCCATCCTCATCGTCGCGATTCAGTAAAATGGCGGAAAGCAACGTAAGATAAGAAGCATATGAAATAACGGTTCACAAAGAGTGACAATTTTTTAATGGCAGAATTTTTAGCCAATTTTAGTGCAATTTTTAATTTTTAATTTTAGGATGCCTTTTAAGTGCCTATTTCAGTGCTTTTTAAGTGTATTTTGATCCTTTTGGGTGCCTATTTTTCTGCCTATTTGAGCTATTTCTAGTGCCTACATATCCGCACCCTATTAATAACTATGTGAGTTTTAGTGTATAATTTTACGAAGAATTGAAGGTGTATACATATTCATTTTTCAAAATATAAGGGCCTCGTGCTTCCTAACAACGGCTCTGGCATCGGGCACTGATGTAAGTCAGCCATGTCAAGCTCGCGGCCCGCAGCATCTCTTGATGAGGCTCGCCTTGGCGCTACCTACATTTCATGCATAGAGGACTATATATACCGGTACAATTGAAGTTACCCCGTTTTTTTTCCTCATAAAGCAAGCTTCGACTCATCGAAACTTCACCAGATTAACCTATTTCCCTACATTCTTGCATTCCATTAAAAGGGGGAGGAGGCTGCCTATTAAGCAAGTTTATTGACAGGTTGGTTCTGAAGTATAGAAATATCTTGCTGGCTGGTGGAGACGAGCAGGGATACTTTCTGTCGCCAACGAGACAATTGCGAAGGTTTTGCCTTGAAGAAATTTCAGTTTCTGGAAAAGTTTCACACAACCTTGCCGCTGCGTAATACTTGTGGGTAGTAAGAAAATTACTATAGAAGAGGAATGTAGAATTTTTCAAACGAAATAGCAGATTGCATATTTTTGTTGTGAAAAGTGTTGATATTTTGTTTCCTCATAACGTGTATTCACTCAAAAATATTTCTTTGTTACGAAATAAAGTTGTCGACCGCCTTGGTGGAGTGGTTATGTTATCACAGTGTCGCGGTGCGACTCGACTCGAGGGTTCCCAAGTTCGAATCCCGGCCTGGATATGTGTGTGTTCTTTGTGAGTGCCCTTTCTTCCATTTCATCATATTGTCACGCATCATCGCCGTCGCCGTTAGACAAAAGTGACACAAAAGCGATGCTAGATAACAAAAATCGAAATAAAATCAAAGGCTAAAGTATCAGAATTACAGATGAGGAGAGGATTGGTCACTTAACAAGCTATGTCAAAACGAAAAATTGAAATCATAATTTTAAGTTGTTTTTTTCCTTCAAATAGATGAGAGTATGAACGTCTGTGGGCTTGCTCAGTTATCTGTATTTACTCGTGGATGCGAGTCTCATCTCAGTGTGACAGAATAACTGCTTGTCATGATTTCCCTCCGTGACACAACAGAAATATTTTCATTGACGTAGAGATCATTTAGCAAAGATACAGTATTCCTTTATCTGAGTTAGTAACATATATATTTTACAATTTACACATACAAGTTATAAGTAACTTAAAACTTGATTAATTTGATTGTTTATTGATTTCTTTATTTTACTTCGCTTTTTGCTTTTGGTTAAACACGAAGATGGGGATGAGCGATGATATGATGAAAGGGACTCTCACAAAAACATTGATGCCCAGGCCGAGATTCGAACACAGGACTCCCAGCGTCGTAGCGCGCTGTGCTAACCACTCTGTCACCGATATCGGCATTGATGAATTTGAAAACAGGGTTCAAGACTTCAAAGGGGAATTTTCTTATTC
This sequence comes from Lepisma saccharinum, assembly GCF_977018435.1. Taxonomy (NCBI): domain Eukaryota; kingdom Metazoa; phylum Arthropoda; class Insecta; order Zygentoma; family Lepismatidae; genus Lepisma; species Lepisma saccharinum. The sequence continues at coordinate 4,267,382 of NC_139235.1, forward strand.
GCTAATTCCTTTTCCTTTGATGGTGCGTGTGCAAGTTCCGACCTTGAAATGGAACTTTTTTAAATACAACGCAACTCCGCATTGAGAGAGAAATATCATTACAAGGTTAGCGTTTCTAATTTTTCTTATATCTCCCAGAGCAGCATCCTCGAATAAGTCATTTTGATGCTGGAATTTTAGTGATGTTGGAAGCATTTTCCTTTGTGAACACCTGTTCTCCATTAGGAAGATAAATGAAAGAGCCCAACGATCAACAATGACTAATACACATTTGTTGCATGCATTAAGAATTTTCCACTCACAAAAAAAAAAAATAGTACGGACATTGGGACATTGAGAATCTGGTTTCTAAAACAAAGTGTCCAATCTGTGGGACATGAAACTAGAATTGTCCATCTCTTTTTTTTATTTTTTATTTTTTTGATGTTTTCAGCAATTGTAACCGATGTACGCTTGAAACAAACATAAAAAATACTTTCACTAACTGCCAAAATATACTTCAGTTTGATTTTATTTCAATAAAATATATAACCCCACACCTCCTATACGCC